>NC_135713.1:38090622-38405766 GCF_964656455.1 Halichoerus grypus
AGCTACAATTCAGAATCAACTTGGGAAATTTAATAATACCCATTTCTGACCTCCCTCCCCACCCTGATTGAAAAACAACCACAATAACAAAACAAACAAAAAACACAAAAACAAGAATTCTACTCTTTTATGCTTTTATTTAGTTGCCAAGATAAGCTTCCCTTTCAAATGCTCAGAAATGTTCTCTAGTCAATAGTTTCATGATTTGTCTGAACATGCTATGTATTCTCTAGTGACAGTGAAGAACCTCCTGAAGCCCTTTCTGATAATGAAGTAAACATTTCTATCCCAGTAAAATATGAAGTTGGACTTCAGTTTTACAGGTAGGAGGAAAATGCATTTTATGTTGATGCCTTTCTACAAACCCAGTGGTTTTCAAAGTGTGGTCCCTGGCCAAGGACATCAGAAGCACCTGGGAACTTAGGCAAATTCTTGGCCTCACCCCAATATACTGAATCAGAAACTCTGGGGCCCAGAAATCGGTGTTAAACAGGCCCTCTGGGTAATTTTCATGCACTCTAAAGTCTGAGACCCAGCATGCTAAATAATCTTAGATGTGAGGTGCTAATGATGCTGGATTGCATTAGCAGTCCAGTCTAAACTCATTAGCAATCCAGTCTAAACTCTGAAGACCTAGAAGTACTTTACAAATGGCAGTGTTCTTAGAGGTCACCAGCATATTTCTTAGCTATCATTTCTCATTGTGAGGGATCTGATCAGCCTGCCCATTCTGGACACACAAGATTAAATCATTTCTTATTAACGAGGCTGTTTATTTCTTGCATTATTCATAAATTGCTCTTTCCCCTAAGAACTTTCAACCTATCCAAACACAAATCATATTGGCAACGTTTCTCACTATAAATTCCCTTGCTTAAGCAAGACTCCAAGCTTTTGCTAAAAAAATATGTGCAATGTATATAAAAAATACAAGAATCAGAGACAAGCTTAGTCTAAAAGTCTTATCATTTTATTAATTTATTTTCTATGGAACTTTGCTTTTTCTGATAACAAACTTGAGAGGATAATAGGATATACACATAGATTTGTATATATTACTTAGCCTCCAAATTCTATTTGCTGTTTTCTATCTTGCTGTTATCCACTTCTCTTGGTACAATGACTTTTTTCCAAGAATTTTTCATTTTATTAAAATCAAATTTTGGCAAACACCTATATATTTTTATTATACTTCATTCCACCAAGTTCATTCAAAGAACATGGAGAACTTGTACAGGAAAGATTGAATTTTTAAGTTTAGCAGTAAATATAGGCCTTTAATGTGAAAAGGTTAACAATTTTTTTAAATCTATTTAAAATTCAGCACTACTAAAAATACTAAATTTTAACCTCATTATTTACAAAATGTAAATGATATTAGTGAATTAATGGAAACTTTTCACTCGGTAACAATGAAACTTTTATTTTAAAAATTGTACATATTTTGGCATTTTAAGGCCAAATAAGCATCAGTAACTTATTGAGCTAAATTATATCATCTTTCTCACCCTCCTCAAAGATTTAATTGTAGGTTTCAGGGTAAAAGAATTTGCCTCTGATTTGAAATTTCTACAAGTACTTTTTGTGGGATTACCTGGTATAAAGAAAGAAAAAGAGTAAGGTCAAATAAAAGTTAAACTTTGTTGTGTTTTGTTTTTCTTCTTCCAATTAATTCTAAGCTCTGCAAGCGAATACCATATTTCAATTGCAGCCAATGAGACTGTCCCTGAAGTTATTAATTCTACTGAGGACATTGGAGATGAAATTAATATCTTCTATTTGGTAAGAAACTACCTCTAAATTATTATTGTCAAGGAGTAATTTATAAGTTTATAAATTAAACGAAAGTATTAACAGACACGTAGAAACATGTTGATTCAACAGTTAATCTTTATATTCCAGAATATTTTTTTATAATTTCACTATTTTGAAGTAATTTTATTTAAAGAATTATTGATAATTATACTTTGAAGCAATTTTAAAAACCTAAGTCTCTAATTTCCTCCTAACACATGCTTAGAATGACTTCCTAGAAAAAACAAACTTATAAAACCAAAGAGACACTACCTATAAGCCTATAGACTTTATTTACATTATGTTTTCAGTATGAGTGAGCAAAGCACTTTTAAAAAAATAATTATGACTATTTCAGAAGTTGACTACTTCAAATGTCTTCGTAATATTTTACTTTACTCAACAAATAAATATGTATCTCATTCTGCTCATTGCAACATTCCATAGGTATCATACTATAACTTATGTTCCTCCTACCACATCCTTAAGTGATGTTTTCTACTATAAATTTATTTTTCTCTTTGAATTCCTCATAATGAACTTTTCCTAACCATTATAGCAAACAATTATGAAGTTAAACCAGACTTTCATTTTAGGTAATGCCTACTTACAGACACAGACTCAAGTTAATATTACTCAAGTAAAAGAGGGTCCAATTCAAATGATGGATTTAAATATGTGTTCAGAAGTATGAAATAATGCAACAGTATTATAGGTGAAAATGGTCTCAATCTCTTTGCGAATTGCCAATAGTGGAAAGGGAAGTTCTCTTACAAAGTGAAATAAATGTATGCTCTCAAGATTCATTCCATTGTTTTCTTTCTGTGCTCTTTGCTAAAATTTCTATGACAAGCTATATCCTGGAAATTAGCATGAATGCAGATCACCTTATTATTGAGATTAATTTTTGAAATTTTGGCTGCCAAGTTCTTCTAGCCCCATTTGCTTTTCCCAGATTAAAGAATTCAACAAAAAGGAAGGAAGGAAGGAAGGAAGGAAGGAAGGAAGGAAGGAAGGAAGGAAGGAATTTTGAATATTATAGCTATTCATATGTTGTTACTAGGATCCAAACTTGAAATAGGTACTCTCAAACTATTATAAATAATGTTGATATAAATAACGTTGTTAAGAATATCCCTGACCGATGTCCACTATCACCACTGCTATTCAGCATTGTACTAGAAGTCCTAGCCACAACAATCAGACAACAAAAAGAAGTAAAAGACATCCGAATCGGCAAAGAAGAAGTCAAACTCTCACTCTTTGCAGATGATATGATACTTTATGTGGGAAGCCCAAAAGACTCCACCCCAAAACAGCTAGAACTCATACAGGAATTCAGTAAAGTGGCAGGATATAAAATCAATGCACAGAAGTCAGTGGCATTCCTATACACCAACAACAAGATAGAAGAAAGAGAAATTAAGGAGTCTATTCCATTTACAATTGCACCAAAACCATAAGATACCTAGGAATAAATCTAATCAAAGAGGCAAAGAATCTGTACTCAGAAAACTATAAAATACTCATGAAAGAAATTGAGGAAGACACAAAGAAATGGAAAAATGTTCCATGCTCATGGATTGGAAAAACAAATATTGTGAAGATGTCAATGCTACCTAGAGCAATCTACACATTCAGTGCAATCCCCATCAAAATACCATCAACTCTTTTCAAAGAAATGGAACAAATAATCCTAAAATTTGTATGGAACCAGAAAAGACCCTGAATAACCAGAGGAATGTTGAAAAAGAAAAGCAAAGCCAGTGGCATCACAATTCCAGACTTCCAGCTCTACTACAAAGCTGTCATCATCAAGACAGTGTGGTACTGGCACAAAAACAGACACATACATCAATGGAACAGAATAGAGAGCCCAGAAATGGACCCTCAACTCTATGGT
The DNA here is from genome assembly GCF_964656455.1 of Halichoerus grypus. Classification (NCBI taxonomy): domain Eukaryota; kingdom Metazoa; phylum Chordata; class Mammalia; order Carnivora; family Phocidae; genus Halichoerus; species Halichoerus grypus. The sequence continues at coordinate 38,094,320 of NC_135713.1, forward strand.
CAACTCATCTTCGACAAAGCAGGAAAGAATGTCCTATGGAAAAAAGACAGTCTCTTCAACAAATGATGTTGGGAAAATTGGACAGCCACATGCAGAAGAATGAAACTGGGCCATTTCCTTACACCACACACAAAAATAGACTCAAAATGGTTGAAAGACCTAAATGTGAGACAGGAGTCCATCAAAATCCTAAAGGAGAACACAGGCAGCAAACTCTTCGACCTCAGCCGCAGCAACTTCTTCTTAGAAACATTGCCAAAGGCAAGGGAAGCAAGGGCAAAAATGAACTATTGGGACTTCATCAAGATAAAAAGCTTTTGCACAGCAAAGGAAACAGTCAACAAAACCAAAAGACAACCAACAGAATGGGAGAAGATATTTGCAAATGACATATCAGATAAAGGGCTAGTATCCAAAATCTATAAAGAACTTATCAAACTCAACACCCAAAGAACAACTAATCCAATCAAGAAATGGACAGAAAACCTGAACAGACATTTCTGCAAAGAAGACATCTAAATGGCCAACAGACACATGAAAACTTGCTTGACATCACTCGGCATCAGGGAAATCCATATCAAAACCTCAATGAGATACCAACTCACACCAGTCAGAATGGCTAAAATTAACAAGTCAGGAAACAACAGATGTTGGCAAGGAAGCAGAGAAAGGGGAACCCTCCTACACTGTTGGTGGGAATGCAAGCTGGTGCAGCCACTCCGGAAAACAGTACAGAGGTTCCTCAAAAAGTTGAAAATAGAGCTACTGTACGACCCAGCAATTGCACTACTGGGTATTTACCCCAAAGATACAAATGTAGTGATCCGAAGGGGTACGGGCACCCCAGTGTTTATAGCAGCAATGTCCACAATAGCCAAACTATAGAAAGAGCCAAGATGTCCTTCAACAGATGAATGGATAAAGAAGATGTGGTGTATATATATGCAATGGAATATTATGCAGCCATCAAAAAAATGAAATCTTGCCATTTGCAACAACATGGGTGGAACCAGAGGGTATTATGCTAAGCGAAATAAGTCAATCAGAGAAAGACAAGTATCATATGATCTCACTGATATGAGCAATTCTTAATCTCAGGAAACAAAGTGAGGGTTGCCGGAGTGGTGGGGGGTGGGAGGGATGGGGTGGCTGGGTGATAGACATTGGGGAGGGTATGTGCTATGGTGAACGCTGTGAATTGTGTAAGACTGAGGAATCACAGACCTGTACCTCTGAAACAAATAATACATTATATGTTAAAAAAAAAAAAGAAGAAGAAGAAGAAGAGAGTAGGAAGGGAAAAATGAAGGGGGGAAATCAGAAGGGGGGATGAACCATGAGAGACTATGGACTCTGAGAAACAAACTGAAGGTTCTAGAGGGGAGGGGGTTAGGGGATGGGTTAGCCTGGTGATGGGTATTAAAGAGGGCACATATTGAATGGAGCACTGGGTGTTATACGCAAATAATGAATCATGGAACACTACATCAAAAGCTAATGACGTAATGCATGGTGATTAACATAACATAATAAAATTAAATTAAAAAAGAAAAAGAATACCCCTGACCATAATCCTTTGTACCTTATTATTTTGCTGAGATAAAATAAAAAATTGGAGTAATAGAATTGAAAAATAATATGAACATTTTCTTAGGTGAGACCCAGTGAATGAATTTATTGCTTAAAATGTACCATAGAAAATTACTGGTGATACAAAGATTTATTCTCAGAGATACTCTTTTATTTATTTTTGTACTTACTTATTTATTTATTTATTTTTAAGTAATCTCTACACCCAGCATGGGGCTCAAAATCATGACCCCAAGATCAAGAGTCACATGCTCTTCTGACTGAGCCAGCCAGGCACCCCTGGGAGATACTGTTATTAGTGTCATTTATAGTTTAAAAATTGAAACCTGGACACAATCTAAAAGTTTAACCACATATAATTGCTTAAATAAATTATCAGATAGTTATTCAATGGAAAGACAGCTAAAGAGGACACATTTTAGATTTTTAAAAAAAGTTAATTCTGCTATTTACTAGCTCTGTGATTTTGGAAGTTCTTCATTCTCATTCTAACCTTGTTTCCTTATAGGTAAAATAGGGATATTAAGAGAATCTACCTCATAAGGCTGTTAACAGGGTTAAAGGCAATAATGCAAGTAAGAAAATTAGCACAGTGTCTAGAATATAAATAAATGTTGAACATAAATAAATATTGATATTGTGGTTATTATTAAGCAGCTAATGAAAGTCATATTCTCAAAGAATCTCTAAGTTTATGGGAAAACACCATGACAATACATTTTATAAGTGGGGTGCCAAATCTTGTATTTTATATGATACATATTTTATAATATATATGTATATAATATATACATATATGATAGACAGGTAAGTTGTACACTAAAGTGTTACCAATGTAGTAGAATTATAGAAAACTTACTTCCTGTTTATTTTCAATATTTTCCAATGTTTCTGTAAATAACATTGTTTTTAATCAGAAAAAAATAAATGTTAATTACAGATTACATGATTTTTTATTCTTTAGCAGAAAACAGATGGAATTAGAGTGGGAGACCATGGCAGGCAATTTTAAGACATATTACAATAAGAAGGGGCAAGAGTCAAGGAGCATGATTAAGAGGCCAGGCACAGCTGGTCAGAAATTCGTAGAATTCCAAGATTAAGGGGTGCATTTAGTTTTAGGCAAACACAGGGAATTGCTTACTGTGTAACTCCCAGTCCAGAAGGCTCAATTAGATAGATCAGTTGGATTTTCTGGCATCTGTCAATTAAGGAGCTCCCTACTCACCTAAGAATTCAGCCTAGGGAGGGTGTGAAGAAGGTGTAGGTCCTGGAAATTATGCTTGAGTGGGAAGAAGGGAGGGCCATAGCACCTGGTTGCTCCAATTCCATTGCACCTCTTCTACTTGTGAGGACTTTTGAATAGCAAATTCAGCTTTCTGCTGAATTTCATCCTGCCTGGCTTTCCTTCCCTATGAGCTACACTCACCATTGGCAGCATGATGTGATATTAAGCAGGAATTGTAGTTTAGTGGATAAAAACAGATGGGCATTGAAAGCAGAATCAATGTGACTCTCATCCAACTGGATTAACAATCATTATTGACACAGTAGCCTTAGCTGGAGGTAAAATAGTGACGGGAAGCGTATGGGTATCTGGTTTGCCTGTGCAGTGGTGGCAGATCCCATGTGGCTGGGCTAAGAAATGATTTGTAGGTTTAAGGAGTTACGGCAAGCTGGTTGAGGCATCCAAAATATGCTCACCTGTTCTGAGTGGATCAAGTAAATGTTCTCCCTCCTTCCCACCTCCAAAAAGACCAGTATGTCCAAAAAGATGATGAGCATAAAGAAATTTAATTCTGATTTTCCTTAATCCCAGTCCTACTTTGGGAGTGGGAGGATGAAGGAACAATATACATTATAGCTGATGCATACGGCCACTATTAAACATCCCTATTTTTTGCTTGTTTAATTATGCCAGTTCTCTATCCAGTGACGTAAATTGCCTGCATTCACTTTCAGATTCAAAATATTACACAACTTAATTCATCAATTAAGAACAGATGTTCTACCTAATACAGAAAGGATGCTGTTGGAAGAGGAAGAGAGGTTACATTTTTATTTTTCTTTCTTGTAGATTAGAAAGAGTGGACATTTTCCAATGCCAGAACTTAAACTGTCAATTTCGTTTCCCAACTTGACATCAGATGGTTATCCTGTGCTATACCCAAGTGGATGGTCGTCTTCTAATGTAAGTAATGTGTGCCTTGGAATTACATCATAATTATTATCTTTTTCAATTTGTATTTAAACCCTTTTGTTCTGCATGCCAGTTGTGATAAAGAGCTTTACAAAAGCGACATGGAGAAGCATTTAGAAAATTTTAAATAATAATAACAATTTCCACTGGCTACTTAGTAGATGTATTAGTTTCCTACAACTGCTGTGGTAATAAATTACCCAACTGGGTGGCTAGAAACAACAGAAATTTATTCTTTCACAGTCCTGGAGGCCAGAGTCTACAATCAAGGTGTCAACAATGTTCGTTCCCTGTGGAGGCTCACAGGGAGAATCTGTTCCATGCCTCTCTCTTAGCTTCTGGGGGCTGCTGTCAACCCTTGGCATGCCTTAGCTTGTGGCAGCAGAACTGCATGCAGTCTCTGCCTCTGTCTTCGCATGCCTGTCTTCCTTGAGTTTCTGGGTCTTTGCCTCTTCTGTCTCATATAGCACACTCATCAGTGAATTTAGAGCCCATCCTAAATAGAAGGACCTCATCTGGAGATCCTTAATTACATCTGCAATGACACTGTTTCCTTTTTCCTTTTTTTTTTTTTTTAAGATTTTGTTTATTTATCTGAGAGGGAGGGAGAGAGAGAGAGAGCACTAGCAGGGGGAGCGGCGGAGGGAGGAGCAGACTCCCCACTGAACAGGGAGCCCCACACTGGGCTGGATCCCAGGACCTGGAGATCATGACCTGAGCTGAAGGCAGACACTTAGCCAACTGAGCCACCCAGGTGCCCCAAAATCACCCTTTTTCCACATAAGGTCACATTCACAGGTTCCAGGTGCTAGGACTTGGGCATGTCTTTTTGAAATACTATCCAATCCACTGGAGTAGATTTTAGATAACTACTTGTTGACTTGTGCCTTAAAATGTTTGTTACAGCTTTAATTTGTTTGAGATGATCAAACAGCTCTATAAAGAGACTTTTTAATTGCTCCTAAGCGAACACACAGCTGCACATAAAACAGTACAGTACTCTTTACTCACTTATCCCAAACAATAGCAATATCACTTTGTACCTATAGCTTTGAATGAGTCAATGTGGTAAATTGTTATGGTTCAGTCTCTAAGACATAGAAAATCACAATAAATGTTGAAGTAATGCATGCATATTATCAGCATTTGACAATCTGTCTTCTCTTCAGAGATTTTTTTTAAGTTAAAATACTCTCAAAAATCAAGAAGTAGAAAGAGTGATAGTTGGATTATAATCTTTAAATGTTTCCCTAAAGGCAAGGAAAAATTAAACCTCTACCATTTCTCTCTAATCCAAAAAAGCAGGTTTGTGAAGATGTAGGAAGACTAAAATTGTACTTTTCTTATTACTTATGAACTTTATCCTTATTACCTTTTATCAAGGATGTAGAGAGTCTTGATGAACGAAAGGTTTATTAGAGTAAGTCTAGTAAAACAATCCAAGAACGAGCTGTCTTACAAACATGGCATCTTAACATTTATAGGGCTGCTTACTTACATCTTCTTTCCACATAGACCAATTATCTTACCCTTGGTGTTTAGAGACTCCTAAAATATTATTGGATGAATACACAAATACAGATGAAAGCCCCTCTCTTTTTTTTATTTGTTTCACAAACCATCGTATGAGCCAACATAATGAATAACAAATGCTAACCTTTTTTTTTAGTATAGTTTTAATTTCTTTTCTCTCTCTGTATTATGGGAATTAACAACTAATGTTTGATGAAAACAATAAATTAATGAGTTATGTTATGCAATAGTAAGTTCCACTAGCATCCTTCCTTTTTGTTTTGTTTTTTTAAAGATTTTATTTATTTATTTGACAGAGAGACACAGCGAGAGAGGGAACACAAGCAGGGGAAGTGGGAGAGGGAGAAGCAGGCTTCCTGCGGAGCATGGAGCCGGATGCGGGGCTCGATCCCAGGACCCTGGGATCATGACCTGAGCCGAAGGCAGACGCTCAACGCCTGAGCCACCCAGGCGCCCCACATCCTTCCTTTTTGATAACAACCTCCCTGATATCTATTACAATTCAAAAGTAGCATTCTAACAGTATGGATGCTCCAGAACAGCTTCTTCCATATTGCACACTCCTGAAGATGGATCTTTCCTCTGTGACAATGGCTGTCGGATTCTTCACCTTATTGTACCGAGTCATTTTTCCCTCTGACACCTGGCATTGTCTGATAAAAGAAATATTTTCACTTTTTAGAATGCAAACTGCAGACCCAGTAGCCTTCAGGACCCTCTTGGTGTCAACTCTGGGAAGAAAACGATTATATCCAAACCTGAAGATCTCAAACGAGGCACAATTCCGGTAAATTCAGATAACCAAGACAAGTGCTAGTTTTATCTCATGCTTTTTAAGTGAATAAATTCAATATCAACCTAAAAATAGCTATCTTATAGAATACTTTAATATGGTATCTTTTTGTCAAATGGCAAAGATACTAATATATACCTCTGAACATTTAAACAGGACTGCAGTACGTGTAAATTTGCTACCATTACGTGTACTTTGATTCCTTCTGACATAAGCCAAGTGAATGTTTCACTTATCTTATGGAAACCAACTTTTATAAAAGTAAGTGACTGCATTGTTCTCTGTAATTATTGAATTATGTTAACAAATATTTGCTCATTACTTAGTATATGCAAAGCAGAGTGCTTCTGTAGGAAGAACTGGAAGCGTAAAAAAATGTGGTCCAAGCCCCAGCTCTACTTAACCAACTATTCGGGTCTCATTTTCCTTGTTTATTAGTAACGAAGTTATCTCCAAGGTCTCCTTCCAGATGATACTTTTTTTTCAGGCTCTCTTATTCTTTTTTTTTTTTTTTTTGTACCTCTAGAAATAAACACCTATACAGTATCAAAGTTTGCATTTATCTTAATGCTGTAGAACTCAGTTAAGGGACAAAGAATTATAGAGAGACAGTGCTTGACTCCTTGACACCATTAACAATAGAGCTAACATGTATTATGGACTCACTGTATTAGATCAGATTTTACATATATATATATATGTATATGACACACATTTATGTATACTATGTATATAAACACATTTATATATACTATATATATATGCACACATATATATGTATATATATAAAATAGGAGGACATTTTTTAGCTCCTAATAGTCAAATCTGTCTGACAACAAGCTACTTTAAAACTTAATCCATTGTAACAAACTGAGGGTTGCTGGAGTGGGGGTTGGGGTGGGAGGGATGGGGTGGCTGGGTGATAGACACTGGGGAGGGTATGTGCTGTGATGAGCGCTGTGAATTGTGCAAGACTGTTGAATCACAGATCTGTACCTCTGAAACAAATAATACATTATATGTTAAGAAAAAAAAAAAGAAGAAGATAGCAGGAGGGGAAGAATGAAAGGGGGGAAATTGGAGGGGGAGATGAACCATGAGAGATGATGGACTCTGAAAAACAAACTGAGGGTTCTAGAGGGGAGGGGGGTGGGAGGATGGGTTAGCCTGGTGATGGGTATTAAAGAGGGCATGTTCTGCATGGAGCACTGGGTGTTATGCACAAACAATGAATCATGGAACACTACTTCAAAAACTAATGATGTAATGTATGGTGATTAACATAACAATAAAAAATTTTAAAAAAACTTAATCCATTGTATTTTGTATGATTTCTTTCTCTCTTAGAAGTGTTTAGTTAATTATATGAAATTTCCAATTTTTAGGTTCGATCATATTAAGTTACAATTTTTATAAATCACAAACTGTTGGATGTTGGCAATTTCATGTTTAATCCTGCACGAACTCCTATATAAACTTCATTACCAGAGTGTAGCTATTTCATACCTAGCTATATGAAAGGGGGGCAGGGTTTGAGATTTGTTTTTGCTAAGGATAAATCTGGAGAAAATGATATAGAATTGTTTCATTCTATAACAAGGACCTAAGTGACAATTTGAGTGGAGAGAAGAGGGATGGGTCATCATTTGAAACCACCAGTTCCATTTGGATGTTAACAAAACCAGTGTTTTTAAATCTCTCGGGAAAATCTATATTTTAAAAATTGCACTACTCAAACATGACTAGCTCTCACTGTGATTAGCATAATATATTGAAAATAAATCCTGTTTGCTTTTCAGGCACGTTTTTCCAGCTTAAATCTTACTGTAAGGGCAGACCTTCAGAGTGAAAATACATCACTGATTTTAAGTACTGGCAATCAAAAAAGAGAGGTAAGAGCAACTCTAAGTTTTGAAAACATTATACATTTCACTCTGAATTTTGTGACATAATGTTTTATAATTGCTTATAGAACCTAAAGCAGTGACTAGCTAGTCACTAAGTAACAGACACTTTTTGCTTCAAATTATACTTAATTAGCTTCAAGTATGATTTCAGTCTTCTTTGTAAGAAACTGGGAAAAACCATGATATTTACAATTAACATGCCATGTTTGACTTTACCGCTTGTAACTATCACAATAAATTGGTGTTTTTACTTTCACCTTGAAAACGAATGATGCATTTGTGATTTTCCTCCTTAAAAACTTACATTATAAAATGCAGTTGACATCTGAAGAGCAGACTTGAAAAACACTTTACAAAGTGTACACTGTACAGAAATAAATGTAAATTTTGAAAGGTTTTCTTCATTTAGTCATTGGGAAATCTGAAGCAAAAATGAAATATTATTCCCTCATACAAATTCACACTTCAGTCCTTGGTAAAAATAAAATGGTTTGATGTTTTTCCTCCTGTTTTATTATAAAATAAGGCCAGAATACTTATTACAGAAGTGGATATGTAAGCATTTCTCCTCTTATCATGGGAGAGTTTAAATGTCCCATGTGGATAGTATGAGTCATATAATTTTATTTGGAAGCTATGTAACATTCAGATGTTGTTTAAAAATTTCTTATTTCAAATTAATACTTATCTCAAATAATTCCAGTGTCAATGACCCCTGGTAAGTATTCACCTTTAAAGAACATATGCATATAATGTTTACTTACATTATAAAGAACACTGATAAATGCAAAGTTGTTCCACATGCAGAGAAGCCAAAATTTTACCAGTAGCACCGCCCCCCCCAAAACTGAGTATAAATTATATTGGAAAAGAGTACTTTTGATTCCTGGATATGTTTTGTTGAAATTTTATAACTAGCTTTATTTCCCCTAAATGTTAGCTTAAAATTCCCCACGGAACTATTATTCAACATCTTATCCTAAAAGAAAATTATACCTACATCGTTAAAATTACTAGAAGTGATCATTTTGTAATTGTGTGATCTTAGAGAAGTCACTGATCCCATCCAGAGTTCAGCTTCTGTATCTATCAGTTCAGGCAATTGTTTTAGATGTATTTGAAATCTGTCTTCTAAGATCTTATTCTGTACATATGTACATTCGTGCCGGCTCTGTGTCCCCAAAGCATCAGCAGTGACCCACCCGTCGCCATCTGAGGAGTTTGTCCAGCAGCCAATATATATAAATATCTCCCCTGTTCTCTTTTTTACCTCCAGTCTTCCCTCTAGCTTTAGGAATTGAGATGTTCCCTCCAACAAGCAAACACAGAAACTTGAGCTATCATTAGTCATTGAGATCTACACTGAATTAGTTTTTTTCTCAGAAACCTTGGGATGAGACCCAGCGCAGACAAGTCTCGCTGCGGTTTGGGTGCCGCATTGAGTAGCTGCAACACTAATAGCTGTTTACCTCAAAGTTTTCCTTCAGTTTAAGACCTAATATATAGACTGAAGAGAAGTCGACTGGCAGAGACAGTGCAGTCTAATAAAAATACATAGGGGTGAATATATGTGCAAAAATTCATGTTATCTGTCTACTTGAGATTTGTGCATTTTATCATATGAAAATTATATGTAAATTTGTAGACAAAAAATAAAACACATGAAAATTAGAATTAGAAGACGACCTACTCAGGTTGATTATGTCGACAACCTGTGGTAACGCTCCAGCCTAGACTTTTACCATCATGATAATGCACTAAAGTCAATCAATAAATCCTTAAAATATGTAATACTTTTGGTTCTCACTGAGTTAAATTTACCTCTGCTCCCTCACATTCTGATTCATGGACAGTTTACTCTTTATGTGTACATTTCTAAAGCATAAGATTATAAATATTTTGGGTAATAATAAATTTGACATGCTTAGAGATTTTTAATAGATGGACATTTTTAAATGTAAACTCAAGGTTTTCTCTGTATGTAGTAATCAGATTAAGTACATTGTTTGGTAGAAAATTATAGCCTGCAAGAACTCAATGTACCAAGAGTTATAACAGGTGTTTATCAATGTTAACAGTCTTGTTTAATAAATTTCAGTTTGCTATTCAAATATCCAAAGATGGACTGCCAGGCAGAGTGCCATTATGGGTCATCCTATTGAGTGCTTTTGCTGGATTATTGCTATTAATGCTGCTCATATTAGCACTGTGGAAGGTAAGCACCAAAGTTCCTTTGACTTTCTATTTCAACTATCAACAGCAAATTGGTGAAATAAATTATTATTTATCCATGCTGTGTAATATGGTATTATACGACCATTAAAAATATTGAGGTGATGACCAAGACAAAAGAAAAAAATGTATATCCCAAACACTGCGCACAACTCGATCCCAGTTTTGTAAAAGAAAAAAATAAATAAACAAATCCAAAAATCATGATGGATCTCTCTGGAGATTGGGATTGTAAAAGACCTTTATATGTCTATAACATTGAGAATTGTAAATTAAGTATGCATTACTTTTATAAATAAAGAAGAATGAAAACTCTCTTTTATAAAAAAAGAACAAAATGAATTCTTATATCAGTTTAAGAATATATAAACAATAGAATGGTTAAGATGAGCCTTGTCCAAATACATATCTCTATGTATCTTAAAAACTAAGATTTCTTTAATATATGAAGAAATATGCCACATTTTATGCAATAGCTGTGTGCCTGAGTGAGAGAGGATAAATTTATTACTTAGTTGATGAAAGAGAAATCTTACTGTTTTACTGACTCCTATTTCAAATCCTCTTGTAAAACTATTACTATTGGATAAATCCATATATTTACATAGATATTTTGCTTATACTGAGGTGTGTGAGATTTTTCAAACTCTTAGCTGTATCACTTTCAAATTAAGCAGAACTGAGATGACAGAATTTACACTAAATTTAATAGAGAACAAAATCCTATCAAAAAGTTGAATTTAATGTTTTTTTCCAATGAAACATCAAATTGGTATTAATTCTAACATAATACCACCCTATATTTTACCAAATTGCTTTATTAAATAACTAAACTCTGTTAAAAATACAGGTTGTGGTTACATATTCGTTTTTTTCTAATACCTGAGCAGCAGAATTCTCTTTAATCAAGTAGTTTAAATAATAAATTTCTGTCCCACCAAATTGCCAACAGTTCTACCCTTTTGACTCGCTTACAATGCCTAACTTCCTCTTTTGGGGGGATTGCACTCAGAGAGGATGATAAACAAAGCCATGTTAAAGGTGTAGGTCAGTAACATTTAGTTCAGTAAATAGAAACCATAGCTTTTCTCTCGCGAAGTCTCTAAGAATTCCTGGCTCTCTCAAACCTGCAGCTCCTTCTACGCTGCAGGGTCGTCAGTGCTCTGTCTGTAATACCCAGCTTTGCCACACCGTGGTCCCCAAGACCTGTCTTAGTGGTGTCGAGGTTGTGTTTGAAACAAAGAATGTGGTTTCTTCACTTAGATGCACCTCTATTCCAGAGAGCATTTTACGGATTTCTTTCAGTGTGCTTTTCTATTCTGAGCACTGCACTTGCCCATGTAGTTTTAGGAGACAGCTGACAAGAGAAAAGGAAAGCCAGAGCTGATATTTGGATAGATTTTCTCTGGTGGCGTATCTCTGCTTAAAACAATTAAGTTTTATTCATCTAGTTTTTTTGGTCACCGGTCTGAAGAAGCGTAAAGGTAAAAATAAACACATTCTTCCATCCAGTAAATGTTTTGTTAATACGTTCTGCTGGCTTCTTGGATCCCTTTAGGCCCAGGAAGGAAGATCATTTAGCAACCTTTGGACTGTTCTGACCAGTAGGTGCAGTTAGTTCAACCACTTCAGTGGGAGATCCAGTGATCAGATCCGTGACTCCACAGGGAGGGGGAAGAGAAGAGAATTTGGGAGGGAAGAGAATTAGGACATACCGAATGCTTTCTACATGCCAGGAACTGTTTTAAACTTTTCCGCTTTAATGTTAACATCAGCCCTCTGAGAAAGACACGACTATGAACCTCATTTTATTAATGAGATGCTGGGACGTACAAGAGTTAAATATGTTCCCCAAGGCCACATGGTTTATCAGATTCAGAGTAAGGACCTAAATCCGGACCATTTTACTTCCTTGCCAACACTGTTAACCCCTTGCTTTGTGTTCCCTCTTGCTTTTATTCACTCTGTTGTGCTTACAACCTTTTCAACAAAGTATATTAACTACATGTTATATTTGAGGACATTAAAGCAAAGAGAAGTTAAGTAACTCTCCCAAGATTACCAGCTAGTAAAGGACTGGATGCAAGCAAAGATCTATCAGCAAAGCCCATCCCTTTCCAGTATCTCTCACTGCTAGAAACCTCTAGGCAGGGCTCTTTATTCTGGAGCTCCAGGAATTGGGTTTTGTTCAAGAGGGTCATGAACTCTCTGAAATGTATAAAAACATTTTGTTTTGGAATGAGAGTCCCTAGTTGGATTCAGACTTTCGGCAGCTCCATTATACTAAAAAGATTAATTGCCCCTCCACCTGCTTAAAGCCATATGGAACTTCCCTGAAGCATGTATTTGGTCTGCAGAAGACTCAGAAGAGCTACCCAGGGACTTTTTTTATACTTACTAGACCTGGAGCAGAAACCTCAGGACTATCCCTTCTTCCTCCTTCTTCCAAATCTGACCACTCTGGGGCACCTGGGTGGCTCAGTCGGTTAAGCGTCTGCTTTCGGCTCAGGTCATGATCCCAGAGTCCTGGGATCAAGCCCTGCATGAGGGATCAAGCCCCACATCAGGCCCCCTACTGGACGGGGAGCCTGCTTCTCCCTCCTCCCCTGCTCGTGCTCTCTCTCTCTCTCGCTATCTTTCTCTCAAATAAATAAATAAAACTTAAAAATTAAAATAACAACAACAACAACAAAATCTGACCGCTCTGGAAATTCATTGGAACTCCCAGGGTCCATACAGGGAACAGGCCAAAGATTCTTCCTGGAGCTGTGACTCTATTTCAAAAAGCACTGTCTTTATATAATTTATCCTTGCAGTACACATGGTAGAAATTAAAGTTTTTCAAAATGTTAGTAGTAGCTTGTTATACTTAATATTGAAGAGAGAAGGCTTTTAGGGGGCACAGGTTTAAATAGATTGAGAAACACGTTCCGGAATATAGTACCACACATTGAGGGAGAAGCCCAGTCAGGCCAATATAACCAATAGATTGAAATGAGACTCAGCCCACAGAGAAGCCCTAAGAAAGCAGAACGTTTTTCTCTCTTAACTTGATTTCATACTAATGCCTGAAGTTCCATCACTGACGATTTATTTACTAATCCGAAAGCTTTATTCCTCATCCAATATACATATCCTTGGTGGATGTGGACGGGGAATAGCGCCACCATTTTTTAGTCTTTTATATATTAGTTAAATTTATTCATTCAACATTTATTCCATATTATAGTCAGTAAGCCCGTAATTTCTACCAGGTACTGTTGAATCTGACCCTTTGCCATAGGGTTTTGAACTAGGGATAAGCATAAATAAGATCTAGCACTTACTGATAAGTAAATATGGAAAGGCAAAGAAGGAAAGTGAAAGTTGTAAGTCTGGGCACTGAAAACAAACTTAACTCATTTTTAATTTTAACTAGTATTGGCCCCAGCCAGTTTGAAGCTATGTACTGCATTCACCTAGTCTCCATTCTTATGACCCAACTTCCGCTAACAACCCATGTTAATAGAATTAGTTGAGTGGAAAAGTTCAGATAACACAATTTAGTTTTAAAATAGAGCACTTAGGGGTGCCTGAGTGGCTCAGTCGGTTGAGCGTCCAACTCTTGATTTCAGCTTAGGTCATGATCTCAGGGTTGTGAGATGGAGCCATGCATGGGACTCCATGCTCAGCAGGGAATCTGCTTGGGATTCTCTCTCTCCCCCTCCCTCTGCCCCTCTCCCCCACCCCTACTACTCGCTCGCTCTCTCTCTCTCAAATAAATAAGTCTTAAAAATAAAAAATAAAATAAAATAGAACATTTAGTATGTGAAAGCAAAGGAAGTTTGAAAAGATGCAAAAAGACTTGAGAGGGAAAGGACAAGAGAGAGAGCAGGACAGGACAGGAGAGAGAAAAGTCTTACATTCACCACCTGTTCCTGTGAAAGCCTTGTTGGATTTATTTTCAACTCAGGACCTGCAGGCACAAGGTAAGGAGACTGATAGTTTGTGAATCCAGAACTTTTATTGTTGGCTCAAAGAAAAAATCCTGAGACATAGAATTGCCACTCGAAGCAGGACAAATTTATTGTTTTTTCACATTTATTTCTCTGTTGTCACCTTTTCCTCATCTACCACCAACTAGATTCTGACATAATGGAAGACATAAAGCTCTGTCATGGTGAAAGACATAAAGAAGTTACCTTCTGTAGCTTAAAACTGCATTTTGATCATTTATCCCATCTAAGCTCTCAATTATTCAATAATGATTTTTTAAAAATATACCATTCTCTTGCATAATTCACCATAACTTCATTATTAAAATGATATGGAGGTACTATACTTTCAAAGAATTAACTCATTGTCTGCTTGAACTATTATAATCCACTCTCAAATAAAAAAAAAAATACACAGACTTAAAAAAACACTTCTCTAGGATGCTTAATTTCCTTTTATTTAAAATACCCACATTTTAGATGAGATTATTACAAAGATCCCTTCCAGCCCCTATACTTATTTTTATTATAATGTACAATAGGAAATAAATAAAGCACTTATAATTTTTATAATGACCCAAATTACAAAGTATAATGAAAAGTAACCCACATTCACCCCTTCATGAAATTTCTTCTATGTTCAGTGAGTTCCTTTTCATATCCAAATGATACAGCATGTTTTCAAGAGGCACTTCCTGTCAAGCCTATAAAGGCAGATGTTCTAACACATTTAAAGTTAATCCAGACAACTCAAATCTCCCCCACCCTCAGCCATGGTGCATGTGCCAGTTTCCCTCCCCCAGCTCTAATGACCTCAATTTATGACCATCAGTTATTTGATGGAATTTCTCTGCCACATCCCTGAGAAAAAAGATGATGGCAAAGTGCCATTTAATGCCAGCTAACTGTAGTTTATATGTCTTTCCAAATATTTTCCCTAGTACTAGTAAAAACCACATGTACTAGTTTTTACTAGGAGACATGATATATTTAACCAACAAAAAAGTTTTTAAAATGAAATAGCAATTTGATAAATGTCATTTCTTGACAGTCAATATTACTTAATAGGTCAATGAAAAAAAATCTCAATTATATTAATTATTTGAGTGCCCAGAATCACTAACATAGTATTAAATTTTATCCAAGGAAATTAGTACTTATTATCTAAATTCAAATAATTAATTGTGTTATGTTTGGTATTTTCTCAACAGATTGGATTCTTCAAAAGACCACTAAAGAAGAAAATGGAGAAATGACATATTTTACAGGAGGAAGGAAAAAAATAACAATTATTCGATGATCTATCCTCAGGTTTGCCTCAAATATGTGACAAGAAATTTATTATTACAGTTAAAGATATAGTCACATAACTATATGTAATCCATCAGGGATTAATCATTTGGAAAATGACAGATCAAGGAAGATCCAAAAACAATACCATAAAGATATATTTTGTAAAATGATGAAAAATATTTTTAAATAATTACTCATTTGTGTTATTTAAGTAAAATTACAAAGTGTTTTGAAGATGAAGAATAACTTGTACAAATATGTTTATATATTAAATCAGCATCCAGAGTATTTAAGGAATGCATAAAAAGATTTTTATGATCATTGATAAATTAAACTTTTTCCATTGGTTCCTGATGGATATCCACATTCAGCATGATAGTCAACATTTGTAAATGACAAGAAAGGAATTAACTGAAAAAGATCACTTCTCCCTATTTAAATGAGAAAATTTCCTGGATAGAGTATATATAAAATATGGACTGAAAATAGAATTAAGTCACAGAGAATGCATTCAGCATCTTTGTGTTCGGTTCTGTACTTGGAGTTTTTTGGTTTTTGGTTTTTGTTTTCAAAGTGTTTAGAAACAATTGAGCTGATGGAAAACGAAGATAGACTTGTTTAAAGGCAACTCACTGGAAGGATTAATTTAAGCTTTCACAGAACATGCTTAATTTTGACATAAGCCCTAAAACTCAAAACTTTTATGCTGAAAACAACACTTCACAGCAGTTTTGTGGGGCATACCAGTGATTTGTCATGAAAAGCCGTGTTGTGCGTGGGATATGCTAAGATGGCTTCTGAATGGAACATGCAGATGCCGCGGAAATGCCCAGCTGGGCAGCTTTTGAACGTTAGCGGTCCCAGGATGTAACCCAAAGTAGGAGCTTTCTCAGCTCCTTGGCACATGGTTCATTTAAACCCTCAAGCTGTGAGAGTATGTTTGTTTTTAATTTTTTAAAAGGTATTTAAATTTCCAAACACATTTCTTATTTTTATGAAAGTCAGTATTCCATTTCAGTATTGCGCTTTACCAAGAAGCCACTGCTTTTTTAGTGTGGCATATCCATATTTAAATAGAACTCTGGAAATGTATTTTAAAGAATCTGAGGTTTGAACTTGCACCAACAGAAAGATATCACACCTCTGTATGAGCTTCTTTGCTCCTGAAGTGATCATTGTGGTGCATCGGACTCTACTGTAGATAAGCTCGTAGGTTGCTCCGTTTCTTAGGAAAATAACAGGGGATGAATGTATTATAGCCGCATGTGTGAACTACTGCTGTAAAATTTGCTGATACTTCTGTAACAGCTCCATCTCTCCACCGGGCTGACCATCACAAGACCAGCACCTGTCCAGCAACTTATCCAGGAAGTCCTGGACTCTACTATTCTCAAAAAGCATCAAATCAAGGGAGAAATTAAATGACATAGGTTTAATTTTTAAAACTAATTTCCAAGGAATTTCCAAGGCCGACTCAGAGTCGGCCTCCCTCGTAGCTCTCCACATCTATGTCTAAGATCCCGACGATCAAAGTCATGCACCTGGGAAGTGCTGAGGTCATCAATACTAGAAGAAAAGCTCAATCTTTCCAGAGATTTGATATCCTCCTGCTGGTCATTGTTCAGAAATATCCACTTCGGGAGTTTCCTTCACTCCCACTACCTATCTCCAGGTTCAGAAGTCATTCTTCCCACCTGTTCTTTCTTTGCCCAATAGAACTCAGGTCTCTCTTATTCAGAGTCGCCACATTGCACAGCCTGCTCAGCAGCTCAGCTCCAATCTCAGCACATTCTTAGAAGTAAATTGAACAGGTAAACTTAAATTCACACTTGGCCTCTATGACTGCTAGGCAAAGCATTCACTGAAGCAGGAATGTGCACATTTCAACCAAATACGATATTAACCCAGAGGGGAAAGATGGAAACAATGGCATTTTGAAGTTGTTAGGAAAGACAGGAAGAACCATTTGGACAGATCAAATAGCTACTTATAAGCCTGGCACAGTTCTTAACATAAGTTGTTCCCAGTTTTCAAATAGAATGTTTAATGAACCAATATCCCTTTTCCCTAATACTATTATTTGTTGAGCTTTATGTGTGTATATGTGTGAGCATCTGTATGTGTGTGTAAACACACATGTACACACACACGAATGGACAAACACAAATCAAATACGAAATACCTCAATAATACCAAATGACGGGGTTTGACAAAAACGACAAAAAAATAAACACAAAAGCTACACCAACAAGAAAAGTTTGATTCATCCATTTTCATTAATTCATTCATTCATTTTCATTAATATTTAACTTTAGTGCACAGTTCTGCAACTATCTAAAAGATGTAAATGTGGAAGCTTTGATTAAAATAATAAGTCAACAGTACAAATGTTCTAAAACATAATCAATGATTAAGAAATATACTAAACTATCATTTTATTCTAAAACACTTAATAAGAAAAGTGAGTGCTATTTAAGAATATGAGTTTATGCCAAAAACTTTTTTTTAACTTTGGTATTTTACAAAATTGATTATTTCTTCCATTGTGAACTAAAATATGTATGAAGTCCCTTTCCAGACCAAACTTAGAATGGTATATTGGTAAATTATTCAACAACTGGCTCTTCAGAAGGAAAAAAAATCCCTGATTTGTATAACTTGCCAATTTCCATGATTTAAATAGGCTTGCCATGGCCATTTTCAAGCTACCAATATAACCCTAACCAGCTTGCAAAACTCCTGAAAATTGATCTGTCAACTCTCATGAACCAGTATAAGCTGGCTTCAGCACACCATTGAAATAGATTAGATGACAATAATAGACAATAGATAGATGATAGATAGATAGTTAGATAATAGATACAGAGATATAACATGTTAAATATATATACATACATAAATACACACCATATAATCATATTTCAAATTATGCTTTAAATGCTCATCTCAAGCCCAGCAGACAATGCTATCCCTCATTCTTCAATTTCAATTTCTAGAATTATAGCTTTCCTTTAATATTAATAAAATGATACAAACTTTCAGGCGAAGCAAGGAGTTGAAAGCAAGAAAATACAAAGGGTGACACAATGAAAATCAGACCTTCATAGGCACAAAGAAGCTGTCTTACTTTCTCGAGGAATCCAGAACCCTGAAACGATACTGTGAAAGTTCATCCTTTGCAAATATTTGTAATTTCTATGATCCAATTTGAAATTCAGTGGTCCAATTTATTCAGTTATTTTCTTTGAGCCTTAAAGTCATGGGCAATTTAATCTCTGAATATTTCCATGTCATCAGTATGCTTAAAATGAGGCTTATAGAGGGAGATATTTTTGTAAAATTTGATGCTTACTCAACCATAATAAATGTACCTACACTTGCAAATACCTATTAATACCTATAAATATATATATTCTCTTTTCCTTTTACAAAACCAATATCTAGACTCAATTGGAAAACAAATATCTGTACCAAAAGCAAAAGGTGGTTGCACGTGTTTGACTCAAGCTGGGTTGTAGCGGCCGTGAAAAGCTGTGCCCACGTTCTCCCCAGGCATCCCCTGCAAGGGCCACAGCTTGTAGGGTGAATGGCCGCGCCTCCAGCTCCAGGCAGTGTGCTTTCATAGAGGATAATGCCTTTGTCAAACGTGGTAATATGCTCTGTGCGAATTAACTGTCTTGCTTGGCACAACACTGAGAAAACTAGGGAAGACCCAGGTTTAGAGCATGATTCATGTGCTTAGTGCAGTCACGTTATTGTTAAAGTAAGGAGGCTTCTGGCAAATCCTTTTTTAGAAAATAATACCCTCTGCATCCTTCGTTTATTTTCAACACCTCTCAAGTCCTCTGCATTAGTGATCACCCCTCCCCCCACCACCACCAAGGGAGATTTTCAAGAAGACTACTGGAGGAAAATCTGTTTATATGTGCTCTCTGTTTGCTGTGAATACCAGCTTCAGTGAACTGATCATTTATACAGGATTTCAGGCCTCAGTTCTTCTGTGACACTCTAAAGGCATAACATGATATAGGCATAGTGTAATAGGGACAAAATGCCCTGTATTTCAGAGAAGTAATATCTTTAACAGATTTACCAACCTTTGTGGGACGCTGTCAGCAACTATGCCAAGGGTAGGATGTAGCCACCAGCACCCTACAATCTCCATCCTCACCCATGGACATAATAATCCAAAAAATTAAAAGAGGGCTCTAAAATCTTCAGACTGATACTATTTTTTAACGTAATTTAATTGTAAACAGCAGAAATTTTTTAATGCAAACACAGCTTCAAGATGAGTCCACTCGGCAACCCCTTAATATCAAACTGCTGTCCCTAAACCTCTCCTACACAGAACTTCTGAAATCACTCCTAGATGTTAACTCTGTAGTACATTACAAAAGGCTCAATTCTGCTGTTACCCAAATGGAAGCACTATTGTGCAACATCTTATCTAAAACAATAAAAATAGAGCTAACATCTAACATTGTAATCTGGTGAACAAGTCAGTATCTTTGATCATCATATTAAAATTTAACCTTGAATTTAAAAATTCCAAGTAACAGCCTTTAACCATCTACCTTGAGGAAACCTGAAGGAGCTCCTAAGCCCCATCGTTCCCTGCGACATCTGGCACCAGGAGGTCCAGGTCTTAAGCAATGGGGATGGATACCTCTGCCTCTAGAAAAGGCCTGACCTTAACTCCTGAATTCACTGCACCCCAGATCAGCCTGGCCCCACTCCATATCAGATATACACATAAGCACTTCTTGCTGAAAATTTACCATACTGAAAAATATGCAAGGGTGAGTTATCACTTCAAATGTACTCTGCTTTGAGGTCAGCTTTTTTTTTTTTTTTTTTTTTTTTTTGCCTTTTTAAATATATCAGAACCTTTCCCCCATAACTAATGAGTGCTGAACTTTACCTAAGACTTCCTTGCATTTGCCTCCTGCTGCGGGCTGGAGAATTTCCGTGCCATGAGGACCGGACAGCAGGAGCTAGAGCCCATCTGCAGGATCTTTCTGCCTTCTGCCTTCTGCCTTTCAGTTGGTCTCTTCTCTTCTCAAGTGCACACTAGGGATGGTTTGTTTTGATTTGGAATTTCCTTGGCAAGGCCATTATAAACTTCGTGCCCCTTGCAGGACCTTGCATGGTTGCATGTTTTTTCTGGTGAGTTGAGACTTGGAAATCCTTTAATTATCTGACACACCACAGAAACCCTGGCCGTAAACTAGGGACCAGTGACACTCCGAACTATGATGATATTTGATTTTACTGTATTTCAAGTCACATCGTTAGGGGGAAAAAAAAGACTAAGTGGAATTTTAGAAACTCTTCTGCAAAAGACTGAGACTGGCAGTCTTCCTGTCATGCCCCCAAGGCTTCTTGCATCTTGAGAGACAGAAAAAAAAAATGGAGGGGGGTTGGGGAGAGGAAATAAAGCTATTTATCTTTTATATATACACCCTTCTTTCTCAAAATACCGCAAGCTTCCTTAGACCACATCGTACCCACATGCTATACTAACACATGTACTTTGCACAAGTAAATTGTTGATCAAATAAAAATATATTCTTCCTTGCTTATTAGCTGGGACTAATTTCCTGGAGTTTAGTACACTTTGTCTCAAGTAAAAACAATCATTTGAAGCAGCAACATATCAGATCTTCTTCATACTGGAATCATTTCATACAGGACATCCTGATACTTCGCATTTAATTCTGACATCTCTTGGCCTTATTGCAGGATGCAACAGCTGTCTTCATTAGGAAACATTGGCCTGTGAAGAGAATGGTGTACTGTGTATTACTACTGTGAGGGTGTAAAATTGTTAACAGTGTGAAGAATTGTATCCATTTGATTAAAAAGAAAAATATTGTATATAATAACTACTGCCCTGAAACGTGTATCATATCCAATAAAGTTTTCAACATGGTCTGACATAAGGTGTATTGCATTGTGTATTTTTTTATTTACCTCAGAATAAACTTATTAAAATGAATAACTTAAGGGTATGTGCATTTCTGTAAGACTTTTATTGGACAAACTCATTAGAAGAAAATGTTTTCATCTCCTCAAGAACAAAGAAGCACAACCTTTGTTGACTCTAGTAATTTATTAGATGCCTAACTTAAAACCATTTTTAAAAATCAGTTATCAGGTAACAGTCATTAAAGTGACAGAGTTAGAAATAGCTGAGAGAGTAAAAGAGTATTTTGAATATCCAATATATGGTGTATCCCGTACAGTGATTTGAGGTCAGAGGTTTGGTATTTTTGGAATAATTCTTTCTTATCTTGTGCATCAGCTGTGCATCTTACGTCAAGGTAAAGGAGCATCCTGTCTTATCTAGGAATTTTTTTTAAATGATTCAAAGAAGAATGTGATTGCTGTGATTTTAAGTACATAAATTTTATCCAAGATTAGTATTTCTTCCAAAGCTCCAGCTTTTTTTTTTTTAAGCTCCTTAGTAGGTTTTCACTTTGATGGTCTAAAAGGAAAAAACAAAAGCAAATTAAGTGTGTCTGTGCTGTTTCCTGTACACAATATAGCAATGTGATTAGTCTTTTGCAAACTTGACACAAAAGCCACAGAATCCGTATTACTACATATCTTCTTCTAATGGGATGTTTTAATAATAAATTATCTGTTGTATAACAATAGATTGGACCACATGGTGAGAAACAAAAAAAAAACTAAGAAATGAAAAAAAGTTATTTTCTTTATTTAATCTATAATTCAAAGAAATATAATTATTTAATATATAAGGACTGGAAGAAAATATAGGAAGGAGTTTTAGCAGTAATTACACAGGTTCATCTTGTCACTGTTTTCATCCTCAACCCAGGCTGAAGGATGACTGAGGTACTTTCACAGAAGAAATGGGCTGACTTAGGAAGTTATTTACAAAGTCTTGTACTAATTTGTGTTAGCACATGTCTCCAATGCCCTGTCTTTTCTCTCCACTGTGAGATAAGTAGTTTTTCTGCCATATCACCCTTCGCCCAGGATGAGAATACACAGTGGAGGTACTAGGAAAAAATCTAGATATATCCACTATAAAATAAATGGCATACATCAGAACTTATTATTTGTAAGGCCTAGGGCATAGGCACAACATTTGCTTTCCTGTCCTTTGTGGTGTCTTTTTCACTTTTATAAAATTAATGTAATAATCCACAGGCTGATGTCAGGAAGAATTTTCACCGAAGAGAAGTGATCAATGAGGACTAGGGGTGACTTCTATTTTCTTCTTTAGAATAGTTATATTATTTGACTTGTTTTTAAATAAATGAGTATCCATTTTTAAATCAGGAAAGAATTAGGGTAAAAGGGAATATATACACATTGTAGGATATCTGAAAAACAGAAAAATAATTTAAAAAGAGTCATAACACCAGAAATTGCTAACATCCTATTGTCCTTCTTCTGGGCATACATGCTTATTTTTTACATATTTCTACTTTGATATGCTTGATATCACAGAGAACATGGTACCCTGTACCTTCTAAAAATCTTACATTCTCGGGGCGCCTGGGTGGCTCAGTTGTTAAGCATCTGCCTTCGGCTCAGGTCATGATCCCAGGGTCCTGGGATCGAGTCCCACATCGGGCTCCCTGCTCCGCGGGAAGCCCACTTCTCCCTCTCCCACTCCCCCTGCTTGTGTTCCTGCTCTCACTATGTCTCTCTCTGTCAAATAAATAAATAAAATCTTTAAAAAAAAAATAAATAAAAATCTTACATTCTCTTTTTAATTTTTTTTTCGTATTAAAATGGTGATAGCCATCAAATTCTTTCCCTCACTCTGGAGCTGACAACAAGAAGAAAAACTACCCCTCTCACATTCTCTCTAAGTTAATAATTATTATACACACATATATATGCTATACTAGAATTCTCCATAGTCCAGATGTCAAATAATTACTTTTTTTACCTACTTCTTCAAACAGGGGTGGGATGGGCCAGACACCAAGGAGTGGATATGGAAAGATGGGAAAGGTGGTCTCACTAAGTATAATAGCAAGTGTGGCCCCACTGATTATGCAAAATCAACTGGGTTATTTTATTAACAATCCTTGAAAAAGAAAGAATTTTTGCCAGAAACAAGAGCTGTCATCATTACATTACAAGCATTACAAACAAATGAAGACAGTGAAGGGGAAACAGAGGAACAAACAAAACACGAGGCATATAGAAAACACAGCAACATAGCTAATGTTACTCCAACCATATCAATAATTATGTTAAAGGTAAATGGTCTAAACACTCAAATCAAAAAGCAGAGATGGTCAGTCTGATAAAAGAATAAGGTCCATTTATATGCCCTCTAGAAGAGACAGACTTTAGATTCAAAGGCACAAATCAGTTGAAAGGAAAATGATGGGGGGAAAAAAATATGTCATGCCAAGAGGTACCATAAGAAAGCCAGAGGTGGCTGTATGAATATCAGACAAAATGAACTATAAGATGTGTACAATTCCAGACTTGGGAAGAGTCTAATTTTGTGAGAGAGAAGGAGATCCCTGGAATTCCTCAGTACACAGAAATCCAAGTTTATACTTGAGCTGAATTTGATGTCTTGCGGATTTTCAAGGACTCATTGGTGGCTGAAATGAAAATTTCTGTGTGGATTAGAGCAGAATCATGGAGTCATTCCACTCTGAGAGTTGAGTCTTAAATTAGTGTGTAGAGTCCCTGACCTGCACAAATTCCAGTTACAATGGTCCAATTCCTCCCTTATGGCAGGAATAATAGAAGGAGCACCATTGTGTGTAGGCACCCAGGCTGCCAGCCCCTTCACAGATGAATGCAGTTTGGTCATGGGCCGGTGTCCCAGTTAGTACTTGACTGGCAAGAACTGGCTTGAATTAATAAAAGCAGCATTGAAACATCTGCAGGTTTGGTCTTTAGCTTCCACTTTGCTCAGCTATTTTTTTTATTTTTGTAGTATCTTTCAACCGAGCATGTGTGGCAGGAATTCATTTAGATACTACAATCCCAAATGACATTCCAAAAGCAAGAGTGGAAATGCCTCAACCTGGTAAATAAAGGATAGTATCCAGAATTGGTCATCAGACTATAATTAGTGGAGCTGGAAATTAGCCATGCTGGAGACTCTAACCGTCCTCGATGAAATGCCCAGGGCTCTTTAGTTTCACATGCTGAGTCTCTCATTTTGTATTTTCTTCCTTCCTTTACTCTCAGACTTTTATATTCTATTAGCACCCAAGTACCATCTGCTATTCCTTTTCATTCACTTTTCAAACCCTTCTTTCATTCCTACCCATTCTGCATGCCTCATCATTATAAGGTGGGTAATTCGGCAAAGATTCCAATTAGTGTATTATTTGACAGCACAGCAGTTTTTCACCTTTTAAGATGGACCATATCTTCATGAATGAAGATTGTATGTTTAAATGAAAAGTCATTTGTATTCTGTAAGAGCTATAAGAATTGGCACATGTGAAGCAGGTAGTTTTGAATGGAACTGATGGGGCTGGGTGAAGTCTCCCATTTTTCTACAAGCAGAGGAAAAAAGGGAAGAAAATCAACATTTATTGCCTACATCTCACATGCCAGGCAATTTTCTAACATGTTATTTCATCTTATCACTAACACTGTGGTGATATTATTATTATTTTTGTTTTACAGGTGATGTAACTGAGACTCACAGGAGTTAAAGGGCTACTTCTAGGTTATAAAGCTAGTAAGTGGTAATGTTGAAATAAAAACCAAGTTCTATCTGGTTCCAAAATCATTTCCCCCAACAGCAAGGATTTCAGAGGTCATGGGAAGAGAAATGAAAACACAGAGAGATGCAAAAGAACACACATCTATCTTTGTAATTACTGGCGCATAGTAGGTACTCAGAAAATATTTGTTTATTATTGAATGAATGCCAGAATTGATAATCTGAGTAAAGTTTTATTTATCTGTATCTCTTTGGGAGGAAAACTGTGAACATATAATATGGTCATTAGTCATAGACTCGTAGATTTGAAGGCAATTTAAAAGTCATCCAGTACTGGAAATTTCTCTACAACATCCTGATAGTATGACCCAGCCTATTTCAGGCTCTTCCAAGAGTGAGGTTTTCACCACTCCAGCTGGAAATCCTGCTCTGCTTTTGAGAAACACTAATTGTTTGAAAGCATGCTCTTGTATCTCAAATTCTAATATTAACTCTGTATTAACCAAAGTGTTAGTCCGTTTATCTAAATCTTATTTAACCTATTAATTGTATCTTAGAGTATTACATCCCATAAACTTACTACTTCTTGTGCAAAGTAACACTTAGTTTAATTTTTCTGTCTCCATATTATTTTAATATCTAAAATTGCCGCTCAAGTTAATGTCTGTCAATTTATTTTCCTTCTACCAACTGTCAAGACTCTCAGACGAGTGTTTTAACTTACCCAAAAAAAAAAAAATTCAATGTCTGTCAATTTATTTTCCTTCTACCAACTGTCAAGACTCTCAGATGAATGTTGTAACTTATCCAAAAAAAAAAAAAAACAACAAAATTGGAGATTAAGATATTAAGATCATTACAATATGATAAACTATTTTAAAAATCAAGACAACATATGACAGTGCAAACATAAAATACAACACAGCTATGATGCATTTTGCATCTAACAATCTTTTTTCATAGTGACAAGATAGAATTATGAGAGTTTATAAAATGAAAGAACGCATTTTACAAAGAATATATTAGCTCATGTATGGCACTTCCATAGGTGGAGAAATTAGTACCACTTATTTAAGATCTTAGATACAATGGTCAGCTCTTAGAAATCCTGATTCTCTTGGCCTTTTTGCTGGCCTTTGTCACAAGCCAGTTTGTTGCCCCTTCCAGAATGATATCTGTGTCCCAAGCTTGAAGAAGTTAGGTAGAAAGCCAATCCTTCTTTCTAAAAAATCAGAATTGTAAAACATTTCCGAGAAGTCCTTCCTCCCAGCAGACTTCCACTTATACCTTGCATAATAGTGTTACATGACCATTCCACATTGCAAGGGAAATAGAATATTTCACTTCCAGTGTCTATAACAGAAGTAGGAGATGAGTTGGGTGAGTGCTCGCTTCAGCAGCACATATACTAGAGATGAGTTGGGTGGGATTTGGTATTAAGTGATTAAACTCATAATGTCCACTTAAATGGTATTTCAGATATAATCAACATGATTACTATCAAGTTTATTCTTATATGAATGGAACTTCAGACGAGGAAGGATCTCTGAAAGCCTTTTCAACTCCAAAACTCTATGGAAGTACAAAGGAAAAATTAAAAATATTTTTCACAATGATTTAACACATGTTCCTCATATCATGAATCTATATAGCATCTTTGTAAGGCTCATCTAACATTTAAAATTCTAGAACCATAATATTATTTTAAAATATTTAAGACTTTATTCATTTATAAAAATATTAATTTAACAGACATTTATTAAGTATCTACTGTATGCAAGTAATTTTATACCTGAAAACTGAGGAGCAGTCACCATTCCCCTAAAGAGATATCAAAAGATGGTTTTTATCTGAGGGTAATCTTTTCTGACAATTCTTTGGAAAATGCTTTTGGCAGAGTTTTGAGTTAAATGTGTTGACTCTCAAGCTCCAGTCTCTCTTTCTCAAGGAAGTCCTACCGAATGGCACACTATGATTTCTCTCTTCTCTAAATTCCTATGGTCTGTCCCAGTCCATATGGCACTAAATGACATTTTAGTTTTATACATACACATTTACGCATCTATACCTATTCCAGTCCCTTCTGAAGATAAAACTGGGCTCACATTAACAGTTACAAATATCCTTGGATGTATCCAACCCTTTGTTCTTTGACCTGCAGTCTACCTATTCCTGGTCCTTAAAAATATACCCCCTCCAATTCTTTCTGGAATTCCCAAAGGGCTGTCTTATGTTCATGAGCACAACTTCTTGGTTATCAAGTGGTGTCTGCCATTTTCTTCCTCTAGTTCTTGCCAGTGGCATCTTTTGCTGATGGCATCCTCAATACAAAGGTACTGTACTGTCTTCTCTTCTAAAATGGGGATGAGAATACCTTCCTTCTGCCTATATTTCTCTCTGATACACTTGTGGTCCCAATCCTTAAAAAAAGAAAGAAAGAAAGAAAAGACACACTTTCTATCTTAACCAACCAACAGAAGCCAAGACAGACACTTTTCTGTAATCAAAGTTGTCCTCTTTTCAGATGCCAGACCTTGTTTTATCTAGCTCCTCCATTAGGGTAACTCCAATTATAAAGCTCCTCAAACTGAAAGCAGACTGACTCCCAGTGAATTCTCCCTTCGGTCCTCCAGACCTACACAGGCAAAGTCCAGGCAGGGGCCCTTGTTGCCTGAGCACGCCCTACCCTACAAGTCTCCTGTCAGCTTCCTGAGGGCAGGATGCTTTGTACTTCTGTTTTGCTCTGCGTCTGCTTTCTGTGCAGTACTTAGCCACAATAGGTACTCTGTAAACATGTGCTGGATTGAATGTGACCAGACCTATTTAGCATGAAGAGAGTAACTTTTCTTGCTGCACAGAATTCAGAAGTTAGCTGAGGCAAAAATGAAAATGAATACAAGATTTTCCCAGAAATGTTGATGGAATTGCATTTGATGGCATTGTCAGGAAGACATCCCGAACTGATAGAAATAAGAGAGGAAGAGGGGACTGCTCAGACATCCTAGGGCTACCTACTTCTCCAATGAGGCATTTGCATTATGTTTAAGTATTACTCCCACTGACTATAAAAGGAAACAACCATTCTCTTTAATCAATTTTTAAGGTCAAGTCAGGCAAATGTGCTTACATTGAAAGTGCCTTTTAAAGATGTAATTAAATATGAAGAATTAGTCTCTCTTCTTTCCTTTCCTAGACATTGTGGCATAAACATTGGCATTTTGTTTCCTTAACTCACTTCCTAAGTTCACTTCCCTCCGAGCTCTTTCCCCAGATGGCGTTTCTGTAGCCCAGACTTTACCCCACCTATCTCTCTTTCTATAAACATATTCTCTTTTTACTTTGGATTTTAGAAGTTTTTAAATCATGATGATTCAGATATTTACATACAGTAGTTTATCCTTTTCAAATCAGCAGTTCTACAGGTTGTGAAAAATGCACAAAAGCATGTAACCACCACCACAATCAAGATATAAAATGTTTCTATTGCCCTAAAAGTTTCCACATGCTCATTTTAGTCACTTTTCTCTCCTCGTCCCAGCCTTCTCAATGGGTCTGATTCCTGTCCATTTAGTTTTGCTTTTTCCAGAAGGTCGTATCAGAGGGTTCATAAAGTATCTGCCTTTTGTATCTGCCTTTTCTCATTCAACATAACGTGTTTGTGATTTATCCACGTTCCTTATATATGTGTTTTCCCTTTTTACTGCTGAAAAGTATTCCATTGTATGGATGTATTTTGTGATTATGATATATTTATTAGTTAGTTTTTATTGTCTTTGAAACTTACAGGGTGGTGGCAGGAGGGGATTGTGATTATATTATAATTGGCTATTTTTGTTTTGTATTTCCTGTGAGACAATATGGCTTTGAAAGACCATCATGCCTAGTACTCAACATAGTTATATGCCTTGTATTGCCTGAGTTGAAATGTACTCAGATTTTATAAGCTGCATGAACAACCTGATAAATGTATTTGATGCTTTCCTTATAAAGCAGTTTTGAAATATTGTATCTCAAAGTGTAATTTGGCCACCTAATAAAGAGAATGAACTTTGGAATAGGGGAGACTTGGGTCCACATGCCCACTCTGGCACTGAGAGCTGCACTTGCTTGGACAAGTGTCCTGACCTTGGCTTTCTAAGAATGAGCTTCACTCACACAGTAGAGAACATAATACCAGCCCATAAGTTGTGATGAAAAGCCAAAATCAAATAAATTTGGAATAATAATACATGTGGCATTCTTAGCACTTGGTATACAGTAAATAGTTATCTTACTCCCCTCTTCTCGGCTCCCTATCCTGAGTAGTCTCTTTGGTATATATGGATTTTTAATTTCTGTAATAATTTAGGGCAACAATTTAGGGCTTTTCCTTTAAATTTCAAATGACTTATTTAAACTATTTTAAATGGCTTGTTGTAATTCTCACTGTGGATGGCAATAACAAATGATTATTTTTTAGTCAAAAATATGCACATTTTCTTTTTTTTTTTAAGATTTTATTTATTTATTTGACAGAGACAGAGATAGCAAGAGCAGGAACACAAGCAGCGGGAGTGGGAGAGGGAGAAGCAGGCTTCCCCT
This sequence comes from Halichoerus grypus, assembly GCF_964656455.1. Classification (NCBI taxonomy): domain Eukaryota; kingdom Metazoa; phylum Chordata; class Mammalia; order Carnivora; family Phocidae; genus Halichoerus; species Halichoerus grypus. The sequence continues at coordinate 38,124,114 of NC_135713.1, forward strand.
CAAGGAGGGAGCCCGATGTGCGACTCGATACCAGGACCCTGGGATCATGACCTGAGCCGAAGGCAGACGCTTAACGACTGAGCCACCCAGGTGCCCTGCACATTTTCTTTTTGCCCCAGTTTATAGAACATACATTTATATTCTAACCATGTAAAAGAGCAACAGCTGGTGTTTGTTTTGGTTCAAATTAAGTTATATATTAATGTACAGAAACTGACTATGGAACTGGTTGATCTAATCTTTTCTGATCAGCCTTGATGTTTGTCACTTATCTTCTTCATCCACATATTCACTCTGCAACCTACAACCCAAAGATGATAAATACAGGAAGTTCTGCTGCTTTGCTGCAAATATGGAAAGCCAGTAAGAGGAGCATATAAAGTAACCCTAATTTGGGAGGTGGGATGGAAACAGACTATAATCAAAAATGAAAGGCAACTTATACACAGTAATGTATAATGTACCAAGCAGATGTGTATGTATCTTAGATTCTCAGCCTGAGGCATTCAGTAGTTAGCTTATAGTATTACAATAACATTTCTTTGACTCAAGTCCTACTTAGAGATGTGTAGGAACCTCAGGCCTAAATCTTTCCTTCTGATCTTCTGTGGGTTACTAGACTGTATATCTCGCACATACCAATTAGCAGCAAAAGTGTCCTCTTGTCATCCTTTTCCTTGGCTCCTCTAACTACCATAATGGTCCCAACTTTCAACCTGGACTGCATGGCATGGTGTCCCGGTCATTGTGGTCTTCTCCTGCTCTTAGTGTTGATCACTTGTACATGCTTAGTGGTTTGAGGAAGGAAAAAACTTTTCCCTCTACTCTCCTAGGTGTTCTGGCTAGGGCCCTATGACTTATATGGACAAAGAACAGATTAACGAGAAAAACAAAACAAGTTTATTAACATGTCCATCAAGCATACATATGGGAAAATCAGTGATGGTAACTCAAAGGGGTGGTTAGAATGTGGGGATTATATAGCATCTTAACAAAGAACAACAATTTTGTAGACAGATTACAAGACAAAGGAAAAGTTAGGCTTTTGGGGCAGCAAATAATGGAAAGATAAATATATGGAGAAACTCATGAAAGTTAAGAGCTAGTGGATAAGGTTTGTTATGTAGATTTCTCTGGTGCCCTCTCCAGGCCAGTAAGAGTCTAGAGTTGTCCCTGGTGATGAAGAATTGTCCTGACCTTCCTGGTAGAAAGGAAAAGGCAGAGAGATTTTCTTGTGCCTGTTTATTCTCTATTGCCTTTACTCAAAATAATCCTTATGTCAAAGTGGCATATTTTGGGGGGTGTACTCTGAACCCTTTCAGGGGCTTCTAACTTATAATCATTTCCTCCTCTGGTCCATGGTCCAGTAATGTTTCTATTGAAATGAGAATATTTACCACTCCATTCATGTTATAACTTAGCCAAAAATGTCTCACTATCTTTTACTCTATCACTGGAATGTTAGTACCATTTTTACCATTTTGCTTTGTAATCCTTTTAATATCTACCCCCCACTCCAGGATTTAGAATGGACACCTTGTTTGACTCAAATTAATCTTGCCCCTTAAAAACCTCTTGTTTCTTGGATCAATGTTTTACACCTTACCCTCCCCTAGGGGTAGTTCTTTTCCTGGAAGTCTCATAGCTCAAATGGATATATGGGTCTGCCAGACTAACCCTCAGTCTCTGTCTGGGTCCTCAAGTTAGCTTGCCTTCTCTGAGTACCTCCCCTGGGCCCTCTAGTTGAAGGACACACAGATATGCATGCATACATGAGTACACATACACACACCCCTACACAACTGCATGTATTTTTAAAAACCTTTTAATATTATTTAAAAGTGTACTAAGACATAAATATGTAATGCCAAGACATCAAATTGAACAACTTAAACATGTACAATTTATTGTATATCAGTTATACCTCAATGCAGCTGTTAAAATACAAATATAATCACTTAAAATCTTATACTTAAAAAAATATATATAAACATATGGAAGGAGTTTGTGCTAGGGCTGGAGCTGAGTTTTAGTCATATATGTCATGTGGAATTAGGTAGTTGGGGAAGGAGAAAGCAGAGAATGGAAAAGAACAGAAGCCAAATTGCAAGGAAATATGGTGGAAAAAATTTCTGAGCCAGACTCAAAAACAGAGCCAAAGGTCAAGAGGAAATAGTGTTTCTGGATAAATGTGGTAACTTGTTTGAACACTTTGTGACCCAGCTATTCTGGACCCAGCTATGCATCCTGGGGGGATTGGGGAGGAAAGAATGGCCACAGGTAAATCTGACTGGATCTTGTAATGCACTGGGGCATAAGAAAGCCTTCTGGGGATTCCATCTAAGAGAATGTCAGTCCAAGGGGAGGTAGCAGCCGCCTCATTTTAAGGCAGAGTCCCAAGCAAACCTGGCAACATGAAGCCTGAAGTCATCATAAGTTGCTGAAATGGAAAAGGATCTATGCCCATTTAGTGGTGAGGGAGAGCACGGGCCTCAAACAGCGGGGGCCAACAGCAACTAGCACTGATCTCCCAGTGCAGGTGTGGAAGTCATAACCCACGGACATAAGAAATAGTTTATGAGTTGAGAGCCCTAGTTATAAAAGTGGGAACAGTGAAAGGAGGACACTTGGGGGCATTTGCCTGAATGGGATCTCATCTGCACCCAGAGACTTGCAAGGCTGATGAGTTTCCGTTTTTCACTGTGTGAAAGCCACTACCTCTATGTCTATGTCATGGGCCACAACTCTAAGAAGAAAATGAACTACATTACCATACTATACCATGTGAAAATGTATGGTTTTATAGACTTGAAAAATGTTAGTGCTCCATGAATTTAAGCCTTGAAACATCTTCATTTACCTTTAGATCTAGAGGTTTTTGATAGAAGAAACTACTTTCCACATAACTGTACTTTTATAAAGGTTCATACGGAGAATCTAAAGAAAATGTGCCTAAATATTCTTTCATTACATTAAATGGCATAAACCGGACCAAACTTCCGTATTCTCTGCTTATATATCTCATATGATTTCATCTATAGCAAGACTCTGGAGATAATATTAAATAATGAGATTTCAAGCTCATAGAGGATAGCCAGGTAACATATTGGTTCCTACCACAGTGCTTAGACTATTATTTTGCACATGGTAGGTATGTGTTAAGTAAATGAATAAATGACAAAAGTGATGTTTTTGCAAGATTCTCAACTTAATCCAAGTGAAGGATCATGTTAGAAATTATAAAAATGTAAGAGGGAAAGAGAGGTAAGAAGTCTGGAGGAGAATTATGCAAAAAACTTAAAAACAAATACTAGAAGACCATAAGATGGACGAAAGTTTGTGAGCCAGGAATAAAAGTTTTGCTTTCTTATATAGCATAATAGAAGACGTAGAAGCAGAAAAGATTTAATGATTAAGACTAAGATGCCTGGCAAAACTTAAATTCCTAATCTTCTGAGGCTCTCCCATCTTCACTGATTTCATTCTTTTGATGTGTAAACAAAGCTCATTAACCTGACAGTCAAATAAATCCTAATGGCAAAATTGGCTCTGTTTGACTTTTTGATGTTAAACATTTGAAATGTGTTTCCATCTAAAAGGACAGACTCCAATCTAACTGGCACAATCAAAATTACTTCAACTAAAACAAGAGTTACCGTGATTCATAGGAGGCACTCAATGTTAAATTGCAAAATGGTTGAGAAAGGAGGGGTCTCGGCTTCAGAAAAGAGTAAAAGCTACCTGCAGAATCAAAGATTGTGTATTCTTGGCAGAGGACTTAAGAAAAAAAAAAATTGTCATTGTGAGTGGTCTTATAAATGTGTCAAACTGAAGAAGACCATGTACTGAGTTAAAATTAGGTCTCATAGAATCAAGGCTACAGACATGCCATGGAAACTAAAGGCACTCGCAGTTTGAAGACAGAGGGCCATGGAAGTGATGAAGAGTTAAAGAGGAAGTAAGTCCACAGTGAGGAGAATGGAGCAGGTACAGGCAGGGAGGCAAAGCCAACAACTCACACCATTGCTCAAAGTTGTATAAAATGATCTGTACTCTTGCCTTTTCCAGTCTCCATTTTAGGTCCCTGAGGCCAGGCTGTAATTAATTCACATCTTTGGGTTCTTTGAAATTTCCTCATATCCTTTCAATTCTTTGACTTAGGCTAGTTTAAGTAAGATTGCATTTTCCTCCTTGAAAAATACAGTCATTTCTGGGGCGCCTGGGTGGCTCAGTCGTTAAGCGTCTGCCTTCGGCTCAGGTCATGATCCCAGCGTCCTGGGATCGAGCCCCACATCGGGCTCTCTGCTCCGCGGGAAGCCTGCTTCTCCTTCTCCCACTCCCCCTGCTTGTGTTCCCTCTCTCGCTGTGTCTCTCTCTGTCAAATAAATAAATAAAATCTTTAAAAAAAAAAAAAAAGAAAAATACAGTCATTTCTTTCTATATCTCTAACTGAAACATCCAAGTTTTCCACAGACAGCAGAGTAACAAATAACCATACAGCTGGCTTGATCCATCATATGACACATTTCTTAAAAAAAAAAAAAAAGCAACAACAATAAAAAACAAAATAAAAAAATCCTGAAGTTCATGTGAACGTGTTCCCTTCATTGAGCTTTTCCATGTTCTAAGAGATAAACTTCCTAACTTCTCCTTTTCTCTGGTTCATCTTAATAATTAGGTGTTAGTTGAATAAATGTGTTTATTCATTAATGGAAGAAATATTTACTGACCACCAACTAGGTGTCAGGCCCTGTTTTGGGGACTGTGAGTAAAGTTAATGAGACATGGTCACTGTCCTCAAGGATGTTCAATAGGAAAAATAAAAAGAAAATATTAAGAAGACACCAGGGAATTTCATGGAATGAGCAGTCAGATCTCTCAAATCACTAGAAACAGAAAACAGAAAGAGAAAATGAACTAAAGCAATCTCTCTCACTCTTTCCTTCTCTCTCTCTCTCTAATTTATTCATGCCTCAGTGTCTTGGTCTCTCCTTTCTGTTTTCTATGAAAAGTTACTAATTGGCTTTTTCTATGCTCATTTAAAAAATGGCTGCCCCAAGTGAACCTGAATTCCTAGTCCATGTGGCCAGCAAAGACCCTCTAGAATCTCTGTACCCTGAATACAACTCCCTAGGGTCAGGTGTCTCTCCGTATCCCTAGGAGGCAGGGTGACTCCCAGAGGGAAATCATGGCAAACTCAGAGAGCAACCTGTGGGCAGAGCTGGCTGATTGTGTTGCATGTCTGCCACACACATGAAAACAAATAAGGACAGTTAATCCTAGTAGTGCTAGAATGGAAGTATGAATAAAATGCATAGATGAATTGATGGCTCCAGGGACCTGAGGAACATAGAACTATTTTAGTTTTGTTTACTTGTTTTGTTTTTAAGTTGGAAGTGTCTGGACATCATGCAACTCAACAGGTGCCGGGAGACCTGTGGGTGAGTCAAACGCAATGGATTCTGAACTTTACTCAGTCTTGTCATGGATTTACTGGGTAACATTTGAGGAGTCATTGGTTATTTCATTGCAAATTTTCCAGGAGTAACATAGAATTTCACATTCCTTACCCTTTTTAGGTCTAGGGAGAAGAATGTAGAACTCTTCAGAAATTCAATGTAGTAATTATTTTTAGGAACTATTTGCCAGGTACAGGACTAGACACTTGTGATGTAAACATGTAAGATTTCAGAGATCCAACATTTAAGTGAGAAGGTGGAGTATATACACGTTACTAAATTCAAGTCATATCATAATACATACAAAAGAAAGAGTTTTGGTAAGAGAGATAGCAGAGGCAGGTTGAGGTTCAACTGGGACCTTAAACACTAAGGTGCTTGAACTTCATCCTGTAGACTTCCAAAGATTTTCAGCAAATCAATCCTGCATTTTGGGAAGAGAACTTTGATGGTATAGAGTGGATCAGAGACAGGAGAGGAGAAAGCACAGAGAGATTGCATAGGAGACTGACATTGTGAGGAAAGACCAAAAGGGCTTGAACTAAAGAGAGTAGCAATACACACAAAAAGTAGAAGATGGAAATGTTAGGGATAAGGACAAATTTTTTTTTAAATTTTATTTTATTGTGTTACGTTAGTCACCATAAAGTATATCATTAGTTTTTGATGTAGTGTTCCATGATTCATTGTTTGCGTATAACACCGAGTGCTCCATTCAATACGTGCCCTCTTTAATACCCATCACCGGGCTAATCAGTCCCCCCACCCCCCTCCCTTCTAAAACCCTCAGTTTGTTTCTCAGAGTCCATAGTCTCTCATGGTTCATCTCCCCCTCCGATTTCCCCCCTTCATTTTTCCCTTCCTACTATCTTCTTTCTTCTTCTTTTTTTAACATATAATGTATTATTTGTTTCAGAGGTACAGGTCTGTGATTCCTCAGTCTTACACAATTCACAGCGTTCACCATAGCACATACCCTCCCCAATGTCTATCACCCAGCCACCCCATCCCTCCCACCCCCCACCACTCCAGCAACCCTCACTTTGTTTCCTGAGATTAAGAATTCCTCATATCAGTGAGATCATATGATACTTGTCTTTCTCTGATTGACTTATTTCGCTTAGCATAATACCCTCTGGTTCCATCCATGTCATTGCAAATGGCAAGATTTTGGGTTTTTTGATGGCTGCATAATATTCCATTGTATATATATACCACATCTTCTTTATCCATTCATCTGTTGATGGACATCTTGGCTCTTTCTATAGTTTGGCTATTGTGGACATTGCTGCTATAAACATTGGGGTGCACGTGCCCCTTCGGATCATTACATTTGTATCTTTGGGATAAATACCCAGTAGTGCAATTGCTGGATCATAGGGTAGCTCTATTTTCAACTTTTTGAGGAACCTCCATACTGTTTTCCAGAGTGGCTGCACCAGATTGCATTCCCACCAACAGTGGGAGGGTTCCCCTTTCTCTGCTTCCTTACCAACATCTGTTGTTTCCTGACTTGTTAATTTTAGCCATTCTGACTGGTATGAGGCAGTATCTCATGAGGTTTTGATTTGGATTTCCCTGCTGCCAAGCGATGTTGAGCACTTTTTCATGTGTCTGTTGGCCATTTGGATGTCTTCTTTGTAGAAATGTCTGTTCATGTCTTCTGCCCATTTCTTGATTAGATTAGTTATTCTTTGGGTGTTGAGTTTGTTAAGTTCTTTATAGATTTTGGATACTAGCCCCTTATCTGATATGTCATTTGCAAATATCTTCTCCCATTCTGTTGGTTGTCTTTTGGTTTTGTTGACTGTTTCCTTTGCTGTGCAAAAGCTTTTTATCTTGATGAGGTCCCAATAGTTCATTTTGCCCTTGCTTCCCTTGCCTTTGGCGATGTTTCTAGGAAGAAGTTGCTGCGGCTGAGGTCAAAGAGGTTGCTGCTTGTGTTCTGCTCTGGGATTTTGATGGATTCCTGTCTCACATTTAGGTCTTTCACCCATCTTGAGTCTATTTTTGTGTGTGGTGTAAGGAAATGGTCCAGTTTCATTCTTCTGCATGTGGCTGTCCAATTTTCCCAGCACCATTTGTTGAAGAGACTGTCTTTTTTCCATTGGACATTCTTTCCTGCTTTGTCGAAGATTAGTTGACCATAGAGTTGAGGGTCCATTTCTGGGCTCTCTATTCTGTTGGGATAAGGACAAAATTGATATGGTGTGGTGGCGGGGGGGGCCTGGTGGTAGCCCTGAGGATGGAAAGCAGAGGATCCTAGTTTAGGTGATTGTACATGGGGGAATGAGATAAACAAAGAGCTGGATTTAAAGATACAAAGAGGTCAGAGAGAACGCTGGGGAAAATTCATCTGAGCCTCCTACCTAAAAAACTCCAGCCTAGAGTTAGAAAGAGAAGAATGGAGAGGCCTCACTCCATCCCATAGTAATTCTCAGAATGTGGCCCCTGGGTGTTTCAAGATCCTTTTGGTGGTTGGTAGATCAAAAATATTTTCATACTAATGTTGAGACATTATTTGCATTTTTCACTGTGTTTGCATTTGCTCTATGGTGCAAGAACAATGATCAGTAAGAGTAATCACTGCATTCGTCACCACTGGGCACTCATAGAGAAAAAATGAGAAGGAGAGGGCAAGGGGAGCAGTGGAGAGAAAGGAAGGAGGAAGTATGGGAGAAGAGGACAGAGGAGGGGAGGGGAGGAGGGAGGGAGAGAAGAAACCAGGAAGGAGGAAAGAAGGAGGGAGGAAGGGAGGGAGGGAGGAGAAAGATAGTTTTACTTAAGAATGTCCTTGACAGGGCACCTGGGAGGCTCAGTCAGTTAAGCGTCCAACTCTTGAGTTTGGCTCAGGTCATGATCTCAGGGTCATGAGATCACACCCCACATTGGGCTCCATGCTGAGCTTGGAGCCTGCTTGGGATTCTCTCTCTCCTTCTCCCTCTGCCCTGAACCACACTCCCCCCAATTTGTGCTCTCACGCACTCTCTCTCTGTCAAATCTCTTAAAAAGAGAGAGAGAGAGAATGTCCTTGACAAAGCAGGAAAAATTAACTACCTTTATTAAATCTCAACTCTTCAGTACATGTCTTTTAAATATTTTTCATGAGTAAACCTGGTAATACACATAAAGCATTTGTGTTGCACACTGAAATAGGATGGTTGTCTCAAGGATCTGTAAACTGAACTAGCCACATTTTTCATGGAACACCAGTTTTACTTGAAAGAACAATTGATAGACAAACTATGATTATTCAGTCTTGGGTATTGTATAGACATTTCTCAAAAATGAATGAAGTGGGCCTTTCATTTCACATAGAACAACTGATAGTATGTGCTGCCAATGATAAAATTCAAGTTTTCAAATTAAAATTGAAATTTTGGAAAATGTGTATATGCCAGCATGAGCTTGACAGCTTCTCAATATATAAAGACTTTTCTGATGAGATAGGTGATGATATGATTTTTTTGATATTGTGTACTGAAATGTGTCAACAATTAGAAAATCTGCATAACTCAGTGAACCAATATTTTCCAAATGATCAATATATGATGCGACAAAACTTTGTGTGGGTGAAAGATCTACTCAAAGTGCTCGATAGACCAATGAATTTTAATGCACAACATGTTGGAGGAGGTTATCAGGAGGATGTGACAGCTGGTTGACCTTCAATTTGGACCTGGGTAATTGGAAGCTCCTTATCTCCTCCCTTGTCCTTGAAATGTAGGTTCTGCCTACTGTTCCCACACTAGTAGCCACTTCAGGGACACAGCTTTGAGAAAGTAATGTGTTATTGAGACTATCTGAACTGTATATATGACTGAACCCTGCCTGTTAAGGGCTCTACATAAATTTGAGATTCTGGCAGCAGTGTATTCACTCATCTTGTGGCCACTCCAGACAAACCTAGAATATAAATTCCCTTGCTTATTAAAACTGCAACCCCCCAAAAGGAAGAGGTCTGCCTCTTTCTCCTCTCTCTCCTTGCCCTCCATGTGTGAAGGCCAGTTTCAGATTTCAACCCCAGGAACTCCCAAGGTTGCAAATCAACACTAGGATAAGAAAAGTTTATTGATGTAGTTTCAGATTCCCCATTGGAACTAGTCTTTAAGAAACTACCACTTTTTGAGTTTGGGGGCAGTATCAGGAATATCCACAATTATGTCCTGTTTTTTCTAACTACCAGATTAATTCCAAATTAATATAATTTCACTGAAACTACCTATCCCAAGAGATTGGATGCAGGAGCAGATATGAGAAATCAAGTGTTTATTTTTTAAGCCAGACATTAAAAAGATTGGCAAAATTTAAGACAATGCCATTCTTCTCATGATTTTCTTTATTTGGGGAAATCCAGCTATTTTTTGTACACTTTTTGTATTTACGTTAACACATAAGAGCCTTATTGTTGAATTAATATATAAATATTAGAAAATGTATCTGTTTCAATTTCTTACATGATAAACACGGGTAGAAATAATCCACATAAACAAAAGTTCTTTGGGATCCTCCATATTTTTTCCAGCTTTAATAAGGTATAATTGACAATTACAATTTGTATATATATATATAAGGTGTACATCATTAGGTTTTGATACATATATATATATAGTGATCTGATTATCACAATCAAGATAATTAACATATCCATCACTTCATACAGTTACCATTTTTTGTTTTTGTTGTGAGAGCAGTTAAGACCTCTCTTAGCAAATGTCAAATATACAATATTATTAACCGTAGTCACCATGCTGTACACTAAACACCCAGGATTTATTCATCTTATAACTAAAAGTTTGTACCCTTTGACCAACATCTCCCCATTTTCCTCACCTCTAGCCTCTGGTAACCACCATTCTAGTCTCTGTACAATGAGTTGGCTTTTTTAGATTCCACATGTAAGTGAGATCATACAGTATTTGTCTTTCTCTGGCTTATTTCACTTAACATAATGTCCTCCAGGTTCATCCATGTCATTGCAAATGGTAAGATTTCCTTCTTTTTTATGACTGAATAATATTCCATCATCTTGTTCCTTGCACACAGAGCTGAGCGACCACAGTGCCCCAAGCATGGTTGCTGAGGAGGTTCCTCATCAAGGGCAGTATGGCTGGGGGCACCATCTACCTGGTGTATGACCAGGAGCTGCTGGGGCCTAGTGGCAAGAGCCAGACTGCCCTTCAGAAGTCTGAGGAGGTAGCCCCCCCCACCCCTCAGCCATGGATCAGTTCAGCCAGTACATGTGTGAGCAGACCAGTCTGAAGATACCCCAGCTCCCAGTACCTCCAAAGTTTAACTCTCACATCTGCAAGTCCTGGAATTCAGGCATCATTATGCTGATGTTGGCTCTCTCGGTGGCCCCGTCCAAGGTCCAGGGGTACTCCAAGGAGGTCTGGGGTTACCTGACAGAGCAAACCAAGTAGCCTGTCAGAGGAGGCCACCTGCCCCAGTTAGGAACAGAGGCAGAGGCACCATAGACCTGGAAAATCCAGCCTGGGACTGGGACCCCACTCCAAGAGCAGCTCCCAGCCTTGTTGGCCCAATAAAGGACTTTGGAAGTGTTAGAAAATATATACAATATTTCACCATCTTTTTATCCATTCATCTGAGAGATTCTCAATAATTTTAAGTGTAAAGGCCTCCTTGAGACCAAAGATTTAAAAAGCCCTGCCTTAATCTTATTTCCTCAGGATGTGGTGTCCAGCACAGTTACACCTAAGCAGAACAGTTCCCAGGAAGATTAAGGCATGAGTTCTCAAACTGTTTGGTCTCAAGAACCCTTTCTACTTTTAAAATTAATGTGGGGCAGGAGTCGATTCTTTGTTTCTTGAACTTTGAAATTTTTGCCTGCTCTGGAAAAATATAGCTCCTGATTTATTCTGTACCTCATGCCAGCATAATGTTAATTTGTCCAGTTCTGAGCACAAAAGCAAAGAAGGGTGCATTTTCCTCTCCAGCACCCAGAGACAAAGCACAGATTCCTGTCTCACATGAAGGGAGCTACACTGCCTCCCAAACAAGGGTCGGTTCCAAACACTTACTCACATTTCAGTGAGTCAGAAGGAAACAGACAGATATTCATCTCCCTGAAACCTGGCTGACTTCCTGCAAGAAGGCTGTGAGGAGAGGCTAAGTTGGTGTCAGCGTTAGTGAATGGCCACCTAAGAGCTCGCAGGTGATATCTGTAGTCTTAGTAAGCAGGTGAGTACCATAGACAGGTCAAAAAAAAAAAAAAATTCCTTCAAGTGTTTGTCAGGATTAGTAAGTAGAATTAGTAAGGGACAGATTAAGAAAACAGGAAAGAACCAGGGGCTATACATTTTGAATTCAAAGGTATTGAGTTTATAGTCATGGTGCAAAGCAGTAACATCTGGTAAATACCAATTTAGTGCTTTAAGACTCCAGCCTCCGCTATGGTAAAGGAGAGCATTTGATTTTTACCAATTAATTAAGTCCTTCCACCATGAACCACTTTACTTGAGTGGCAGTATCCCAAATATTCCATAGTGCTCATACTAGCTGCTCCATAAATATTTGGAATGGTGATAATAATAATGATTAGTCTAATAGTTCCTTAAGTTTAATTTATTAAAACATTGGATTATTTCATAAAAGTGGTCACTGGAAGAATTCTGGTTTCAGCAATGTGCTGGGAATTTGTGGGTGAACTTTTGGAGGAAAAATCAGATTTAAAGAAAAGAGAATATCCTATTTCTTAGGTTGGTAAGTAAAAATCTCAGATATGGTTACAGAATGTCCTTTTTTCCAGATCTGAAACTCAAATAATGGAATAAAATGGTCATGCTGTAATACAAAAAGGAAGAGTCACAAGTTCATATATGGGTTCTCACTAGTCTCTGTGTCTTGAAGTAAATCGCTTAAACTTAGTAATCAAATCAGCTGCTTATTATCTTGGAGGAGAGGAATGAATGAGGATTTATCACACACACACACACACACACACACACACACACGGTGCTTTTGCAACAGGTCTTGCTTAAATATACCTCGGATAATCATAACTTGTGAGCAGATCTTCTTTCCTGTCGAGTTAGTTTCTAACCTGGTCATTCTGCACTTATTTTTGTCCGTTTCTCCACCCACTTGAGAAAAGCAGAGAGAGCCACGCACGGCGCCACCCGTAAAAGCGTGGCTTTGGGCTCGCGGCGCCCCCCCCCCTCCCCCCCCCCGCCTTCCACCTCTGTTTGGAGCCTGGAGCCACGAAGGGCTGCAGAAGGGCCAAGGTTCTCCGGGGGACCCGGGTTTCCTGCGGGCGGGCGGCAGGCCGGCCGTGAGGGGCGGGGTAGTGACAGGCCGGCTCCCGCCCGTCGGAGGTGCCCGGCCAGTCTGGTGCAGGGCAGGAAAAAGGCCAGGCTCGCGGACCCCAGCCCCGCGGCCTCCGGGTTCCCCCAGGCCTGGGCCGGAACCGCGCGGGGGAGTTAAGGTGTGGTTTCCAGGGGTGTGGTTGAGCGCAGGTGCCCGCGGGGCCGCAGGGAGTGGGCTCGGTGGGGCGGGGCCGGGGCAGATCCGGTGTTTGCCGTGGCCGAGGGGCGGGCCGGGGCGGGCCTTGGCGTCCCAGGAGCTGCCAGGCAACTTTTCCCTGCCCTCACCCCGCGGGCGAGAGAAGCTCTCGGGACAGCTTCTGGAGTCCGCGTTCTGGAATCCCTCCGCAAACCGAGAGCAGCTACCGTCCCCCCGCAGGCTCAGGATGCGGCCAGGACGGACAGGGGGCGCGCCGTTGCGGCTGGTGTTAGTGCTCAGTCAAGGTAAGCGAGGAGTTCGCTCTCCATCAGCTGCCGGAGGGACCTGCGCGGGTCCCTGGGGCAGGAGGGAGGAGTTTTGCGGGATGAGGGGGCAGGCAGCGCGCCGTTCTGCTCGGATTCCACGTGGACCTAGGCTCCCAGCCATCCAGAGCCGGATAGAGAGAGACTCCCCATTCCCTCTCTCCCCCGCCTGGTGTCCCCATAAGGCGTGTCTCACTCTGTCTGTGAAGCACCCTTCAAAGTCAGCTCCTGCGCGCTTTGGTTTTAGACACACGCGCACGCACACACATGCACAGAGGGAGTGGAGACTAAGGGGTGTCCTGAAGATGGAGAGTCCTGCAGCCCGGCTTAGACAGCAGGTGCCGCCCGGGACCCACACCAGAGGGTTCTTCGGGTCCCGGTTCTGGGAAGCAGCATGCACCACCTCAGTGCCATACCCGGTGGCTTTGCAGGAGCCTGGGAGCCCGAAATGCTTGTTTTTCAACCCGAGGGTGTGAATTATGCTTCCATTTCTTCAGGCTGCAGCACGGATGTTTCTAACCTTAGAGGACATAGAAAAACCTAGTGCCTCTTAAATACTCGGCAGAAGGGAATTCTTCCTTCCCTTCTGCCTTCCTCTAATTGTTGTAACGTTTCTGTTCAACTTAATATAAACTTAGGCCAGGAAAAGTTCTTTTTACTTTCTTGATCATAGCTGCTGCCAACAAGAGAATTAACTAAAGCGGTAGCTCCAACTGCAGGGCGGTGAGAGTGAGGCCCACCCATCGCCTTCTGCACTAAGTTGTGCGACCCTCATCCATCAAGTGTACCTTCTCCAGACGTTTTCCAGAGCCTAGTGTGTGCTTACTGTAAGAACTTTAGTTTACTGGGAGGAAGGGGGCCACATTTGTATTTTGTAGTCTGAACAGCTATCAAAACAAAAAAATGGTCTCTGATTTTCAAGTGTTTTTACAAAGAATATAAATATTTCCTAATACATATAAATATTTCTTATCCTCCTTTGAGGCATTTAGCCAGGTTATTCTTTATTATGGAAGAAACCTAATCCAGATAACCCTGTAGCATTTTCTCCCAGTCTGAGATAATAGAGAAATAGCACCACTATCCCCAACCCCAGCAGAAACTAGGCATCATTAGGTTTTCTGTCCAACCCTTTGTGTGGTGCTTCGTGGATATTCTGTGCTGGTACCCAAAGAGTGTTTTGAGGGACCATCAACCTAATCTAGGGGTTTCAAATAAAGTTGGATTCACGTTGAAAATCAGTCCCTGGAACACCACGACCTTCCCAAGAACTAATAGACATTTAAATCCAAGGTTTACATCTCTCTTTAATTACCCATTATTAACAGAAGCTATGGAAACATAACATCATTTTCTTATCTTTGAAGTGTTGAGGCTTGTTTTTTAAAGAGCAGTGAGAAATACTTTAGTGGAATGTGTTGCTGCAAGGCATGAAGTCAGGTATAGAGGTTTTTAACCTGGAGGTAGTTAATAAGGACAAATCAGTGCAAGCAAGCAGAGGTGATTTAAAATGACATCTGTAAAAATGATTTTTTAATATTTATTCCTTCCTTCTGTTCCAGTTATTTGCATACTCAAAAACAAATTTTCTCTAAATTCAGGATGATCATAATCAAGCTTGGTCATTTATGATATCAGTCCAGGTTCCCAGAGAAGCAACATCACTTTCTAATACCATGAATATCCCAAATTAACAAAGAATAATTAAATCTCTAGGTCAGTGATAGCTGAAGTTTTTTGGCATTACCCTACGTATGTAAAATTTTTGAGTATTCATCATTACTATACACATACATATATAAGTGTTTATAAATTATGTACAAGTACAACTGTGTAATATAAATATTACAAATATAAATACCAAAAATGAGAATGTAAAAAGCATATGTGTATGTATGTGTGTTTATACATCTCACATCCTGTCCAGCCTACATGCCAACCACTGTGGAAACTTAAAACCCTCAAATCTCATTTTAACATTTAGAGTCAAATTTACTTTCTGTAAACCTTCTCATAGGTGTTTAAGAGAAAGCAGTGCTCAAAGTTCAGTTTCCTATTTATCACCTTGCATTGATCAGTCCTTGGTTCAAGTGCTTACAGTCATTGAAACGGTAACTGGCAGATGCAGGATGGAAGAGAAAGGCCATAAGGGGCCTAGATCATTCATAATCTAAATGATAGGTCCATAGCGGAAAGGAAAATGTAATTTTAAAGTGCACAGTGACACTTATATTCTCCAGTGTGCTGCCAGACCACAGATCATCCTCATCTTCTCTCCCTGCCCCAGAGTCCCCCCTCTTTACCGAATACTTTCAAATCCTCTCCCTCAGTCTCTTTCACAAGCTCATCTGTTTAGCCCAGTCCTTGGTGTTTTGACTTCCATCTGGGATCATTGTCTTCATTCTCCCAGTACTCTCTGGGCCAGTTCCCCACTCAAGTCAGAATCCCCAGCCAGACTCCTCTTCTGGTTCCGGATCAGTATTTCCATCCGCTGCCATCTCCACCCAGATGTCAAATAAGCGTGAGCTCAGTGCATCCTCAACTGAAGTCAAAACACCTGCCCTCCAGAATTCTCTCCTGTCTTGTCTGCTGTTGGTTACAGGGCAGCAGCATTCGCATGCAAACACGAAAACCCGAAATCTTCTCCCTTGTTTCAACTTGACAGCCTATCTCCAAGTTCTGGCCATCTTCCCCACCTTATGCAACTTCTGCCACCACCCAGTTCAGGCCCTTTCTTTGTATTTGGACAACTGTAAACTGGTTTTCCTGTTTTTATCTCTTATCCCTCTGCTCCATTCTTCTCGTGGTCACCAGCGTTATCTTTCTAAACACTTATTTGTATCCAATCAACCCCTTGCTTCAAAAATTTGGTGGCTCCCCATCTCCTGTCGGAGTGAAGTCCAGATTTCTTGGCCTGGCCTAAAAAGTCCTTCGCCATCTGGCTGCAGTCTGTCCTGCCTATTCTGGCTTTTTCTCTGCTACACTCCTCATGCACACATATCAACGCAAGTACACATACTGCACATAGGCACGGGCATGATGCACATGCCCCAAAGCCGTAGAGATACACCTATACACACCCTTCTGTGTTCTGACTGCACTTGATCAGACCATATTTAGTGTTATTTTCCAGACTATTCCCTTTGCCTTCACTGCCTTGATGCTTTTTCCCTTTTCCTCTTATCCCTTTGCAACTCACCATTGCCCCAAGACAACCCCAAGCAAAATTATAAAGTAGGGAAGTTTTTCTTTTATGACTCAAAGGGAAGTCTGAGGTCATCTCTCATTTCTGGGACTGACCCTAAACTGCTTCAGCACCTCCATGGCCATAAACCACCATCTTATAAAGTAACTCCCCACCTCATGGCTCTCCAGCTGCACCTGCCCAGCCATGACTATGCTTTGCTCCCTTAAGTCCTGGTTCATGAGCCTCTGTTTGATTTAAATTCAGGCACTGGGGCTCAGGATCAGTATTTAAAAACAATTATTCAAATATTTCTGATGTACAGCCAGATTTGAAAGTAATTGCTTAAATATTAGGGCTGTATCTCGTCTTTCCTAACAAATTAAAATTCCAGTATTGCCTGTACCACCTTGTTATGAGATGACCTCCAAGACAGGTAGGTTTCAACACCAAGAGTCAGGGAATGCGTCAGTTCAAATGAATTCCCTCTATAGTGGGTGATGACTATTCCTGTCTAAATGTGCTAATGGCCATGGGCCTATTAAAAGGGATAAGCCTGTGAATGTAAAGAGATGAGCTTCCAATGATGGAATTTTAGACATTTAGCAAAATAAAGGCACAAATTCAAGTCAGTATATCAAAAATAAAGTATTTCAGGAAGAATGGGGAAAATATCAGGGACCAAAGTTATCATCCTGATGTCGTGTGAATGTTCCCACTTAAGTTAAAAGCTTTGGTTTGGACTATCAGCCTTGCTTAGCTTGGGATGTTACTGAAAGATTCAGCGCAGCATAAAAGAGAAGGAACCACAGAAGGCTGTCATTCTAATTGGCAAGTCAAAGATAGGAGGGGTTTTGTGGGTTTTTTGTTTTTTGTTTTTTTTTCATTTGTTATGGTGACTAATGATTTACCTGAACACACAGAAGAATATCTCTCTAAAAAGAAGACTCTTAATACTGTAAATCCTGAAACAAGAGATTCTGTATGTGAAAGTGATTCCTATGATGGCCCTTCAGATGATCCATAGGTGCTTTGTTCATCTGGCTGTAGTGAATTCCATAAAACTAGCATTTGAACATATTTTTATGCAGTAACTGTTTCATGGAAGGCAATGTGCTAGGCTCAGCCATAGGAAACTTGAAACATGGTCCAGAGAGTTTACAGTCTATTTGGAAACAAGTCCAAACATGAGGGAAGGACACTGTCTCAGCCCCTGGAAGGTACCTAGCCAATTTCAGCCCTGCCCTCCTCCTTTCTGACAGAAGTGTGGTGACTGCCTCCTAGTCGGAGCAGCTAAGGGAGAGGGGGCCTCAAGGGGCTTGCACTGGGCCATTCCTAGTTGTCCCATGCTTCTCTCCAGTGTCTGATTTAGACGTGGGCATGTGATGGCAATGAGATATGGAGGGAGATATGCTTGGAGACTTTTGGGAAAGAATTTTTCATTCTTAAGAGAGATACTGGATAAGAAACATACTGCCAGGTCTAAAGGTGAAGCTTGGGATAGCTGTAGCCATCTTACAGCCATGATACCAGCTAGCTTGAGGGTAAAGCCAGTACACTGGCCCAGGGGAAAGATAGAAAGCAGGCCCTTGATATGGTCTTTGAGTTTCTGAATTATTGAAATTTAGAGCCCTCTCTTTGTGCCTAAAAAAATGTCTGTATAATTTAAAACTTGGTTATGTTGTTTTCATCATATTGTGTTGTTGTCTATGCTTATAACAGAGATATCTAACATATATTTCTGTGATGTAATAGATATCATTTATTGATAATTATAATTATATTGATATATAATTAATTGCTAAATCGGTAGTACAGAATTTAGTGTTGAGTTCAGAGGATGGAGAAATGTCACTGTGATGCATTTAAGTATCAAGCCTCCTGGTATGTGTTCATGGGCACAGGAAAGAATCTTTACAATTCAAATCTACTGTGAAGGACCTCAGAGGTCAGAGTCCAGTTCTCCCCCTTTAAAATGGCTGCCAGTGATAATAATATAGGACGGAGAGTAACATAGCCAGGAATGGGACCAAAGTCTCCTAGTTCCTGGATCAGATGTTTTAGATGCTTGACTAGGAAAGGAGAAGGTCATTATGTCCAGAACACACTGTTCAAGGTATTCACAGAGGGTGAAAGGGTGAGAGGGTGAGAGTTAGTAGGCACCTGACCCTAAATGGCCTTGTAAACTGTGGTAAGGAGCATGGATTTTTGAGGACAATGGGAAGGTTTGAAGAGCCTTAGCAGGGGAGTGACATGATCAGATTGGCTCCTTGGGTAGATCACTCTGGAGGCAAGGAAGATGGTGGATTGAATGGAGGCCAGACTGAAGGCACCAAAAGCACTTAGGAAAAACTGGTTCTGGTCTTGGTTTTAGCTTAGTACACAATTGGGGGATGATGGTGCAAAATTCAGTAGCAGTAGAGAAAGATCACAGGGGACAAATTTGAAAAGTAGTTAGGGAGAGTGGACAGGATTTGGTGAGGATTTACTATGATGGCAGCAAGTGAGGGAGAAGACAAGACTGAGCCCTAGGTTTTGGCTGTAGACAACTCAGTGAGCTGCTACTGAGACGGGAAGGCAAGGAAAAAAGGCAACTTAGATGAAAAAGATAATCAGTTCACCTTGACGGGTTGTTTGAGACATCCAGGTGCACATGTCTAGTAGGTAGATAGTTATATATACAGCAGTATTAGAAGCAGGAGAGAACAACAGGGGATAGAGATTTAGGAGTCAGAGGCAACTAGAGTCATTGAGGACATGGTGTTGAGGAGTCAGGCAGAGACCAGAAGACAGCTTTGGCCACAACAGGAGGGATTACCTGATGGAGTCAGGTGAGGAGGAGGAGAAGCCAGGGAGAGAGGAGCAGTGAGAGTAGTAAGCAGAAAGAAGACTGCAGGAAGTAGGGCGCCACACAAATATCTTGAGAGGGAAGAGTTGGTTGGTAGGATCAGCTTGTTCACAGAAGTCAAACATGTCGAACAGCCTTGACGAGGGCAGTCTCCATGGGGCGAAAAGCTGAAGCCAGAGGGGAGTGGGCTGAGGAGTCAGTTCACTGTGAGGAAATGCAGGCAGCATCCGGAAGTTAGGCACTAAAAGAGGAGAGGGAGTGGCAGAGGGACAGGACGGGAGAGACTTGCATAAACAAACCAACAAACATGGGAGAGACTTGCATAAAAATGATTATAATGAGATTTTTTTTTTTTTTTTTTTGCTTCTGTTACTTAGGTTATTGCATGGTCTACTTGTGAATTTTGAGAACTGCATTGAGGCATCTGTATATGTGGCAGGAGTCCCTAGAGGGGGAGAGACTGGGGGAAAGGACGAGCGCTGACATCCAATGCAAAGGGGTCATCAGAGAGAAAGGGGGGGCAGAATTGTAGGGCCGCAACAGCAGCAGCTCTGGCAACAGCTTCAAAGCCACAGATGCCTGTATGAAGGAAGGCAGAGTGGGTTTTGGGGTCTGACATGGAGAAGACATGAACTGATGAGACAGGTGAAGTTGATGACTTTGAGGGGTGCAGAGGGAGACAGCCCAGCCGTGGGAATTGGCACCCCCCACCCTCCAGGGTGGCTGCTTGGACCGATGAGGGAGCCCTTGTATATATTTATGTTTCAGAGCAGACTTACCATGCTAAAATAGCTGTAATTAATAAGCTTTGCATGGTTTTTAGGGTGCATAATATATAACAGTGTTCAAATTCTGGTCGCAGAATTAATATCTGTGCTTTAGTCAGATTTCTGAAGAAACAAAGAAGTTCTTTTAGAGTTATAGATAGGTTCCTCCAGTTAAGCTTTTAGTTCTTTATTTCTATCCAGTATAATAAATATCCTCAAAGTCATCTTTTCAGAAATCATAGTCCCATAGAACACAGAGAATTAGAGTTGGCTTTGAAAGGTTCTGTTAGTAAAATATTAAAGCCTTTTATTCTGTGTAACTCAGCGGTGTTTTCAAAGTGTTTTAAAACATTTTCATTTAATCATACAAATTAGAAAAGAAATTAATGCCGACTCTTAATTTTGTTAAAGTTATCATTAGTTCAAAGTACTTATAGTCAAATATTTTTTCCAGTCTGTACCTGCTGACTCTTGTACATATAAATTACATTAACTAACCAGTACAAACTTGAACTGCATATTTTGCTAATGTTTTCAGGGCCACAGAATATGGGGACTGTTAATAGTTTTCAAATATATTGTTCTTCCTTTGAAAGAGTTGTCTGCTTTGTTGTCCGAACAGTTCACCGCAACTGTGCAATTTTGTTGGTGAAAATTCCCACATTATTATTCTGTGTTCTGAAAGAGTAACTGCAGTTCTTCCTTTTAGGAGTTTAAAGTGACTAGAGACAGTTTTTACCACAGAAGCCATACATAACTCCTGATCATTGAAAAGCTTTCTGTATAAAAATGAGGTTAATGTTTAAACAGAGCCATGGAAATAAAGGAGTGATAGACACTGTATTGTCAGCATAAGAGATTATTTCATTGTGTTTTGAAAAGCATGAGCAAAGCTCTTGCGCCCATGGATGCCTTGAACATTGACAGTTGTCATTCCCTCTCATTCATTTGAAGGTGGCCTTTGTTTGTCTTTGTGCACGCCTGATCTCATTCCCATGGATACAGTGTAGAAATGCAGACTGGCTTCTGGTCAGCTCAGTCAGACAACTCTATTCCAAATTGTTGACCAGTTACCTTCAGGTCCTTACCAAATAGCTTCATGGACGCTTGTTAGAATATGGACACTGAATCTTTGGGCTTCTATAACCTTTCCAAAGCCATATTCCAAACGCTAGTGTATAAACAGATCTCTCAGAACAATTGACTTAGTTTTTCTCTGTACTTATTAACATTGTTGAGGGGAAAAAAAAGAATAACTTAGCCTTGGAAATTGGGATACTTCTATGTGATCTTTATTTACTTTTCAGCATAAAAACGTAATAGCTTGAATAAAAAAGCCTTAATAAAAAATTGAAAGATGATTAAATAAATAATTTATGTAAATGTCATAGTGTCTTAGTCCATTTGGATTTCTATAACAAAATACCACAGACTGGGTGGCTTTCATGATTCTAGAGGCTGGAAGTCCAAGCCTCTAGATCGGTTGGTCATGTTTCTGGCAAGAGGCCTCCCCTTTTTCGAAGCTGGTGGAAGGGGCTGGAGTCTCTCTGGAGCCTCTTTTATAAGGCACCAATCCCATTCATGAGGGTGAAGCCTAAGCACCTCTCAAAGGCCCCACTTCCTAACACCATCATCTTTGGGGGTTAGGATTTCAACATATGAAGTTAGGGTGGGGAAGGGGGACACAAGCATTCAGACCATAGCACATAGTAATTAAGAAACCCCTTTATCATCACAGTATTTAATTTTTGCCCCGAAATTATCAGACATCATTTTATCATTACTTTTTTGTTATGGTCTAAGTGAGATATGGCCTTAACCCTTTTTAAGAGTGCAGTCCTCACGGTCTCTTACCTTCGTCCGTGTTCTCTTTTTGTGAAATACTCTCTATCCCTCAACCCATCTTCTGCACATCATTTATGTGTCAATAGCATTGAGGCTCATGCACCCCAGGAAACCTTCCCAACCCCAATTCAGTTTGGGTGTTCCCCGCATGTTCATAACACTTGTCACTTTCTATTTCAAAAATCCATTTACTCAGCTCTCACCCCCATCAATTGCAAATTCTGAGAAGACAGGGCCCATGTCCTTTTCACTTGGGCCCAGCTGAATTTTGTTGAGTGAGTGATGACAGTCTGAGACATGTATGGCAATTCCTGTCATACACGGAGGAAAGGCACACTTTCTGAATGAAGGCCAAGTGGAAAACTTCCTAGTTCTTTCCAGTTAGAATATGCAAAAAAGCCTCTATGTGCAGATTTATCTGAATTGGTTAAAATATTTCTTTCATCGATCTTTTTCTTTCTTCACTTCTTTGGCAGAGTTTGTTTGCTTTTAAAATGTCTCTTCTTTGCCTTGAAATGTGCAACTAGGCTAGCTCTATTGACAAGTAACAAGATGAATCAAAGCATGAGCACGGTGTAAACATCCTTTTGTCCCCAAAGCGCTGTCTCATTTCCCTACTCTCTTCTCATAAAGCAGCACCCATAATTTAGCTTCAGCGGACTCTCTCTTCCACTGAATACCTTCTTTAAAATCACCTTCAATCCTATTTATCACAGTATTCCCAAGACCTGGCATATAGTAAGTGCTCAAAAAAATGATTGGTAAAAAAAAAATTTTTTTAAAGATTTTATTTATTTATTTGACAGAGAGACACACAGCGAGAGAGGAAACACAAGCAGGGGGAATGGGAGAGGGAGAAGCAGGCTTCCCACAGAGCAGGGAGCCCGATGCCGGGCTCGATCCCAGGACCCTGGGATCATGACCTGAGCTGAAGGCAGACACTTAACGACTGAGCCACCCAGGCATCCCAATTGGTAAAAAAAAATTTTTTAAATAAACCTAAAACTAGGGACATCTGGGTGGCTCAGTCAGTTAAGTGTCTGCCTTTGGCTCAGGTCATGATCCCAGGGTCTTGGGATCGAGTCCCGTGTCAGGCTCCTTGCTCAGCGGGGAGCCTGCTTCTCCCTCTGCCTGCCACTCCCCCTGCTTGTGCTCTCTCTCTCTCTCTGACAAATAAATAAATAAAATTTTTTAAAAATATAAAAATAAACATAAAACTAGAATTCAGATAACTGTGAGGTACATAAGTCCATTGAAATACTAAACTTGATTAATAGTTTCAGAATATTAAAGCTGAATGTTTTAATATCCTTATAGAAAAATGACACATACTAAAATAGTCATCTTAACAGAAAAAGTATTTGTATTTCTCTCTTTTGACATTTATAAGTGTGAAAGTAACTTTTTATAGATACACTTACCATGTGTATGGAAATGATTGGTAAAAAATACACTTTTTTTCACTTGATATCTTTTGTACAATTCTATATGGGCTTCGTATTTACAGCTTTGCATTAATGCATCCTGCCATATCATGGCTAGCTATTGTTTCATTGTTGGATATTTAGGTTGTTTCCTGTGGGCTTTTTCCCCTACTGTAAATAATGTGGCTATAAATATCATTGTGCAAGAAGCTTTTTCTTTCCTTTTTCCTTTTGGACAGTTTCCAGAGGGGGCATTACTGGGTCAAAGATTATTTGTATTTTTTAGCTCTTGTTGTGGAGTGAACAGTGTAGGCCTCAATAATGTGTGAATTTACAAATTTCACCAACATTAGGTTTTAATTCACCTTTTGTAGTTTTTTTTAACTTTTTTTAGTTTGGTGGATGTAAAATGATGCTTCATTCTTTATATTCATTAGGGTGTACTTTTTAAGTTACAATGTAAAAATGCCTGTCTTTTGAAAAATATGTGTAGATTAGGATATTCTAGAACTTAGGCCTAGAAGAACATCAAGAGATCATCTAGTAAATGCCTCAGTTTAATAATAATCAGTTTTTGAAATGACTGAAGCCCAAGACTCCAGCCTGCAGTGTGCTGTCCAACATTCAAAATGCTCTTCAGAATTTCTTCCGAAAATCTCTTTGACAACCCCCTCCCCCCTTTGGTGACCTATTTCCCATAGGCTGATTATAATCCATTTCACTTGGGAAGTGGCAGACCTCTAGTTAAGATTTCCATGCTTCCATGGGTCAGACCGGTTTAGGGGGAGAGAGAGGACATTCTGTTTGCCAGAGCACTTGACTTCAAGCAACCAAATTTGGAGATTGTTCTGGTGAGGTTTTACCATGTAAGCCCTCACCCTAAAACTTAGTGGCTTAAAATGACAACCATCATTTGTTATCTCTTATGGTTTCTTGAGTAGGACTTTGGGAATAGCTTGGCTGGGCCGTTCTGGCCTGAGGTTTCTCATGTGGTTACTGTCAGAGGGCGGGCAGCTCTCTTTTTGTGTGGCCCCATCAGGGGGCCTTGCCCTCATGGCACCCTCTGATAGCCTGACTTCCTGCAGGATGACTCAGGGATCCAAAGGCTTGTGTTCCCTCCCTCCCCCCAAACTGGCAGAAACTGCATGGCCTTTTCTAACGTAGACTCAGAAATCATGCAACTTCCTCTATTCATCAAAGCAATCATAGAGTCTCGTCTAGATTCTGAGGAAGGACACTTATTCTCTTGATGGGAAGAGTGTCAAGTAATTCCCAGACAGATTTTAAAACCACCACAGTAACTTAATCAACTTAATGGTGCTTACAAGACAGTTCATTGTTTACATCAGAGTTGCTCAACATGGGCCTTATTGACATTGGGGCCAGATAATTCCTGCCGGGCAGGTGGGGGTGGGTGGAGGGGCTGTCCTGTGCACTGTAGGATGTTGAGCAGCATCACTGGCCTTCACCCACTAGATGCTAGTAGCCACCACCCCCCAAGTGTGACAACCAAAAATAGGTCCAGACATTACAAAATGCCCCCGAGGAACAAAATTCTCCCAGCTGAGAACAACTACAATAAACAAACGTGTACAGATGTACCTCAGAGATAATGGGGCTTCAGTTCTAGACCCCCACAATAAAGCAAATATTGCAATAAAGTGAGTTAAATAATTTTTTTGTTTTCCAGTGTATACAAAAGTTATGTTTAGACTATACTGTCATCTCTTAAGTGTGTGATAACATTATGTCCCCAAAAAGTACATGCCTTAATTTTAAAATACTTTATTGCTAAAAAGTGCTCATCATCTGAGCTTTCAGCAAGTCATAATCACTGATCACAGATCACCATAACAAATATAATAATAGTGGAAAAGTTTGAAATATTGCAAGAATTACCAAAATATGACACAGAGACATGAAGTGAGCAAATGCTGTTGGAAAAAATGTGACCAATAGACTTGCTAGACCCAGGGTTGCCACAGTCCTTCAATTGGTAAAAACTGCAACCTAAAGCTCAATAAAGTGAAGTGCAATACAACAAAGTGTGCCCATGTTAGGCACATTTAATGTTCGTGGCCTTGTGGAAAGAACTCCAGCACTGAAGAGCAAACTAAATGCCATTTTTCCTGGTGACTTTGCATATCACAAGTGAACTATTCCCTACATTTCTGGGTCAATGGGAGGATCAAAGGGGATTATGAACGGCAAAGTATTTTGCAAACTGGAAAAGCATATATGATGCTATTTTTTAAAAGTCCATATACTTGGTATTCATCTATTTTTATCATCATTCGTTTATTGAAGAGATCTGTTTAAGGAACTTTATGTAGTCCTATCCGATAGCAGCTGTGTCAGACCCTGGGGGAATTGGGGAGGATTCAAGGCAGCCCCTCAGGAGCTCTGCTTTTCAATTCTAACATCACCTGTGGAGGTAAAGGGTAGCACCTAGATCCTTACTGAATTTGAATTTAACACTGAAAACAGTCTTTTAAACAAAAATTGCATTTTTCTTAATGAAAGAGGGAAAATATTATGCTGCTGTAGTCCAGAGCAGTTGTAAAGGTCATCTTATGCTTTTGGATTTTGCACAACCCTTTTTTTTTTTTTAAGCACTGTAGCTATAAGCCAGCCATCACAGAGCTTAAATCTGTATACGGTATATGGTCATTTCTAGAGAGTTTACTTGCTTTGCGTTTTTTTAGGGGCAGGAGAGCGCTTTCTACATTATTTCTGCATTTTTGGCCTTTTAGTATGAAGACAATGCTATTGAAAACAAGTTCCTGTGCTTGTGTATGTGTTCAAATGATCTAATGTGACCTATGACCATTTGTCATTGTCATAAATATTCTAAGTAATGATTAGCTACACTTTAGAGTTTGAAGTCTGTTTCCAAAGTTTAAAGTCAGGATCTGAGTAACCCCACTTCCTGATTGTGCGACTTCCTGAAGGATCCACCAACTGATGGCTTTTGTGGTACACTTTGGGTATGCCTCAGCAAAATGCAGTAATGTGTCATCCTCCTATCTATTACACACCAGTTCTCAAAAACTTAAATGGAAATTCATTTAGAATATGCTTTTTGTCATAGAGGTGAAGGTGGGATCACAAATTGGTATGTCTTTGTAAACTTCACAAAAATCATGCTATCCTTGGTAACATATAATGATATTAATAGTGAAAAAAACAAACAAAATCAGCTGTCTTTACTAAGTGCTCATCATTTGCTAGGCACTGGGTTGAGAGTTTTAAATGCATTTGTCTGATCACGATGAGGTAGATTTGTGTGTTATATCTATTTCACAGGTGAAAAAGTGGTGGCTTATTTAGGATGAGGAACTTGCCCAAGATCACAGAGCTATTCAAACCCTAAGCTCTTAGGCACTATGAGATACTGGTGGTCTTGCCCAGTATGTGGATTTTTCAGTTTAAAAAAAAAATCCTTATACTTCTAGCACTGGCATACTTCTGCTACCCCATCACCCCCCAAATAGTCCATCTTCTTTTCAGGGTTCACCTATAGCTAGATAAATAAAACAAAGTTAAATGTTCTCTAAAATTCTAAATAGAAAATAAAATGTCTGTATATTTACTAATCTACCTTTTCATCCATCTATCTGTGTATCTTCTCAGTAGCCTGCATTCAAGCATCTTCCTTTGAACCAGTCCAGAACTCATATTTATTAATTAAGCTGGTCTTTATTGATCTCCCATTATATGTTATTGTTAGATATTGATCTCCCATTATATGTTATTGTTAGATAGAAAGTGAAACAATCAGCAGTT
The DNA here is from genome assembly GCF_964656455.1 of Halichoerus grypus. Lineage (NCBI taxonomy): Eukaryota > Metazoa > Chordata > Mammalia > Carnivora > Phocidae > Halichoerus > Halichoerus grypus. The sequence continues at coordinate 38,151,211 of NC_135713.1, forward strand.
TGTCAATCCAGTTGATTATTATTGATCCATAACCATGGACTGGGCACTCTTCTGAATACTGGGGAATACAGCAGTAAACAACATAGGCAGATTCCCTACTGCTACGGACAAAAACAGATTTACCATAAAACAAGAGAAGCTTAAGTTTCAGGGACCCTCACTCTGCAGGCCCCTTCCCAAGTGTTCACACAGCCTGACATGGGAAAGTTGAGGTCACTGTCTCTTTTGTGCCCTAACATATTTCAACAAAGATGTCAACAACAAAGTGGTTGAGAAATGTCACCAATTCGAAGATTTTCTGGATTAATCCCTGTAAAGAAAACTTGAGGGAACTTAAAATATTATAGCTCCTGTACGATATTGGAAAACAGTCCTAAACATTCACATGACATTACAAATAGGAATTATAAAAATGAAAGGAACTTCTCTTAACTATAAATAATAAACGTTTTTTAAGATTCAACTTACCATGTCTGAGCACCTGGGTGGTGCAGTTGGTTAAGCATCCTGCTCTTGGTTTGGGCTCAGGTCATGATCTTGGGGTTATGGGATCAAGCCCTGAGTTAGGCTCTGTGCTCAGTGCAGAGTCTGCTTAAGGCTCTCTCTCCCTCTGCCCCTTCCCACCCACCCTTCTAAAAAATAAATAAATAAATAAATCTTTTTTTTAAAAAGATTCAACTTACCATGCCAAAACATATTGAATACTTTTTAGAAAACATGATTTCATAAATTGTCAAGTGGAGAGGTGATTAAAAGATATAGAGGCCAAAAACTGTAGGAAAAGAGTATTACAGAAGTATGTTAGGCAATCAGTAAAATATATATTGTTTTTTCAGATTTTTCAGCTTTTAAAAATATGTAATTTGCTAGGATTGCTTTTCTCATCCTAATTAAGTATTTAATGCCTGAATTTTATTTCATAATTTTGTAATTTTTTTTCCTTAAAGAGTCACTCTGCCCCAAATTGTAGAAGTTTCAATTCCAACAAAACTTAGATCTCCCTGTACAGATTTAAATGAGGGAGGCAGACAAATAAAAGAGATAGATGTATAACATGTGAGGTAGTGATGCATTATTCAAAACACAGCAGAATAAGGGGAATGAGAATGCCAGGCAGGGGGTGGGAAACGGGCAGGTATCATTTTTAAATGGGCTTATGTATTAGTTATCTATGACAACATAACAAATTACCACACAGGCAATGACTTAAAATAATATACATTTATTATCTTATAATTTCTGTGGGTCAGGAATTTGGGCCTGGCTTCACTAGAGTCCTCTGAGTCAGGGTATCTCTTAAAGCTGCACTCAAGATGTGGGCCAGGGCTGGGGCCTTGTCTGAATGCTCCCCTGAGGAAGGATCCACTTCTGCTCACTTTGATTGTTGGCAGAATTGATTTTCTCCAGGGCTGTTGGACTGAGGGCCTCAGTTCCTGTCTGGCTCCCACTGGAGGCTGCCCTGAGTTCCTTGCCCTGTGCATCTCTTTGCTTCATCAAAGACAAAGAGAGAGAGCATCTGCTAGCAAGACAGAAGTTACAGTCTTATGTAACATAATCACAGAAGTGATCTATCCTAGACTTCAATTCTGTTTTGAATCTTCAATTCTATTGGTTTGACGTCACAGGGGAGATGGTCACACAAAGGCATGTACAGCGGCAGATGTGGATCACTGGGAGCCCCCGCCCGCCACAGGTAGAGAGGAAAGACAGCTCTGATAGATGGGTGTTTGATGCGAACAGAAGGGCGGCGAGAGTGAAGGTGACACTTTCTGGGAAAAGAATATTCCATGCCGAGGGACTGAATGCAAAAGGCCGGAGGTCAGAGTGTATTTAAGGAAGGGCCAGAGTCCAGCTGAGTGGGCTGAGGGGATAGGGCAGGAGGTGAGATCAGACGGGAGGGAATGATGACACAGCTCTCCAGGAAGAACTCACACACGAGAACAGTGGAGTAACATTTAAGGCAGCACACACAACAGGAGATGCAAATGGCAAGTATCAAGGGAGTTAGAAGTAGGGTGTCTGCAGGCTTGAATGGTAGGGGAAGACCAGAACCAAAGTTCATAGAGAAGTGGCCTGTGAACAGAGATTTAATAGAGGAAATATTCACTTCAGTTATGCCTGTTGTTTCCATACGTTGCCTCAGGATATGAGAGGCATATCTTGTCACTGAGCAGGTTATTCAGCAGGCATTGACTTGCTAAATGCACAAAAATGCTCTTCTGTGAGAGAGAGAATGAGAGAGAGAGAGAGAGAAGGAGAATTTCTCCTTTTACACAGAAGGAATTTAGGAATAAACTGTGAAAATAGGAAGTGGATTGATGAGTGGGTATTCCCAGTCCTCTTGGCCACTAGGAGACAGTGAGTCTGCCAGATGACATCTTTATGAAAAAAAGAGAATCTATTGAGTTATCAGGAGGCACTAAGTCATAATAAATAAATTTAAGGAGAATTTTGAAGATGTTCATTGCCTGCAAGATCAAAAAATGTGAAAGGACCTCAAAATCATCCAACTACATGCCACAGTAGTCCAAGACTTGACGCAGTTACTTTGTCAGGAAAAGAACTTGGATTTTTTTTTCCACACAAAATATGAACTTTAAAGTGGAATTAGTATATATCTGTCCTGTATTTATATATGCACATATATGGATTGACAGAATTATCTTTGAAACTCAGAATAATAAATTGAAAATTTCTGATATAAGCTGATTTCTCCCTGTCTTAGTCTACTGGGGCTACCATTAACAGAGTATCACAGACTGGGTGGCTTTAACAACAGAAATTTATTTTCTCACAGTTCTGGAGACTGGTCATCTAAGACCAAGGGGCCATCAGGGTTGGTTTGTGGTGAGACCTCTCTTTCTGGCTTGTGGACTGCTGCCTTCTTGTTGTGTCCTCACATGGCCTTACCTCAGTGATCACATGGGGAGAGAACTCTCTGGTACTTTTCCTCTTCTTATATGGACACTAGTCCTATCAGATTAGGGTCCTACCCTTATGACCTCTTTTAACCTTAATTACCTCCTTAAAGGCCCTAGCTTTAAATATAGTCACATTAGGACTTGGGGTTTCAACAGAGGAATTTGGGGGGATGCAATTCATCCATAACACCCCTGTAGCCTCAATAATATATTAATAGATTTACCTCTGGCCATGGAAGTGATGCACGTATTTCTTTAATATGAACACAGAGTAATTGTTAAATAAATGATACATGCATACACTGTTTTTTGTTTTTTTTTTTTAAGGTAGACATGGGTGCCTTGGTGGCTCAGTCAGTTAAGCATCTGCCTTTGGCTCAGGTCATGATCTCAGGGTCCTGAGATTGAGACTCCCGCTCAGCAAGGAGTCTGCTTCTCTCTCTCCCTCTGCAGCTCCCCCTGCTTGTGCTCTCTTGCTCTCTCTCTCTCTCTGTCAAATAAATAAATAAAATCTTTTTAAAGATTTTTTAAAAAATAAAGGTAGACACAAACCATGAGGCAGGGAATTATTACCCAGATGTAGATCGGAGTCTCTCCACTTCTTAAAATTGAGATAAGACTCCTTCAAATTCCTATTCCACCCTTATAGGAAAATACAATGTTATTCCAAGAGTTCTCTGACCTCCCAGGAGGTATCCATTTTCATTGTCATTCAACCTCCAACTTCCTGACTGTGGAGTTTTTGTTCTCCACTCTGTCAGGTCTAGTATTTGATTGCGTCCTAGGTACAAGTTAATACATTAGCCTGTTACCGTTTCATTGATGCTGACAGATGACATGATATTTCTGAGTCAGAGACAAACGACTTTCTTATCGCACAACAAGCAGCATGCACACGAGCATGTTTACATCAGGAACACTTCTGCTTCTCCATGAAGTCTCATGGTAACTAGGTAAAGGGGTCCAAATGGATGCCTGCATCCACACTAGGCTGCATTACAAGACAAGAACCTGCTATTTTACAGCAAGAAGTCATCAAGCCTATTCTTTGTCCCAGAGGGAGCTCTTACCTCATCCATCAAGGCTGCTCACTGTAAACACGACCCTGAGAAATGGCCGACGTAAACAGCAGTCAGGATCTTAACGTTCTTGGCATACTCATTGTATGAAGTTGAATGGTACCCCCCAAAAGATATGTCTACATCCTTGCCCCCAAAATCTGTGTATATTACCTTATTTGGATAGAGGGTCTTGGAAGATTGCCTTATGGAGACCGTTGGTAGAAACAGGAATGTTGAAGCTGCTTCTGGTGAAGTTCTCAAGAAGGAAATGAGGAACATGCTATTGGAAACTGGAGGGAAGGTAATCCTTGTTATATCATGGCAGAAAATTTGGGCTAATTGTGTCCTGCAGTTGTGTGGAAAACAGAGCTTTCAAGCCATGAATGTAGATGTTTGGCTGAGGAGATTTCCCAGCAAAATGTTGAAGGTGCAGCCCTGCTTTTTCCTCACTGAATGTAGTAAGATGCAAGATGAAGGGGATAAATTGAGGAAGAAACTGTTCAACAAAACAGAACAGTATTTAATGATATGAGAGACTTTCAGCCCACCCAGATTACAAAAATAAAAGCTAATATTAGGAGACTCATTGTTAAGAAAGTGTTGCTCTGAAGAAAAGGCCAAAGCTGTGATTGGAAAATTTTGCAGAACAGATTAGGCATGTGATCCATGGATCCTCTCAACCATCTCGGCAGAGGCCAGGGATAGAGATGGAGTTATCCAAGGAAGGTCTGTGGAGAGCTGTCTTGTGTAATGGCCTAGATCCCCATGGTGTACACAGGAGACCTACAAGCTTTTAGGAATGTTGTTTCAGCAGGAATGCTGCCCCCTGGTACTGAAGCAGAGGCCAGTAGAGCTGTTGTGGACCTCGGGCCTTGAAACCTAATGGAATTTGACCTGCTAGGTTAAACTTTCTTGGTACCTGTGACCCATCATTCCTTCTAATTTCTCCCTTTTGAAATGGAAATGTCTGTCACATCCTTGTCCTACCACTATATTTTAGAAGCAGACAACTCTGTTTTTCAAGGTTCATAGAACCACAGATGGAGAGAAATTTTGCTCCAGGACAGACCACACCTGGAGTCTCCCCTGTCCCTGATTTAGATGAGAGTGTTTCTCCTGGACTCTTAAGCCCAGTTTTCCTGGGAACTGTTGCTGTCCCCTACGAGTGTTCCCCTGTGTCTTGGTGACTTCTACACCTTCCGGCTGCCCCCGCAATGCCTGACTCACTGCTCTGTGCCCCTGCACCTGCCAACCCTCTGCAGCTTCTGAGGAGGACCAGTTTATAGATCTACATCTATATCTATCTATATAATGATTAATTTAGATTTTATTTTTTTATTGAGATGTAATTGACATATAACATTATATTACTTTTAGGTGTACAACATAATGATTCTATATAAGTATGTATTGTGAAATTATCTCCACAATAAGTCTAGTTCATATCCATCACCACACATAATTACAAAGTTTTTTCTTACGATGGGAACTTTCAAGATTTACTTTCTTAACAACTGTCAAATATACAATACAGTGTTTTTAACTGTACTCACCATGCTGTACATTACATCTCCATGACTTAGTTATTTTATCACTGGAAGAGTTCTTATGTTTTTGTTTACTGGTTAACAGAGATATTTCCCCTGTGAAATGCCAGCATACATCTGCAGGAATGGGCCAAAGTGCAATCTGAGTGTCCTAGTTAAAAAGACCACACTCTTCCCAAATCTGCCTCTTGCTTTTGGCCTTGACTCTCTTCTCTTAACATAAATTTCTTCCCTTATATTTCCTTGGACCTTTTTGCAAGTGAAGCCTTTCCACGCAAAGCCTGCCCCACCAGCCCGTCAACATATGTAGACATGTTTAAATTTTGCATTGACCACACAAATTAGACCCTCCTTCTGCCATCTTTTACTACAAATATGTATCATTAATCTCTTACAATGATATTTTGGAAGTCAATAAACTTCTGCTGCCAAATTTTGTTGTTGAATATAGAATGACCTGTTCTGTTTTATATTTATTTCTGCTCTGGTTTTCGAAATATTTTTTTTCCTATCTGAGCTTCACTACATTATGAGAACAAAACTGGGTTAACTAATCTGATCACCAAACATATATTTCTCTTTTGAATTATCTTATAACTTAAAATTGGGTTCCAGAATAAAGTGGGAGAACTAATTTCATATTTGCTGAAGCTAATTCTTAAATTTTAAGGCTCCCCACTTATTTCAGAGATGAGCAGGAATTCTCAGGGCAGGCGGTTCTCAAAAAAATTTTAAATGAATGGAAGATAAACGAATTCTGCATTAATCAAGGTGATTTATCTATCTGGTTTGCCTATGGATATGAAAATGGCAACAAGCCAGGTTATAATCAACAAGGATTGTGGACATAGAGGAAATGAGTTAGACTTCCAGGGGATACAGTGCTTATATTTGCAGTAAATTTTACTGAGATTCACTGGAGTACTTGGACTTCATTACGGTCAACAAATGCACAACAAAGTACCTTTGTTAAATATGTTGAGTTTGCGGCACTATTATTGCACTCACAGGCATTCACTTAAGGACAAGGAAGGACGATTTACACTTTGGGTAATGATATGTCCCTGGCAGGGCAAAGCTCAAGTCACCTTGAAACTCACTGCATCTAACATAGAACTGGAAATGTATAAATTAATGAAACAATCTATGACTTTCTGTGCCAGTTTTTTATCCCATACTCTTTTCTTTCACATCTCTTTTTTTTAATTAAAAACATTTTTATTTAAATTCAATTAATTAACATATAATGTATTATTGGTTTCAGAGGTACAGGCGTGTGATTCATCAGTCTTATATGATACCCCAATGCTCATTACATCACGTGTCCTCCTTAATTTCCATCACCCAGTTACCCCATCCCCCTAACCACCTCCCCTCCAGCAACCCTCAGTTTGGAGTCTCTTATGGTTTGTCTCCCTCTCTGGTTTCATCTTATTTTATTTTTCCTCTCTTCCCTTATGATCTTCTGGTTTTTTTTTCTTATATTCCACATATCTGAGATCATATAATTGTCTTTCTCTGATTGACTTATTTCACTTAGCATAATACCCTCTAGTTCCATCCACATCATTGCAAATGGCAAGATTTCATTTTTGATGGCTGCATAATATTCCTGTGTGTGTGTGTGTGTGTGTGTGTGTGTGTGTGTGTGTGTGCATGTGTGTGTGTGTGTACTGCATCTTCTTTATCCATTCATCTGTCAATGGACATCTGGGCTCTTTCCATAGTTTGGCTATTGCGGACATTGCTGCTATAAACATTAGGGTGCAGGCGTCCCTTCGGATCACTACATTTGTATCTTTGGGGTAAATACCCAGTAGTGCAATTGCTGGGTCGTAGGGTAACTGTTGGTGGGAATGCAAGCTGGTGCAGCCACTCTGGAAAACAGAATGGAGGTTCCTCAAAAAGTCGAAAATAGAGCTGCTCTTTCACATCTCTATATGGCTGAGCAGGATGTTCCTTGTGCCTGGAATGACCTTTGCCTTCCCCTTTATGTCGTGAATTTCAGCTCATCCTCCAAGGTCCAGATTAATTGCCACCTCTTCCATGAAACCTTCAAACTTAAATTTACCCTTCTCTCAACTTTTGGTTTAGGGTTCTTTGTAGTTCTCTGAAATTTAATACTCATCCCATTATGATATAATTATTTGTTTTTTATTCAAATTACCAGAAGGAAACTCAAAGACAACAGGGATCTTGTCTGTTTTGTTCATTGCTATATCCCCAGGGACTAGAAAATGCCTGGCACAAAGGAGCTAGATAAATATGTATTGAATGATCCATTTATCAGTGGGTTCAGACATATGGGCATGGTTGTGGGGGAAGGGAACACGATGAACCAAATATGGTTGTTATTTTCCATACCATCCAGTTAAGTTATAAGAACAGATATAGAAACATATTTCTATACACAATTGGACTGTAAAGAAGGAATAGACATTGAATTAGACAGAATACATACATTCAATTTACATAAGCTAGGGGAGCCTGAGTGGCTCAGATGGTTAAGCATCTGCCTTCGGCTCAGGTCATGATCTCCAGGTCCTGGGATCAAGTCCCGCATCGGGCTCCCTGCTCAGTAAGGAGCCTGCTTCTCCCTCTCCCACTTCCCCTGCTTGTGGTCTCTCTGTCTCTCTCCCTCTCAAATGAATAAATAAAATCTTTAAATAAATAAATAAATAAATTTACATAAGCTAATTAGCTATCACAGGCTAAGTGTGAAATGATGACATAGTGAGTTGTAGATATATATCTGAAGAGAAATAAGTATAGTGAACTGAGATTGTCCAGGTTTATCAAAAGAGGCATGGTCTTGAGGGGAGGATTGAATTAGCAGGAAAGAAGAGATTTAGGATCAATGGAATAAGGACTGGCAATGGAAAATGATATATTTAGTGAGGAAATGAGCAGACCATTTATGAAGGAAGTTCTGGACAGTAAGGTTGAGAAAATGAGCCAGACCCAGACTCAGAGCTCAGCCACCAATTGTGTGACACTGAGCAAGAATGGTATCTAACCTCCTTATTTATACATTGGTAATAATAGCTACATTTTGCTTCTTCACAAGGTTTCATGGGGGATCAAATGAGTCAAAATGATTCTGAATAGGTATGCAGACATAAGCATTAAGAAATAGTATGATACAAGTTTATAGTTTAAATGAGGAAAAAATGTTGGAAGGAAATATATACAAATTCACTGCACTTGCATTAAAATGATATGGCTATGAGTGATCTTTCTTCCTCTAAATTTCTCTATATTCCAAATTATCATTGAAGAGCATATATTAATTAAAAATTCATTTCATTCAACAAGTGAACTATACTAGGTGTTGAGAAAATAAGAGTGAATAAATGAAATAAAATCTGAGCTTACAAGGAGTTTAGGTCTTACTAGGCAGAGACAGACACAAAATAATGCAGATACATAAGATAATTTCAGGTAATTGGTGCTGTGATAATGGTATATTGATGGAGTAGAATGTTGCTGCTAGATAGAGGAGTCAGGGGAAGTCTCTACGAGGAGAGCAGAGACCTAAATAATAGATGCCAAGACATAGATGCTGAGCTGGGAAGAAAATGTTGTAAGCAGTGGGTCAAGCAGCTGCAAAGGGCATAAGCAGAATGAGCTGCTTGTGCTCAAAGAGCAGAAGGAAAGCCAGTGTGGCTGAGACATAGTGAGGAAGGAGGGTAGCGAAAGTGAAGTCACCAGATACACAAGGTCACATCATGAATGACCTTTGAAACCATGGTAAGAAAATTGGATTTTATTCTCAGTGTACTGATAAGACATTGGGATATTTCTATGACAAAGGAGGCAAGAACATAAAATAGGAAAAAGACAGCCTCTTCAACAAATAGTGTTGGAAAAACTGAACAGCTACTTGCACAAGAAGGAAACTGGACCATTTTCTTACACCATACACAAAAATAAACTCAAAATGGTTGAAAGACCTAAATGTGAGACCTGAAAAAATAAAATTCCTAGAAGAAAACATAGGCAGCAATTTGTTTGACATCACTGTAGAAACGTTTTTCCAGATATGTCTCCCCTGGGAAAGGAAATAAAAGCAAAATTAAACTATTGAGACTATACCAAAATAAAATGCTTCTGCACAGTGAAAGAAACCATCAAGAAAACAAAAAGACAATCCACTGAATACGAGAAGATATTTGCAAGTGATATACCCAATAAGGGTGTGTGTGTGTGTGTGTGTGTGTGTGTGTGTGTAAAGAACTTCTAAAACTCCACACCAAAAAAAAAAAAAAAAAAAAAAATCCAATTAAAAATGGGCAGAAGACATGAGCAGACATTTCTCCAAAGATGACATACAGATGGCCAACAAACACATGAAAAGATGCTCAACATCACTCATCATCAGGGAAATGCAAATCAAAACTACAATGAGGTACTAGCTCACACCTGTCAGAATGACTAAAATCAAAAACACAAGAAACAACAAGGGTTGGCAAAGATGTGGAGAGAAAGGAACCCTCATGCACTGTTGTGGGAATGTAATTTTGTGCAGCCACTGTGGAAAACAGTATGGAGCTTCCTCAAAAAATTAAAAATAGAGTTACCATTGATCCAGTAATTCCACTACTGGTATTTACCCAAAGAATACAAAAACACAAATTAGAAAAGATACATGTATCCCAATGTTTATTGCAGCATTATTTACAATAGCCAAGATATGGAAGCAACCCAAGTGTCCATCAATAGATGAATGGATAAAGAAGATGTGGTATGTGTGTATGTATATTTATATATACATATATACATGTACATGTATATATATACACACATTTTTATACACACACATATATATAAATACTACTATGGAATATTAGTTGGACATAAAAAAAAGAATGAAATCTTGCCATTTGCAACAACATGGATGGACCTAGAGTATATAATGCTAAGTGAAATAAATCAGTCTAAGAAAGACAAATATCGTATGATTTTGTTCATATGTGGAATTTAAGTAACAAAACAAATGAACAAAGAAAAAAAAGAGACAAACAGAAAAGTGGACTCTTAAACACAGAGAACAAACTGGTAGTTGCCAAAGGGGAGGTAGGCAAAGTGGACTAGGGGATGGGTGAAATAGATACAAAGGACTAAGAGCACACTTACGGAGATCAGCACTGAATAATGTATAGAACTGTTGAATTATGTTGTATGCCTGAAACTATTATAATACTGTATGTTAATTATACTTAAGAAAAAAAATAATAAATAAAAGATACTGGGATATTTTTAGCAGAGAAATGAAATGATCTGATTTATATTTTTGAATAATATTTTATATATGTATATATATATACATACATGTGTATATGTGTATATACACATACATATATGTATATATTTATATATTAATATATAAAGTATATATTTATATATAACACATATAAATTGAAATTTAACTGCTAGATGATAAAATGAATTTCAATGTGATTTTGTGTCATTACATGATCTGCTGAGGTCTAATTAATGGTTCTAATTAATTAAAATGATGCCATTACATCATATATGGCCTTTCCAGCATTAGATATTAGAAAAGGAGGAGCATTTGACATCATCTCCCCAAGCTTTTACTAGTATGTTAGATAATTGGTAACATAATTAAATAGCATTTATTGAGTTCTGCACAATGGGGTGAAGTTAAACTGTTGTTTGAAAACACCAGTATTCTGAATGTCAATTCTCATTCCATGATTAATTTGCTACGTTATTTTCTTCTGCATTTTATTTCCTGAAAAATAAGAAGGAAGAATGGTACATGTGAAAAATAGATGTTAAGGAGAAAATTTGCAAATGTAGAGCTATGCAGATTTTATCACAGAGTATTTCAAAATTACTCTTTGTCCTTTTCTTCCTGGGTGACATTTCTAATAAATAATGAGCTGAGCTCTCTTGAATGAAGAGATCTGTGGTAGAATGACTTTGGCACATAGAGAAGCACGTTAACTACCTTAAGTCCCCAAAGCTTTATCACTGACTTCATAATTCCTTTGGTGCACTGTGCAGAATCAGCTCCCAGAAGTACCCAGGCCCCATGGAGGAGCAGGCCCTCTTCCTCCAGCCTTTCCATGCCTGAAACAATAGATTTATGAAATACTCTGTACTTTCATTCCTGCCCAGAAAGTGGGATATTCTCTCATGGAAACACATATTAATAGAACTTGGATGTCAGTTTCAAAGAACCCACTTCTGCCTTCAGTGTCTGCAAAAATAAACACTGATGGCAGACAGCATGAAGTGTACCCCCATCTCCACAGATGGCATTTATATCCACACGGCTTGCTTTCTCCAGAGTGAAGGTCTGACAGCCATCAACCTTACTCGTTCCCCTATTCCCTTTCCATCACAAATAAGGTTTTTCAAAAAGTCTATCAGGGCCTTATCCTATCAAAGTCTTTGTTGTTTTTGAAAATGATTATCGTTTCTTGAGCACTGAGAAAGAAGCATCAAAAACCAAAACCACTTTGACAGTTCTCAGTGGAATAAAAGTGATAGGACACCATCCCCTACATTTTCATCCTCAAAAATGATCTCTTCTGAAAGAAAATGATATAATTTTCAAGGAGCTGTGATTTTTCTTCCTCCTTTGAAGAAGCCATGCATTTCCAACAGATATTTCATATAGAATCCATATCAAAATCTTCAGGGGAATTTAGGAGAAAAAGTAAATAGCCTTCAGCTTCTGCCCTTGGGCAGATTGGAGCCTTATTGTGTTAGGAAGGACAAACAGAATTGAAGTTACTTAAGAGTCTCTAGAGGTGGGGCGCCTGGGTGGCTCAGTTGGTTAAGCAACTGCCTTCAGCTCAGGTCATGATCCTGGAGTCCCTGGATCGAGTCCCACATCAAGCTCCCTGCTCGGCGGGGAGTCTGCTTCTCCCTCTGACCCTCCCCCCTCTCATGTGCTTTCTCTCTCTCATTCTCTCTCTCTCAAATAAATAAATAAAATCTTTAAAAAAAAAAAAAAAGAGTCTCTAGAGGTAATATGTGGTTTTAGAATTCAAGCTATTGAATCCTACAGCCCTGTGTTCAAATCCTGCCCTTACCCTTATTCCTTTCCACCTGTGAGACATACTTATCTCCAGGAACCTTAGAAATCTCTGCAAAACAAATATAATATTAATAATCATCTCCTAAGGATGCTATGAGGTTGAATGAGATAATGAATCATGCATATAAAGTATTCAGCATGGTACCAGAGCCACAAATAAGTACTTAAAAAGCAGTAGCTATTATTTCTTGGTAAACACTAGTAAGAAGAATAATTATTATATAAAACAAGTTTTTAAGTGGCCTTTGGGAATTATATTACAAACTTATATTCACAAATTGTAAATATGGACTATGTTTTCATCTTTCTTAATAGGCATTTTAAATTGTTGTATGGCATACAATGTTGGTCTCCTAGAAGCCAAGATATTTTCCGGTCCTTCAAGTGAACAGTTCGGCTATGCAGTGCAGCAGTTTATAAATCCAAAAGGCAACTGGTAAGAATATTCTTTTTATGATTTAAATAAAAATACTAAATAAATTTAATATTTAACTCTAATAGCTTGTTCAAATTGGTACATGAATGTATTATTAATAGATAGCCCTCAAATATCCTTAAATGAAGAATTTGTCCTTGAGAGTTGATAACTTTCAGATTGATAATTAATGAGATGGTGTAATGGTACTTTTTAAAAACCTAGATAGAGGGGCGCCTGGGTGGCTCAGTCGTTAAGCGTCTGCCTTGGGCTCAGGTCATGATCCCAGGGTCCTGGGATCAAGGCCCGCATCGGGCTGCCTGCTCAGCAGGGAGCCTGCTTCTCCCTCTCCCACCCCCCCTGCTTGCGTTCCTGCTCTTGCTATCTCTCTCTCTCTCTGTCAAATAAATAAATAAAATCTTTAAAAAAAAAACCTAGATAGAAAACTTTTCCTATATATTCCATAGTAAATTCATAGTAGCAGTTTTGACCATTTAATTAACAGATGGAAGGAGGGAAGGAGGAAGAAAGGAATAGATAGGTGGGTGGATGGATAGATAGGTAGATAAGTAGATGATAGATAGATGATAGATAGATAGATAGATAGATAGATAGATAGATAGATAGATACAGTTGTCTTCATTTCTTATTCTGTAAACTGGTATCCACCATTGAGCTTTGTAAATGGTCAGCTAGCTGATGCTGCCTCTTGGCCATTTCTAGATTTCTAGAATTTTTCCCTAAATTTTTTCCTTCATCAAGGCTTTATCTACTGGCTTCATTCTAAGTCAACCTTCCCTCCACTGTGTGGCACAGGACCCTCACGAGCCTTTGTGCAAAATTATAAAGTTGCCTTTCTCTAGTGCATCTGCATCATTTGTTTCTGCATGAAAGTGCCCCCAGTTTTTTGATGCTGTGTAATGGTTACATTTAAACACATTACCTTCATGGATATGGAAATATATACTCCCATTGCTGGCTTAAATTTCCCATAAAAATATTGAAAATCAATGCAGGGGTATTCAGATAATTCTGAAAGTTGTCTTTAGGTAGAACTGTAGCTCCTCTCTTGCCAGTCTTGATGTTCACTGGTCACAGGAGTCCTATCACTGGAACCTTAACTCCCTGTTCCAGCAGAAGGTTCCAGACTTACCCCTGGAGCTTCCAATCTGGATCCTTTAGAGTTCTTTCCAACGATTGAATAGGCTATTGTTGACTTATCAAGTAAGAGCTATAATTAATAATCTTTTTTTCTGTGAGAACTTATGTTTGACGCTCAAAAAATTAAATTCAAAGACACATTTAAAATCCAAATTATTCACATTTTGGAGCATCCCCATCTGTGTGATAAAGAAACAAAATGAAATTATCACTCAAGAGGGTATTGTGTTTCAGACGGCATCTTGAAGGAGGTGAATCATGAGGTGGGTCTTAAGGGGAGGAGATGAATAGTCAGGAGAAAAGCATTAACTAATATGAGGAGAATTGGAAAGTAAGATACGCTGCAGTTTGTCAGTCATCCAGAAGGATAAGAATGATCTGGTTGAAGACCCAAAGTGTAGCAATTATTGACATCATTTGGGATATGAGAGGGCATCTCTAACAATTATATTATTATGCTTTGATAACAATAAACTGTAGTCAAAAGGCTAGAAAGATGTTATGGTTGGTATAGTTTGACCTTGGAATCTAGAAGATGAAGTTGCTGATGACCCACAATTTTTTATGTCCAGCCCCGATTCTTTCCTGAACTGTAGACACCCATAAGAACCATCACTACATGAATGCCTACTAGACATACCAAGCTTAACATAGCAAACTTAAACAAATATCTGATTTTTTGCACCAGCTGATGAGACCAAAAATCCTCGACTCCTCTTTTTCTGTCATGCCCCCCCATATCTCATCCATTAGCCAGTCCTGTTGACGCCACCACCAAAATACATGTGATAGCAGACCATTGGTTTCCCCCGTCTTCCCTGCAGCCCCTGCTCAAAGCCAATGAGCCCTTGTGGGTACTGTGGCAACCACTTCTCACCCCACCCCCTGCTTCCCTTCTTACCCCTCAGGGCAGCCTTGTGGACTCTTAAATACGTGATTCAAATAATGTTACTGCCTAGACTAAAACCCTCTGTGGCTTCCTACTGCAATTAGAATACATTAAAATTCCTTAAATGATCTTCCATGATCTGGTCTCAGTCTGCCTGTCCCATCTCATAATTCATCCCCTCACCCTTGTGCTCCATGAATTGTGTCTTCTGTCTGTCCCTTGAACATACTAAGCTCATTACTACGTCAAAGCTTCTGCACATGCCTTTCTCCTGGAAGGAGCAGCCTTCCCAGGATCTTCACTTGACTGCTCAGTTCCCATTTTTCAGTCTCAGCTCAAATGTCTCCTCCTCATAGAAACCTTTCAGAGCGTGTCTTCCTAAACAAGGACTGCAGCACACCTCCCAGCCACTCTCCTGCCTTCCATGCTGATTTATTTTCTGGGTAGTAGTTATTAGTATCTGAAATCACCTTTATTTGTTTATATGCTCGTTGTCTGTCTTCTGCCCTGTCTCTGAAGAGAGGCACATTGTTTGTTTCAATGGCACGTACTCAGAACCCAGAATGTTATGAGTTGATTGACTGAATGAAAGTCCTATTTCCAAATGATTCACCTGAGGTACTCTACAAAGTGAACTATAGTCGTTTGACTTAAGGGTGAGCTGAACAAGACCTTTGGAGGGACTCTGATGGTCTGCTTCGTAAGTGTGGCCTTGCTGAGGACGATCTGCCATCAAGCTTGCCGTTGTTCTTTTTATTTATTTATTTATTTAAATTTATTTTATTATGTTATATTAATCACCATACATCATTAGTTTTTGATGTAGTGTTCCATGATTCATTGTTTGTGTATAACACCCAGTGCTCCAATCAATACGTGCCCTCTTTAATACCCATCACCGGGCTAACCCATCCCCCGACCCCCCTCCCCTCTAGAACCCTCAGTTTGTTTCTCAGAGTCCATAGTCTCTCATGGTTCGTCTCCCCCTCCAATTCCCCCCCCTTCATTTTTCCCTTCCTACTATCTTCTTTTTTTTTTTTTTTAACATATAATGTATTATTTGTTTCAGAGGTACAGGTCTGTGATTCAACAGTCTTACACAATTGTTCTTTTTAAGTGACAAGGTAAAGGTTGCTCTTTCTGGGACAAGGTCAGCCTGGGAGAAAGAGCCACCATCAGTAGGAGATGCTATTAGAGATGATAAGCCTACCAAGGATCGGAAGGTAACTCAACTACTGGCCACATTGCAGGTTGGAAGTTGAGCAAGACCAACAGGGACACAATGTTGACAGGAATCTAGGAGGCAGAGTCCCAGGAAAGTGAGAGATAGCCATACATCCTTTCTCTCTCCATGATTCTCTCTGAGCATGCAAAACATTGTTAAAAGATGAGTGTATTAGCAACTTATGATGAGATTCTGGTGCTGATCAGGTTATGTCCAGACCAAGGACAGTAGACATTCCTAAGTCCTTCTGTGGCCTTCTCATGACATTCCTGAAAGATGTATAAACACAAGACAATGACTACTGGGGAACAAGGCATCGCTCTATTGTTGGTTGGACTAGTGCTTTTAACTCCAGTGTAGAGCTTTCTGGTAAGGTGTAATGTTAGTCTTACTACCCTCAAGCCTATCTATAACACCAGCTGGTAAGAGCATACCCCAGCACACAAGAAGAGGAGAAGGGAGAGTACCTGTCTTACCTGAGAGGCTAAATCCTGTGGCAGTGAAAAGCTGGAAGGAAAGAGACCCAAAGCTGGCCTGGCATGCCAGTCTGCCCTTTCACTGTGCTGGCCTTGTTACAGCAAAGAAGCAGAAGAGGCCACGTCATGGACAGCATCTGCTAATCCACCACACGCTGGACCCTGTGTGAGGTGCAAAGTAGAAAACATCAACCTTACCTTTGAAGGAGTGTGGAGTAGAGTCAAAGCGGAAGACTGATATGCAGAGCTGGCAGAGATGTAATAAAGGCCAGCCCCGTGTGGTTAATAGTACGGGTGACCTTTCAGTGTCGTAACTGTATTATCTTACTATTAAGAGCTCATTCTCTCCTCCCAAAGCGTGGGACACTTGAGGGACAAGATTTGCTCCTGGTCCTTCTCTCATTAGCCTGGCCCTGCCCAGGTGCCTTGCCATGGAGGACAGGGCTGTGGCAGGATCCAGCGGATGGTGTGTCCCCCTGCAGGGCTGGAGTGAGGATCCAGCGGATGGCGTGTCCCCCTGTGAGGACAGGCAGCCCTCACAACTCTCAGGCTCAAGGAAAATAATATGAAACTTGGAATCCAGAATTGCCTATTTGTTTTGACGATTGGCACTGTGCCCTTCTCCACTCCTAATTTATGACAACTGCACAGACATTATGGAAGTAGCAGATGTGGGAAGGACTGTTTAAACATTAACTTTCCTCCTGATACTAATCAAGTTAACTTTGGGCAAAGAAAGTGGGATTACTGTGAATTCCTTTATAACTGTGAGTCTTTTCCTCTTGGACTTATATAACACACACTCTCTCTCTCTCTCTCTCTCTCACATACACACACACACACACCACACACACACACACACACACACACACACACCCTTTTATTTCCTTTACTCTCTTACTGCTTGTTCTGAAACTGCTGTTTGGATAGTTTTTCCTCTGTTCTCCTTGACTTTCTTTACAGTCTGTATTGTTGAGCCCCAACTCTATCTCTCAGCCCTTTCCTTCCTTCTGACATCTCGCTTATGGCTCTGAGTTTTCTTAAACCACACTCCTTATTTTTCAAGTACAACATCAGCTGTCACATATGTCCCATGTTTCTAAGAATTTATAGGCATAGTTTACATTGGGATGCACAAGATTTTAACAAAATGATCTTGATGCTTTTGCTCATTTTATTTATTATACTTTTATTACACTGTGGACTTTTATTCTAGAAATAGTGATGATGTGGCTTTGAGAATTCTAGAGCTTTTTTAACAGTCTCAAACAAGCTGCATAATTTTAAATGCAAGATTACTCCCAAGCAGAGCAGCAGAGCACCCCTCTGTCTGTAAGTAAAGCTGTGGTCTGTTCCCCCTTCTGTGTCACTTTGAGGCCCCCATTGTACACACAGGATGTTCAAATGTAGATGATGCAATTCTTATCAGAAGCAATTATACAAAGGATTGAGATATGTTTAAAGTCATTTCCTGGAAGCTTGTGGTGATATGTACTGTCTCTGTTTGTCTAATCCAAAGGCCTGCTGCATGAACAGTCTGAGCTCATTATATGACTCAAAAACCTTAGAACAGTCACTTGTGTAACAAAAACTGTCTGGCAACAAGGGGTATTTCCAGTGGGAGAGATGTAATTTCTTGTGTCAGCAAGGACTAGTGCATACTTGTTCCTTAAGTAAAGAAGAGAAATATAATGAACATGTGTTATGGCCAATAAAAAATTCCATTTATATATGAGCTTATATTATAGTTCAACTTTTTAACTAAGAAAAATATGAATAAAGCTCTATGTGTGTTATAAATATAACAGCTTGTCTATAGGAGATATGGAAGAGAATTTTAGATGAATAAGAAACATTCAATTCTATAACACATATCAAAGATTATGCCATATGTAGGTTGGAAATGACAGTACTTGGTATTTACTGATATTTGCAATATTTAAAAGTACTGAGTACTCTTTCTTTGCTGAACACATAATACTCACAATAGCTCTATTATTACTCCTTTTACAAATGAGGGGACTGGGACTTGGAAATGTTAAGTAGTTTGCCTAAGATTACAGAGCTAAGAAGTAATGTGCATATGGTAGATTAATGCAAAACAGAGATAAGATGTTCCAAGTGTACATATTTTTTTTAAGTATCCTAGGAGGAGAGCGGCAGAAGGTAATTGGCATTTATGAAAAATATTTAATTCTATTGTCATATAAACTTTATAAAGTAAGATCAACTTCATTCAGTACTTTGAATTAAAATTTCTGCATGGACAGAGATGACAGTTAACATCTGCCTTTTCATTGTCTCATAGGGATTTGTCATGTAAGTTGGGAGCCAGAGCACAAGGGTTTTACCCTGTTTCCACACCACTAGCTGGGTGACTTTGATAAAGTCACACAACCTCTCTGGAGCACAAAGAGAGGGCCATTCCTACCAAACTGGAATGTTTTGAGCACCTTGTGAGAGAATAAAAGTAAAGCACTTCACTGGTGAAATCCAAATAAAATCTGTAGTTTAGTTAAAAAAAAAAAAATTAAAGCACTTCAAACACTAAACCACTCTAGGAATAAGTCTAACCAAAGAGTGCAGTTTTCTGTACTAGAAAAACTGTAAAACACTAATGAAAGAAATTGAAGATAACTCAAAGAAATGGAAAGATAGTCCGTGCTCACGGATTGGAAGAATAAATATTGTTAATATGTCTATACTACCCAAAGCAATCTACACATTTAGTGCAATCCCTATCAAAATACCAACAGCATTCTTCAAGCTGGAACATACAATCCTAAAATTTGTATAGAACCCCAAAAGGCCCTGAATTGCCAAAGCAATCTTGTAAAAGAAAAGAAAAGCTGAAGACATCACAATTCTAGACTTCTAGTTATATTACAATGCTGTAGTGATCAAAACAGTATGGTACTGGTACAAAAATAGACACATAGATCAATGGAACAGAATAGAAAACCAGCAATAAGCCCACAACTATATAGTCAGTTAATCTTCAGTAAAGCAGGAAAAAGACAGTTTCTTCAACAAATGATGTTGGGAAAACTGGACAGCTACATGCAAAAGAAACTTTCTTACACCATACACAAAAATAAATTCAAAATGGATTAAAGACCTAATGTGAGACAAGAAACCATCAAAATCCTAGAAGAGAACACTGGCAGTAACCTCTTTGACATCAGCCATAGCATTTTTTTCTTGATATGTCTCCTGAGGCAAGGGAAACAAAAGTAAAAATAAACTATTAGGACTACATCAAAATAAAAAGCCTCTGCATAGTGAAGGAAACAAATAAACTAAAAGGCAACCTACTGAATGGGAAAAGATATTTGCAAATGACATATCTGATAAAGGGTTAGTATGCAAAATATATAAAGAACTTATGAGACTCGGGGCACCTGGTGGCTCAGTTGGTTAAGCATCTGACTCTTGATTTCAGCTCAGGTCTTGATCTCAGGGTCATGAGTTTGGGCCCCACACTGGGCTCCATGCTGGGCATGGAGCCTACAAAAAAAAAAAAAAAAAAGAACTTATGGCACTCAACATGCAAAAAACAATCCAATTTAAAAATGGGCAAAAGACATGAACAGACATTTCTCCAAAGAAGGCATCCATATGGCCAACAGACACATGAAAAGATGTTCATCATCACTTATCATCAGGGAAATGCAAATCAAAACTGTTTTGTGATATCACCTCACACCTGTCCACATAGCTAAAATGAACAACACAAGAAACAACAGATACTGTCAAGGATGCGGAGAAAGGGGAACCCTCTTGCACTGTTGGTGGGAATGCAAACTGGTGCAGCCACTCTGGAAAACAGTATAGAGGTTCCTCAAAAAGTTAAAAATAATTACTTATAAAAGTATTAAGTTTTTAGCTTAAAAGTGTAAGATACTTAGTAATACATTGTAATTACACTACTGGGTATTTACCCAAAAAATACAAAAACACTAATTCAAAGGGATACATGCACCCCTGTGTTTATAGCAGCATAATCTACAATAGCCAAGATATGGAAGCAGCCCAAGTGTCCATCTATTGATGAATGGATAAAGAAGATGTGGAATATTATTCAGCCATAAAAAAGAATGAAATCTTACCATTTGCAAAGACATGGATGGATGTAGAGAGTATAATGCTAGGTGAAATAACTCAGAGAAAGACAAACACTATATGATTTTATGATTATGTGGAATGTAAGAAACCAAAAAAATAAGCAAAGGGAAAAAAGAGAAAGAGAAACAAATCAAGAAACAGACTCTTAATTATAGAGAATAAACTGATGGTTACCAGAGGGGACGTGGGGGTGGGGGGGATGGATGAAATAGGTGATGGGATTAAGGAGGGCACTTGTGATGAGCACAGGGTGACGTATGGAAGGGTTGAATCACTATATTGTACACCTGAAACTAATATTACACTGTATGTTAACTAACTGGAATTGAAATAAAAACTTAAAAAAACAGAAATAGACGATATCCACTGTTTTAAAAAAAAGAAATAAATCATAGCCACTGTTAAAAAAAAAAACACTAAATCATTATGCATATGTGAAGTACTCTCCTTAGCACTGTGTAAAAATACATAGGAAGAAAATCAGGATTTTTAATAACAAGTTCCTCCCTACTTCTCTCCACTGCCTGTTTCTCAACCATTTCTCATCTGTCATCGATTAGCTTCCATGCATATTAGATTAGCTTCAGTCCATTTCTTCTTCTTGGCCAAGAATGCTATTCTGATCCCTTTTCCAAAATAATCATGTCTTTGTCTTTCATTATGGCCTTTAAATATTAGCCAATATCATCCTTTATGTCTTTTTCCAAAGATAAAATTCTCTTGCCATTAGGTTATCCTGGCAGTGCCATTTAACATGCTTACTTTGTCTATTCTCAGAGTTTGCTTTTTTTTTTTTTTTTTTTTTTAAAGATTTTATTTATTTATTTGACAGAGAGACACAGTGAGAGAGGGAACAGAAGCAGCGGGAGTGGGAGAGGGAGAAGCAGGCTTCCCGCGGAGCAGGGAGCCCGATGCGGGGCTCGATCCCAGGACTCCGGGATCATGACCTGAGCCGAAGGCAGACGCTTAACGACTGAGCCACCCAGGCGCCCCAGTTTGCTTTTATTTTAAACCCATGACATATATATTCCTTTTTGTTCTTTCATTACATTTTATTTTCACTAACTTGTAACTTAGTCCAATTTTTGATTCTGGAAAGGCATTAGAAGTCTGACTCTAATAATCTTACACTTTTAAGCTAAAAACTTAATACTTTTATAAGTAATTATTATGTTATTGCCATATAATTAAACCATCACTCAACACTATTAATATAGATGTGCAAAATATCATGTCTCCTACCAACAAAGACCTTCTCTAAGCAGCCAGTAGGGGCAGAATAGTGAACCGAGTATCTTTTAGAACCCCATGAACCACCCTGGTGTTGATCCACCTACATTTGTTACACCATAGTTGTCCTTTTCGTTTCCACTAAGTTTAAATAATCTTTATGGCTAAATTTTTTCCATGGTTTCTGTTATTTATCATAAGTAAAAGTCTATAGTAGAAAGGGCACTTTAAATATCCCCAGCTCAGACTTCTTTCTCCCTTCCCCCACTCTGGACACAAATTTGTGTGTATACCTACAAACACACACACACACACACACACACACCCATCTTTTGTGACTTGCATAGGGGATAGATCTGCTACTCCCAAATGTCTGGAGACCTTCAGTGATCTGTGAAAATTCTCCATGCCTCACTAGCTTGTCTTATAATTTAAAGCTTTCCACTGTGTTGATGCCTGAATGTCTGTTCCTGGAACAAAGTTCATTTACAAAAGTGAATGGGGCTTACATATGCACACCTTCCTGGTGGCCAGTTGTCTGAAACTTTTCCATCAGTCTAGCTCCATCTGAAGAGGGATTTGGGGAATACAAAGTGGCATGGGTGGAAACTGTTAATTTGTTTATGGCTAATAGGATGGGCAAACAATGAATACCTGTCCTCTAGAAGAGTTCCAAGCAGAACTTACTCTGATAGAAAGAATCAGGGGTTTGGAATGAAAGGACACAGGTGCAGATCTAGACTTTGTTGCCAATTAGACGCTTAGACTTGTTTTTTTATAGGAAAACAGGAATAGTTGTAACACTTGACCTCTATTTATAAGGATCAAAGAAGACAGTGTACATAAAAAGTACTTTATAAACTATTAAACAGTTTATAAATGTTATTTTTCCAAATTTTATCATTGATAAAACAACCATCTGCCTAAGCACCTTGTTGAAATGTACTATCTCATGGGCTTTGATTTAGAAAAATGTGGTGGTCTTAAAAATCATTCCTTCCCTTCGAAGAATGTAGAATTTATATCATCACAAGGCTTTAAATTGAATATATCAACTTTTGATTTTAACTTTAGCAAAACTGCATGTTGGATGAGTCAACATAACAGAATCAGCTTTTATTTGATTCATCTGTTTACAGTACAAAAGCTAATTTCCAGGCTTTTTATGAAACAGAACAATAGGCTTAAGATGTTTTAGCAATAATGAGGTTGGTGGACTCGACATCAGGGAACTGAAAGACCTTGAGGGTTTAGCCATCCCCTATTTAAGGAAGCAATCTGGCAACCAAAGGAGTCTGAGGTAGCATAATGAAGCTTAGAAACTAAAATTTCCTTTCAACACATGCCAAAGGGTTTAACTATTAAATTTATAGCAACAATATTTCCCAACCAGGAGCTAAAAATGAACTCTCTTTACCTGTCTTCCTCCTTCCTGGAGACTTGAAGTCTTCCCGGGTGATTTCTTTGCATCATAAACTCCTTTTACATTTCAAGCAGGAAGCAAGTAGCTATAGAGAACTCACCAGAACCCTTGTGTCGTGAGTGGCTTGGAACTAAACAATGTAAGGAACAATATTTATATTTATATACTATAGACTTTGAAATTTCTTACATTAATGTGTTATATACAATAGGCTTCTAATCCTAAGTAAAATATCCCCTTGGATGTCTGATAGATATCTCAAACTTAAAATACCTCACACTGAGCTCTTGAGCTCATCCTATCTCAAAATCTTGCTCTACTGAGAGTATCCCCCTTATCTGATCATGACCACTTGGTTCCTTTTAGTTTCTTTTCTTTTTTTTTAAGATTTTATTTATTTATTTGACAGAGAAAGACATAGTGAGAGAGGGAACACAAGCAGGGGGTAGTGGGAGAGGGAGAAGCAGGATTCCCGCTGAGCAGGGAGCCCGACGTGGGACTCGATCCCAGGACCCTGGGACCATGACCTGAGCCGAAGGCAGACGCTTAACAACTGAGCCACCCAGGCCTCCTTGAGTCTATGTGTGTGTGTGTGTTTGCACGAGTATGGGTGTGGGTGTGTGTATTTAAAAACTAACCTCTCAAGAAATCCTGATGGCCCTACCTTCAAAATATATCTAAAATAGGATCACTTCTCACAGCCCTGTAGGAACCCCTCATCACCTCTTGCCTGGATTTTGCATTTGCCTCTGAAGTGCTTCACCTGCTTCACCTTGGCCCAATGCAATAATTCTCAACAAAGCAGTCTTCCAAATCCTTCTAAAATATGTCAGATCACATCACTACTGTGTTAAAAAATCCTCCAATGGCTTTCTCATGTCACTCACGGGCAAAGCCATGTTCTTAGAATTTCATATCAATCTTATGGGATCTGGCCCCATTACCAATCTGACCACATCTCCTCCCACATTCTTCCTCTTACAGTGTGGTCCAACCACAGGGCTTTTGCACTTACTGTTCCCACAGCCTAGTATTCTTCCACCAGAGTCTTATGGTTTACTCCTTCACCTCCTTCGAGTCTTTGCTTAAATTGCACCTTTTCAAAATAACACCCTCCACACCACATTCTTATCCTCCTCCTTTTTCCTGTAAAGCACTGATCATCATCACGATATGTTTTATTTACTTATTAAATTTATTGTCTATCTTTTCCCCACTAGAATGTCAGCTTCATGAGACCAGAAATGTTTGACTGACTTATTCATTGACGTATCCCCAGTGCCTAGAATCAAGTCTGGTGCATAGTAGGTCTAGCCACCATGTACAGCCTCACAGGCTGCATACTTAACAAGGCCAGAGCACACTATTTATATGGAAATGGTATCCCCTGGAGTTGTGCAAAATTTCAGCCCCACAGGATTTCAATAAACGTTTGTTGAATAAAGGAAACATGTTTTGCCCTACTATCTTAAGTACATTCTGTCAATAATCTCTAGAAAAATCGCTAGTATTAAAGGAACACTTGCAGAGTTTATAGACTCACAGACCAAAGGAAGATATTTATAACAGCCCCTGGATTGTGGGTTTAAACTACCTACACCACCATAAATACTGTTTACTAACTAAACAAAGTATTTTGAATTCCACTGGAGGTGGGCAAATTGGCTGTGTTTTGGAACTCTACATAATCACTATTTCCCCACAAGATAATTGAACAGTAAGTGTTATTTTAAGTCATCTTGGAAGAATTCCCAGTTTCACTGTAGGAAAGAGAGTTTATATCTTGGGATTTTGTTTTGTTTTGAGAATCAGCACACACGACTGTTCATGCAGCTCTTTTGTCTGTTGTGATTACGTTAAATCCATTCCTTCAAAGATGTTTTACCATACTGCAGCTGGGTTTACTCACTCACCTATCCTATTCTCCACCTTTGTAACATTTTCTCCTGGCATGTTTCTTCCTGTTACAGCTGATTACATAAGATTTTATAGCTAAATATACCAGCCTCCCTCACCTTCCTGTCTGATTAATATAAGAATGTCACAATTCCCTTGGAGTAGCCACTGGTGACGTCGTAGCCTTTCCTTATGAGGATGAATTGTCAGGAACCAGGATTTCACCGAGGCCTCGGGTAGAAGCGAGGAGAGTCTACTGGAAATGTTGCCAATAAGGGAGTTAACAATGGTCTTTGAAACATTCTCTGTAGTCACTAGCATGACCTGGAGGCTACTAACTAATGTGGTTCACCATATTGAAAGAATGAGTCATATATGATGAGGACACCCTGGTTCTTTACCAGTCACCAAGATGATCTGGTTTTCCACTGTTACCTGTTGTCTTGTGTTAGAGTTTAATATGGCATCATACTGCCAGAGATTTACATGTTTTCTTTGAGAGATTTACAAGTACTTTCACATCCTTTTTGTTAAGAGGCACACAGTTGTGCAGATGTTTCTTTTTCTCTCTTCTTCCCATTTGATTCGTGTAGGAGGCCACAGCTCTCACAGCAGTAGTGGAGATGTCATACCCCCTCCTGAATGTGAGATTATCAAATCCCGAATCCTTTGGTGAGGTTGGAGGAAGTGAGGTGGGGAGGTGTGTCCAGGGAGCACTTAGTCAAGAGGAGACAGCAAGTAGCCTTTTGAGCTTTCTCATTGAGAAGTAGGTAACTCCATGATGGTGCTTTACTGCTGAAGACTTTGGAGAACAAGATGGTTAAATTTTAGATGAGAAACACTTAATTTTTACTCTTCAGTGTGTTTTTTGCCCTTGGGCTGGTGAGGATGGATGGAAAATGTGCATAATGAAAGTCACCCAAATTACCACATTTAGTATTATTTGAACGTGATCTGCTCTTACCTACATTATGAATAGTACAGCCTGGGCCCACAGTGTGGATGTGCTCTTACAAGTTGACCTTGGCTGGTGTCCTTCCAGTCCATAGCCTCCTTACACACCACACAGCCACACCCTCATCACGGTAGACATGGCCTGACCATCAGTTTCCAGATCCACTCCTTGATTATCCTGGAACGCAGCCCATTTGTCCAGATAGTTTTCCCAATCTGGGCACTATGCCAGGCCTTTGTGCAGCTAAGAGGAAGGAGAATAAGCTAAGGGTTAAGAGCTTGGGCATCAGAATCAGTTACACTTAGCTCTCACTTACTGTGTGAATCATTAACTGTCTTTCAAAATAATTGGTATTTTCTTCTTTCCATGATTATTCACACTCTTCCCTCTGCTGAGAATGATGACTGCCACCTTCATCTTTCAATATCCATTTTTGCATCCTCTGACCATTTTAACCTTTGTTCCAGAGAGGAACTTATTTATATCTTTCTGTTCATTTGTATTGTTATTGTTTTACTTGTCATGTATCTTAAATAGTTTTACTAGATTTAGTAGATTGCACCTTAGTCTTTTTGTATCCATTGTGGCACTTAGTGTGAGGCACATGTTGTTTAATCAACAATGATAAAATATTTTTGCAGAAGGCTCATGAAAGAATTTAAGTTTCATCTAATCTGCCAACCTTGACAGGGAAAAAAAACATTGAATCAAATATGCTTCCTTAGTAACTGAATGCTGCTGAGTAATTAACCTACTATAGATTCTGAAGATCAGACTGTTTACATGGACTCTTTCTGTCCATTCTTCTGTAACCAGAAATGTTAGGTGAGTGTCTCCACAGGGAAACATTTAGTCTCTAGTTGGTCAAGCTGGGTAGGAAATGAAACTAACCAAAAGGAGGATGGGAGCACCAGTCTCCAAACTCTGCATCCTGTGTTCTGGCTACAAACAGGGTACACATAAAGAAAGCTCCACAGTATATTTGCTCTGTGTTTTTGCTAAGGATCCTCTTATATAGACAATAAACAGTAAAACCACTTAGATAACTCATCTGTTCCCTAAGTAAATTAACATATGAAAATACTTAGGACAAGAAAAGCACTCAACAAATGTTAGTTTTTGTTTTGGTTTTAATATTGTTTCATTCTTTAAAGTTGTGCTGACCAATATGGCAGCCGCTAGCCTCATGCGGCTACTGAGCCCTTGAAATGTTACTTCTCCGTACTGATTTGTGCTCTGAGTATAAAACACACTGAATTTCAAAGACTTAGTATGGAAAAAAGAATGTCATATAGCTCATTAATAATTTTTATTTATAATGATTGCATACTAGTTTGGTATATCAAGTTAGATAAAATATATTATTTAAGTGAATTTCACCTTTGCTTTTTATTGTATTAATGTGACTACTAGAAAATTTTAAATTACATATGCAGATCACATTTGTGACCTGCATTATATTTCTATACTGTATGCAAATATTCATTAAGAATCTTGATCAGCTAAGAGAAAAGGAAAAAGAACAAATTATAACTGAACAAATAGGAACTATTTTCTTATTAAGATTGAAATTAAATGTGGGGGATTTTTTCATTGTTTTGTGGTCAGTTTTAAACTTTAAGAAACTATACTAACATTTTATATCTAATGAAAAATAATTCCTATTTCTAGGTTACTAGTTGGTTCACCTTGGAGTGGCTTTCCTGAGAACCGAATGGGAGATGTGTATAAATGTCCTGTTGATCTGTCCAATGCTACATGTGAAAAACTAAATTTGGAAGGTAAGTAGTAATTAGCAATATGACTTTTTACAAGTAACAAGATCTCATTTGATGTAACTCTAATTAAAAAAAATAACAAAATCAATCATAGTCTGTCTTGAAGAAACATAGACAACTTTTTTGCCTTTATTATCTTTAGTCATATGGGGTCCAATTGTATCCAAATTTCCAACACAGCTTAAAGACCTGATTTAATAAGATACATGAGAAATGTGCTGCCTCTTGGACCATCTACTCCCAGACTGTGGACCAGTTTCCATCAATGTTCAGGATTATTTTGCTGATTATTTATAGATATCTAAGTCTAACCATACCTCTTTCCCTCCTCAAAACAAACCATTAGGTATAGACCTGTCAATACTAGTGTTGCTTTCAGAGATGCTAAGAAACACTCTGTTGCATTCTAATAAAAAAATTGTCACTATTTAGAATACTTTGTAATTATTTGTATTTATTATTTTACATGGCTAGTCTCATGATTTCCTTTTAAAATTCAGTCATTAATGTTTTGGGCCAGATTCTACTGTATGCATTTTTTGATAACACTTTAAGGATTTTTTTTTTCGGATCCATAATAAAACATTAGATGGAGCTGTTGTGACCTTGAAAAGAGTAGGTTGGCAAATTGTAGACCGAATAGTGTCCTCAGGTGTGTATTGTTTGGCCAGCATTTTGTTTTTAAAAAATTTAAATTTAAATGCCTATAAGTCATGCCCTTTACAGTCACTACCCCCTAATATCTGACATTCTGTAACCTCACTCATTTAAGTGTACAAGCTACCAGATCACTGAAGGCCTCCTTTCTTTACATGTGATTATGTAATGTGAGTACCTGGATATATGACACTAAATTCAATGCTACACATAAACATCAGTGTGTGGGTCTTTTTTTAAACAAGTTTAAATAAATGGTGAAGATTTATTCACTTTTTAAAATATTTTTCCCTTTGAAAGCTGCCACAAGCATTCCCAATGTTACTGAAATGAAAACCAACATGAGCCTTGGCTTGACTCTCACAAGGAACATGGGCACTGGAGGATTTCTCGTGAGTGTTTACCTTTCAAATTCCCATCTATTTCAAGAAAGTATGAAATTAGTGTCTTCTCACCATCCCACCTATCAAATCAAATCTTGACACTTAAATATTAGAGTTTGCTTTTGGATAAATCATCCATTGTGGATATCCAACATGAAATGCCCATCTGTTGATGTATAGACTTCTTAAGATATTCAGCAAAAGCATTGCCACAGAATGTCTTAGAAAAAAGCAACACAAGGAACACCGATTCTTTGCCCTTGGAAAGTACTCTTAGCATTTGTTGATAGTAGCAGAATTCCAGGTCTCATTTCTCCTTCCCGTAGGAACATTCAAGATAGGTACTGCTAATTCAGAGAGTGGATTTCAAAGCTGAAGAGTATTTCTGTCTTTAATCCTTTGCTGTAACTGTTGGTAAATCTGATACCATCTAAGTCATGGCTTGGTCTCTTCTTATTTCATATTAGTGTTTACTCTCATTTAGTTTCTAGAATGCTGAGGAAAGAATCACAAATCAGTGAGAAAAAAATACCTTCTTTAACAAGCGGTCTGGGGACAATTAATTGGTTAATAACTTGTATATTCAAATATGCTTTCAAGTGAATTAAAGAGTTAATATTAAAAACTGGAAGAAAATGGAAATTTTCTGAAAGAGGGAAAATTTTCTGAGCTTAGAACTAACAGGAGAAATAATATAGGAAATTGTTGAAAATATCTGACTATATTAAAAAATGAAAACCATCACATATTAAAAAAAATTTTAAGGCAAATAAAAACCCAATTTTATTAGACATTTCCACCAGCTCATAGATGATCCTAGTTATATCGCCCTGTTAAAATAGCCATAGAATGCTTAATTTAACTTCACATTAGTTATGGCTATATGATTGACATGCTAACTTAAAAGCCTATGTGTATAATAACTAAATTATTCTAAAAATGTAATCAATTTTTAACAATATCATTCTACTTTTACTAATAGATACTAGTATTCAGACATTGGTATTCAGATATCAGGTATTGCTTATAATATGTGTAATTCAAAGCAAAATGAATATTGCAATGAATCTTCACAGTTTATGATATCCTAAAGTCTTTATAATAGCGTTGCTTTCCTCTTTTTTTTTTTTTTTTTTTGTTTGCTTGTTTGTTTTTAAGGTTGAATAAATTCAGGAAGAGGAACATATTGAGATATAGGGATTACAGGTTGTGCTTCAAAATTTTAATGTGTGACTTCAGGTAAAGTAATTTAAAATTGCTAGAGAATTTAAGAGATTAATTTAACAATCAATGTAGCAAGCAGAGAAGGCGCAAAGGTGGAGGGAGGGAGAGAGAGAGAGGAAAAAAAGAAAGAAAAAAAAGCCAAAGCTTCCTTTACATACCTAAAAGGTCAAAATCTTAAGATACTCTTAAGAATTATGTGGAAAAGACTGACAATCATCACATTTTTTTTTAAAACTTCTTAAGTTCTGGGCTTAAAGCAGGAATGTAGTTCTGGCATTAACAATTGGCATATTCTAATTTCAACTTCTAAATGCTGTTTTCCATTGCTTTTAAAACAACAAAAAAAAAGATCTTGAATATTTCATGAGTTACTGTTTTTCAAGGTGATTTAAAAAAGAACGATTGGGGATGGGGTTATAGGAATCAATAATTGGTATCTGTTATTTGGTAAACTAACCAAAGCCGTCAATTGTGATTGTCCCCTAACTAACTGGCAAAATGAACCAGTTTTATAGGAGGAAGAACTATGGCTTATTCATTGAGCATGAAACATGACCACAGCTGCTTTTCCTTCGAGCAACCAACAATTAAACTGGATCAAATAAATTCCCTTTTATTCTTCCAATTGCTTTTTGCAAGTTCACACTTTTTTGTTAAGCTTTAATAATTGATCCACAGCTTTACCTAATGTTAAACTTTGTAGGTGCTCTTTAAGATCTTGTCTAGACTTCTCTTTCCCATTTTTGTCCTTTTACATCTAGCAATTTTAATATTATTTAATGTGACGTTTTCTGTGTGATTTAATCACAACTGAAGCAGGAGTTCTTGGCATTCAAGGGCTGCTGAAAAAGAGAGATTTGAGGCTGGGTTGACGGGACTATGGAGAATTGTAGTATGTCTGGTGCGGGCAGGGAGACAAGTGGTAGCTTGGATGACCTAAGGTTTTATGTAGTAGAAAAAGGGGGATCAGAAGTCCTCAAATAAATACTTTAGAACAAAGTCAGAAACTGGCAGTTCATGAACATCATTGTGTTTGTTGAGCCCATAGAGTTTTTTGTTTTTTTTTTAATTGAATTTTCACAAAGAATTTGTCCTCTCAGGCTCTCCTTGAAAATTGGAAAGATCTGGCAAGGCTGGCAATGGGCAAGAGCCATGGTGGCTGCCCCTGGGTTCTTCATTCATCATGGCGTCTATACCAGCCCAGAACACTCCTAGGTTCCTGCCTGGCCCTGGGGCTTGTGGGCCTATGGTTTCCGCTGAATAGAATAAGAGGTAGTAGACAGAGAGCATAGTAGTATAGGTGAATGGTATAATCTTTGTTCAAGAATAATAATAGCAATGAAGTTGGCTCACAATTATGTAGCATTTTGCTATTTACCCTGCACTGTTCTAAATGTTTTATATCTATAGACCCACTTAATCTTTACAACAACCTTAAAAGGTAATAGGTATGATTATCCTCATTTACAGATTCAGCCCCTGAGGCCCAGGTAACTGAGAGACCAAAGAGGAAAGAAAGCACCCGCTTTCTCTAGCTTGGGGGGTGACCAGAGGGGCTTCTCCCTGCACCATCAAGACCTGCCTCCCAGCCCAGGGGCCACCTTCTTTCTCCCTTACTTCGGGTTGTTCTTTCTTTCTGAGACACTTTCTCTCAGAGGCTTTTTTTTGATCTGTTAGTTAGTTACAAGAGTTGACAATTCCTAGTATCTGGTAAAATCATAGAAATGATCTCTGAGTTTTACCAATGGAGACGTAGAGGACTCATGTTTTCCATGTTTTGTCATTGCTCTCATTTCTCTGAAGACGTGTGGGCCCCTGTGGGCACAGCAGTGTGGAAGTCAATATTACACAACTGGGGTTTGTTCTGACGTCAGTCCCGATTTTCAGCTCTTGACCAGCTTTGCACCTGCAGTTCAGAGTAAGTGATGAATGTGCAGAGGGTCTGAGCAATGCCTTACATGAAGGGGGAAGGTGGGATTTATCAAGTGCCACCCAACTCCTCAAGTCCATTTTACTTTGTTCCATTTGCATATGAGTGTGAAGACTGAATTACCTATGGAAATCTGTTTCTTTCATCTTTTCCTGTGTAGCCTGCCCTTCCCTCATAGATGTTGTGGTTGTGTGTGATGAATCAAACAGTATTTATCCCTGGGATGCAGTAAAGAATTTTTTGGAAAAATTTGTCCAAGGCCTGGATATAGGCCCCAAAAAAACACAGGTATGGATTTGAATAATGCATACACTAACCCACAGCTTTCTTTCTGAGAAAATATTGTTAGCTATGACGTCTTAATTTTTGCATTTGTCAGATCCCCATATTAAATGCATTTAATGGTAATCTTGACAGTTAATTGAAACTTGTACTACATTGACTTGTTCTGTCTATGCCTTTGCCCAATGCTGGTTTTTGAGATTTGAGACTTCTGTTTCTGACACAAGCATCGGATGTGGGATAGAGCATTTTTTGTGTGTGTGAGAAAGAGAGAGAGAGTGGAAGTGGGGGGAGGGGCATAGGGAGAGGGAGAGAGAGAGAGAGAGAATCTCAAGCAGGCTCCACGCCCAGCACAGAGCCTGACTCGGGGCTCGATCTCACGACCCTGAGATCATGACCTGAGCTAAAATCAACAGTCGGATGCTTAACTGACTGAGCCACCCAGGAGTCCCTGGGATATAGCATTTAATCCTCTTTAGTTGCTTATTTTTCCTTCCTATAACTCATGAATTTATTAATACATTTTAAAATCCTGTATGTATTTTTTCTTGACAGCCACTTGGACTAATAATTTCTTTTTATTGTTTGCTGGTAAAACAATTGTCCTTGAATTCTGGGATTTTTTATAAAGAAGTCCATAGACAGTATAATCCTATCTTTTACTATTTTTTAGTCTTTTATCATATTTTAGTCTTTCCTTCCTTTTTTACACAGGACATGTCTTTTAAATAATTTTGTGTAGCTGCCTGTGTTTTAATGAGTCTTTAATTTGCTTTTCTGTCTTCTTGAGATAGGCATCCAAAACTCAGGAACAGAAGCTTCTCACTTTCCAAAAACCAAATAGCATTTATTGTTAAAGTTTTGGGTCTTTTTTCTTTCTTTTTTATTGGATTTGCCATTTCATGGCTCATTCTGGTTGTAGAACCAACATCAACAGGAACCAGTTCACAGTTACCAGTGTATGTTTTTGGGTTGTTCCTGTCATCTGAGGCCTTAGTGTCCAACATCTAGTAACAATTGTTGGAACATTTCCCCTAAATGCTTTGCAGTTAGCTATATTGAAATTTGATTTTCTGCTTTCCTGTATAGTATTACAAAATATTATTATATGTTTTCCCCATTGACATTGCTTTTCAATACCTAAAGGACACTAATGTCCCCTGAAACTTTGGAGGTTTCGCTGTGTGAAACTTCTGTGAATAAGACTATGTGTAGGGGCACGTGGGTGGCTCAGTCAGTTAAGTGTCTGACTTGAGCTCAGGTCATGATCTCAGGGTCCTGGGATCAAGCCCCACATCAAGCCCCATGGCAGGCTCCATGCTCAGCAGAGAGTCTCCTTATCCCTCTCCCTCTGCCTCTCCCCCAGCTCGTGCTCTCTCTCTCTCAAATAAATAAAATCTTTTTTAAAAAGACTAGGTATGGCACTGATTTCTGTATAGCACCATCTTAAGGCCCATCATAAGAGAAGTTTTCCTAAGTATCTGCTTATTTTATCTGTCTCTAAATGGATTACCCCCATTACAAGATTTACTCTATTTCATAGTCTCTCGCAAGGAATTTATGGCCTTCCTCTTCTTGTCTTCCTACCCTAATACATCTTCTTCATCTCTAGAGGTGCTTTACAAAGTCTCTTTTTCTTCCAATCTAAATTTGACCTTTCTGTAAGTCCTAATATACTACATTTCTTTGAGTCTTCTATGCATCACTCCCCTTTCTCACACCGAAGTTCTGGGGCTGTCATGGGAGTTACTAACATCTTCCTCTCATTTTAGACTTTCAAATCCTTAGAGTTATTTTTGATCCATCCTCTCTCTCAAGTCTTACATCCTATCCTAAGGAGAAGGCTCCAGCAATATCATATTTTTCACTTCTTCCTAATGCCTACTTGATTGCTTCCTAGCAAAAGTAGCTGATTGAACTCAGAAATCCAGGCCTTGCACCTTCCACCTTCCTTACAGACTGACCTCTATTTTAGAGACCTTTTTACCACTAATCTCCTATTGCCACTTCCTGTTCTGAAAGCCCCCAACTCCTAGGCATAGAGGATGATTTCAGTGCTGAGAACCAGGATGTTAATAGAAGTGTTTGGCCTTCTTGATCTAAAGGATTAGGATATGTGCCCCAGAATCTTGTTCAGAAGTTGTTCTCTCTGTCAGGTCTTTCAAATAAGACTCTCCCTAATGGCATCTTCTCTGAAGGCCAGAAACTTCTTGCCCACATGCTCATATAGCAGGTTTCTTCCAAAAATGCTGAAGTCTGTGATTAGAGGAAATCCAGAACAATAAATTGACTGTGTTGATTAGCTCACTGTTATGTTTTGGGTTTTTGTATTCAAATCTAATTCTTTGTTTAATATGCAAATATTCTCAATTGATGAGCTGTTATCTTCCATCTATGACTGCTTATAATTGTTTGCTAGCTCATATCCATTGTTAATTAGAAAATTTATATCATTTAATCTTCTTGTTAATGAACTTTATTCTAATATTTATCCATATTAAAATATTACAAGACAGTGCTTTAAAATCTATTACTAGATAATCTATAACTATTATAGTTGAAAATATGTAACTATTACTCTTGAGAACCAAATTATACCAGATAGGACCTCATCTTGCTTATCAACAAGTACTGCTGCTTTTTCCTGACAGCCTCTAACAAAGAAGTCATTCTATTGGAAGAAAAATAACTATTCTTAAGAACAAAATTGGAAATGATTCCCTTATACTATCAGCCCACATCCAGATGCACTTTTGATTTTGATTATATTGGTTAATTAGAAATTATTTATAACTTAATGACAAACCTTTAATGAACTTCTGCTTTCTTGAAGGTGGGGTTAATTCAGTATGCCAACAATCCAAGAGTTGTATTTAACCTGAACACTTTCAAAACCAAAGCTGAAATGATTGAAGCAACATCCCAGACATACCAGTATGGTGGAGACCTCACAAATACATTCAAAGCAATTCAATATGCAAAGTAAGTTATGATGCTAATAGCCCAATATTTTGATAAAATAGAAGTGCTTGTAAATAAGAAAGACCAAAAAAAAAAAAAAAGACAAAAATAACATACCTGGTACTTAACACTTAAATCAGAATAAAGAAGAAAAGTTCAAACGTTCTGTCACTTGAACACTTTGAAAAGGCAATAGGAAATGAAATTTTAAAATCTTTGATTTCTAGGACTTTTAAAAGATATTCCATGATTTTTTTAAAGATTGTATATGCGGGACGCCTGGATGGCTCAGTCGTTAAGCATCTGCCTTCCGCTCGGGTCATGATCCCAGGATCCTGGGATCAAGCCCCACATCGGGCTCCCTGCTCCGCGGGAAGCCTGCTTCTCCCTCTCCCACTCCCCCTGCTTGTGTTCCCTCTCTCGCTGTCTCTCTCTCTGTCAAAATAAATAAATAAAATCTTTAAAAAAAATAAAATAAAGATTGTATATGAAGTAGATGAAACGACATTAAAAGACCTTAGATTAAGTAGGAAATGGAGCAATCTGCAATTATTTGTTAATATTTATCAAGGCCACAAACGACTTGAGCTAATGGAGCACTTCATGCATATTAAGAAGGGTCATAGAATCTTAAATGTTAATGACCTAGGAGTCTGAATTAAATGGAATGGGTTCACTATGCTTATTACAACCCAGGGCAATGTGAATGTTACAACTATGCAACACTCTTAATTTTTAGCTCAGTTTCTCTATTTTCTCAGCACTCCTGCGTTCATCTTCACTCTGTTTTAATCACGTACCTTTACAAAAATGCTAAAGATTCTCCTATTCTTAAAAAGTAAATGAGAAAAATAACTTCACCTTCCCTTAAACCCACTTCCTGCCTTTGTCATTGTGTTGTGCATTTCTTCCTTCCACTACCATACTCCTTGAAAAATTGTCTTTACTCCCTCCCTCCACTTCCTTGAAACATATGGCTTGCCACCAGGTAAACGTGGGCCTCTTTATCAGCCAGCAACCCAGTGGTCCTGCCTCAAACTTCATCCTCTTCAGCTTCCCTCACTATCTGCTGCTGATGAGCACACACTGCTATTCCAGCCCCGGTTGCTATGACATCACAAACTTTTAGAATCCCTGCCAACTTTCTGCAACAATTTTGCCTCTTCATTGGCTCCTTTTCCTATTTTTTCTTCACTAAACAGAGACCTCTTTTTTTGTCTCCCTTTCCTCTTAGGCATTGTCTCCACTCTCATGGCATCTCCATTAGCCCTGTGTAGGTCACCACATTGCTATGTGGTCAGTTCTGAGCTCTCTCCCAGAATTCACACAGGCATCCAGCTGATGCTGGAGATGTTTAATTTGGAGTGTTGGCTCACTTATCAAATTCAGTACATCCTAAACCAGCCTTATTCTTTTCCCTACCCATGCTCACGACTTTTCCATTTTGATTCATGCTACTGCCTTTCCCCTCAGTCATTCAAAGTAAGCACTTGCAGGTTTTCTTTATTCTTTTTGTTCTTCCTTGGTAGCACATGTCTGGCCAGTCACCATGTATCCTGTCTTTCCTATTTCTGCATTTCCTATTGTATCTACCCCTCCTTTTTTCTGGGTGTATATGCTAGTTGCTGTTTCTATCAACTGGTGACTTTCCCTATATGTCTCAAAAGTGGATTTCCTACAAGTGGATTGATTTGGTTAATCTCTATTGTCCCTATTGAGATGTTCTTTTGGGCCACACCATTTCACAGGCTGTGGCCAGTCAATAGGTCAGTTGCTAACTGGCAAAGTGCCCTTTATGGCCTAGTAACCTAGACTCAGAGGAACAGTAGGTTGACATGGAGAATGGCCTAGAAGGAGCTACAAACTGCAGAGGGCCTGTGTTTTCAGCAGGAAGTGTGGATGTGGTATTTTTCCCTGGAAGGAGCTCAGGGACCTGGTAAGATCTCCTCACAAAAAGAATGGCCACTGTCTGTTAAGATGTGACTTTTTGGCTTTTATCATCTTTTCAGAACTTTGGTTTTCTCTCCTGTACCATCATCTTGCTCTTACCACTATTTCCCAAGCTAATCAAAGCCTTTCCATTGTTAGGAGAATCACCTAACTTCTTACTCACACCTTCCAGAAGTTAATTACCTTTTCTTCTCTTTTCTTTTCTTCATTTCTTTCTTTCTTTCTTTCTTTTTCTTTCTTTCTTTCTTTCTTTTTTTTTTTTTTGGTCTGTTTCTTTACAACATCAAATAGAATTCTGACACTCTTTTAGTAAATATTGCCATTTTCCGTTTATCTTATTTCATTGACTGTCTATGGTTATGATTTATTATTCCAAGACCTGAAGTTAATCAAAACAAATGAGGCACAGTTTCTGCCCTCAGAAATCTTATAATCATACGTGAATTCTACCATGTGTCATAAAGAGTATAATTCACTCAACAAGTATTTCATGTGAGTACTGTATTCAGATTTGTCTGGGTGACAAATATGAAATATTTTTCTACACTTCAACATTCTGTTGTGTAGGAAGGTTTTAGGGAGTAAAATGATATTCTCAGTTTTAAACATGTTGAAATTAAAGTGTCCCTTGCACACTCAGGTGAAAATATTCAGCAGGCATTGAATGTATAAATATGAAATAGGATGAATGGAAATAGATGTAGACTTTAAGGTGTCATCATACAGGTGGTAGGTCGTCCAAAGGAGTGGGTGGCGTTCCCCAGAAAGAATGTGCAACAGGAGTATCCAATAGACAGGAACAAAGTTCTTAGACAACTGGATACCGATCTAGAAACAAAATAAAGCTGAATTCCTGACTCACTCCTTGAATCAAAATAAATTTCAGCTGCACCAAAATTTAAATCTAAGAAAATGTAATTATTAAGGGACTATGAGAAACTTGGGAAATTAAAGAAACAAGTCTAGAGATAAGAGGTCCTTTTAAAATACCATGTCAAATATAAAAGAATACACATAAAAAACTAATAAAATTGATGTCAAAATATGCAATTTATATACAGAGGTAATACCACTAAAATTTAAAAGATTAATGAACTGAGGAAAATATTTGTGATATATATGAAAAAAGATTATTTTCTTAATTAACAAAGAGCTCTTACTAATTAGAAAATAATGAACAATACAAAGAAAAATGGTCAAAGAAAAAAAATCAAGAGTTTATAGAGAAAAAATACAAATGGCTAATAAACACAAAATACTCATTATCTCTTCATAATGAAAAAAACACATATTAAGACAATTATATATTCTCACTTATCAGAATGTCCCCAATTTAAAAGTTTAATAATCCTCATTGTTAAGGAAAGGAGATGGAAATACTTGCATTCTTTTACATTATGGAAATACAAATTGGTAGAAATTTTTAGAGTCCAATTTTGCAATATCTTTCAAAGTTTGAAATGTGTAAATCTTTTGTCCCAGTAATTTCACTACTAAGATTTTATCCTACTGATACATTTGGAAAAGTATGCCAAGATATATACACAAGGACATTTATTACAGCATTACTTGTAAAACTCAAAATGGCCTAAATGCACAATAATGGAGAATTGGTTAAACTACGGTTACCCCCAAATAATGAAATATTATGCAGCCATTAAAAAGGAGAGCTTTGGAGGCACCTAGGTGGCTCAGTCAGTTAGGCATCTGCCTTTGACTCAGGTCATGATCTCAAGGTCCTGGATCGAGCCCAACATCAGACTCCCTGCTTAGCAGGAGTCTGCTTCTCCCTTTCCCTCTGCCCCTTCCCACCTCACTACTTGTGCACTCTCTCTTGCTCTTTCTCTCAAATAAATAAATCAAAATCTTAAAAAAGAGAGAGAGCTTTGTATGTGCCTATGTGGAAAGATCTCCATCAAAATGAAAAATTACTGTATTGGGGCACCTTGGGTGGCTCAGTTGGTTAAGTGTCTGCCCCTAGCTCAGGTCATGATTCCAGGGTCTTGGGATGGAGTCCTGCATCAGGCTCCCTGCTAGGCAGGGACCCTGCTTCTCCCTGTCCCTCTGCTGCTCCCCCTGCTTGTGCTCTCTCTCTCTCCCTCTCTCTCTCTGTCAGATAAATGAATAAAGTCTTTTAAAAAAACGAAAAATAATTGGCTAGACTATGTCCCCATTTGCATGAACATTTGAGGAGTAGATTACGCATATACATCTAAATAAAATGTTTTCTATAAGGAAACAAACAGATAAAGGTGGTTACCTTTGGAACAGTGGCTTGGTGTCAGATTTTTATTTTATACCTTTCCAAATGCTTTGACATTCTTTCACCAAGTGTATTTATTACTTTTTAAAAAGCAATTTCATATTGAGAAAGTAAATGCAGATCCAGTGAGTAATACTGGTGATAGGACTGAATATCTTTGCTCTGTTGATTAATATTAATGAATTGAATTTTGTTATCAGAAGATAATTCTAAGGATTCTTGATGTAAATACACACACACATGCCATAGAAACTATGGAAATTATTGTTAATGCCAAGTAAGATTTATATATATTTCCCTATAAGCTGCAAATAGAATGTAGGTAAATATGTCACCAGATCTATAGAGAGAAATTCTAAGTCACAGTAGGTCATGCTCAAAGAAGTTAGTTTCACATTTATATTTCTAACCAGAGGTCCACATATTAGCTTCATCTTTTGATAGTGAGTCTTTAATCTTATCTGCCACAGAGATTCTGCTTATGCAGCAGCGGCTGGAGGACGACCGGGTGCCACCAAAGTAATGGTGGTTGTAACTGACGGTGAATCACATGATGGTTCAATGTTGAAAGCCGTGATTGATCAATGCAACAATGACAATATACTGAGGTTTGGCATAGCAGTAAGTAGATTTTCTTTTTAGTTGTCTTTCAGTGGATGGGTAAGTGCTCCTTTATAACATCACTTTGCAAGACTGCACTTTCTCATTTGGTGCTCACAGCTTTATAGAAAAGATTTTCACTCTGTCTCGCTTCTTGTTGATTTTCAGTCCTGTTGACGAAGGGGGTGTGGATTTACTTCTCCAGAGGTCCTATTGTGTTCAGAAATAAATACTAGAAAGTGCTAGTAGGGATATTGGAGTACAGCTATAATGACTTTTTTCCCCTCTTCCTCTATTTTTAAGGTTCTTGGGTACTTAAACAGAAATGCCCTTGATACTAAAAATTTAATAAAAGAAATTAAAGCAATTGCCAGTATTCCAACAGAAAGATATTTTTTCAACGTGTCT
The DNA here is from genome assembly GCF_964656455.1 of Halichoerus grypus. NCBI lineage: Eukaryota > Metazoa > Chordata > Mammalia > Carnivora > Phocidae > Halichoerus > Halichoerus grypus. The sequence continues at coordinate 38,192,046 of NC_135713.1, forward strand.
GATGAAGCAGCTCTACTAGAAAAGGCTGGGACACTAGGAGAACAAATTTTTAGCATTGAAGGTAAAAGAACATCTTTCAAAAACTTTTTTCAAGAATTCTTGATTTTATTACTGTATTCTTGCTCTGTTAATGTTAACTTATATACCTTATATGAAAAGAACTCCTATGAATCAGTAAGAAAAATAGACAACATGAGTGAGTTGTTCATAAAAGATAAGATACAAATGGCTGATAAACATAAGAAAATATTCCCAATTTCAGTAATTATTTTAAATTGTAAATTAAATCAATGTTACTTTGTGCCTAAAAGATAGTAATATATAATCTTGGAGATATTATGGGGAAGCAAAGAAGCTCATACACTATTGATAAGATTATAAATTGTATAGCTTTGGGGGGAAGACAATTTAGTAATATCTACTATAACTGTGAACAGTTTTACCTTTTTACCCTGCATAGTTTTTATAATCTAAAAGTTTTACCTTTTTATACTGTTACATAATTTCTGAAATTCTTGAATTCATTTACAACAAACATGTATACTTTTAAAATTAGAAAAACATAGTGAAGATTTTTAATAGTTCAGATTTCAAGGAAACTTGTTATTTCCCAGATCTACAATAATTTACTTAAATGGCCTTGGAAGGTCTAGTCAGTGTAGAAATACCACATATTCAAGAACTCACTGTATGGAACACACTTCCCAGTTGGTAAAAAGTCCCCAAATTCTGGTTCCTGGTGGCTAACCCAAATAACTCTCAGCAATAAAGAGCTTATTTTATTGAGCACCTATTATAGGTCAGGTTCTCTTTCAGAAACTTGGTCCAAGGCACTGCTTAAATTAAGTATTCATTCCTTAGTCTTATCTTCACCTCCTGATTATCCACCGGAGACTTCTACCCAAAAAATATTATTGCTTCTTTAAACATCCAATGGTACTTCTGAGTTGTTGAAATAATTGTCAAAATCTAATGTGCCTTGAGATAATATAAAATAATATAAAATTATTTGGCTACCTATGGTATGACTTATGCTTGTTTGTGGTTGCCTGAACATGAATAATCACAATGCAACCTAAATGCTAATTAGAAATGATTTTGTGCCTTATCTGCTATTTTGGATTTTGGGGAAGCACTGCTCTACTTTATTAAAAATTATCTTGGGGCACCTGGCTGGCTTGGTCAGTGTAGCATGCAACTCTTGATCTTAGAGTTGTGAGTTCGAGCCCCATGTTGGGTGTAGAGATTACTTAAAAATAAAACCTTTAAAAAAATTATCTCTACTCAACCTGTGTGCATTATTACATCTTCTAAACAAGTGACTGTGTCATATGGTATACATTATATATATCACTCCTCTATATCCAAGTGGTAGTCCAGGAATTTATTCCTTTTTGTGAAGATTAATGAAGTGTAATCATTTGACCACACTGTATGGAAAATTAATACTAATTGAGTCCTGTGGTTTGAGTGTCAGAGGCAAGCACATATGTAGAAAGAGGACAAACTTCCTAACTGGTAAAATTCCTACTCAGTCTTGAACCCTGGATCCTGAAGCCTAACCCAAATATCTGTTTGGTCTTCATTACACATCAACTGCCTGGCTCTTCCAACTGCATCTAAGATGTGTGTACACTTACTAGTACCAATATTTAAAAGCTAAAAATTCAGTTAGTTTTTTAGCTACTAATAATAATTTTAAAAAAAGGCCATCACTTCAGGTTTTATTTTACCTCATCCCGTATGTTGAGTGTTTTTGACATCAGGAACATCATAAGCATACCAATAAGTGCATTAATGCATAATCAAGATTAACATCAATTTCAAACACTACCTTGGAAGTCTTGTGGGTTGTTGTTAGAACACTTCCTTAGTGATTTCTCCCTCCCAGAATTTTCCAGCTCTATATTTTTGAGCGAACATCAGAACACTGTGGGGGTATGTGTGTGTGTGTGTCCATATATGTGCATGTGCACATGTGTTCGTGTGTGTATGCACATGCATGTGTGTTTGAAAATTTGATTTAAAAACTGACAGTGATATAATTCTTGAAATTACCATCTCCCAGGTACTGTTCAAGGAGGAGACAACTTCCAGATGGAAATGTCACAAGTGGGAATCAGCGCAGATTACTCTCCTCAGAACGTGTGTATATCAGATAACTTCCGGCCATGCTGTCATTTGGCTGAACACTTTGGGGCACAGTAGCCTTATATATAGAATGGAAAAAACAGCCATCTAGTGATTAACAGTTCTGATTCCCAGTCATAGTCATTCAGTTTCTTTGTGCTGCTGATTTGTCATCTAAAAGATGAAGGATAATAACGCCTTCCCTTCCCTGTTTCACGGGGATTTTTTATGGAAAAAATGGTAATATGCAAGAAAGTATATGAGTACTCCAAGGACAGGCACTATATTAACTCAAGGGATTATCGTTGCAGGAATTTCCTTTAAATCAATTAACTACTGGAAAAGTTTATTTAAAAACACAAACTCTTGGGGCACCTGGGTGGCTCAGTTCGTTAAGTGACTCCTGATTTTAGCTCAGGTCATGATCCCAGGGTCTTAGGAGTGAGCCCACCCCATGCTCAGTGGCATGTCTGCTTGAGATTCTCTCTCTCTCTCTCTCCCCCTCCCCCAGCTCATGCATACACACTCCCTCACTCAAATAAATAAATAAATCTTTAAAAAAACGAAACACAAAACACAAACTCTTGTCATCACTGCCACTCTTGAATTCTGAGGTGCCAAGTATCTCTTTTCAACAAGCAGAGACAGAAGATAGTTGAAAAAAGTGAGAAGTTAGGAAACATGTGAGATGGAAAGCTTTCTTAGCTCAGAAAATGTGTTCTTCCTTCTCATAAACATCCACTTCCACAGGTTCTGGTTCCAACTCTGCTCAGGGTCCCAGTGGAGCAGCAGGGGGACACAGAATGGGCAACACTGGAAAAGCTTAGGGAACAGTATGAACTCAGAGGACTTGATTGCCAGAAGGACGGACCAGGAATGGCTTGGTTTTTTGCTCTAGAAGTAAAGGTGCTGACTTTGTCTGGATCACCAATCGTTAGGAATGCTCGTAAAAGTTATGGGTTTTTCCCTCAGAAATATCGCACACAACTTCCTGAGGTTTTTGTACATGTCCTGAAGTCCCTTCCTGCACCCTGATGTGGAGTCCCAAATTTATGACAGGCATTCACGCAATTTCATGGTCTCTTGTCCTCAAAATGGGACACATTTTCCTTTTTGCTCTATTTTTAATGGCTTATATTTTTCAATCCAAAATCCATATCTTTGATGTTTTCTGAGATCTAAGATCAAAAACTTAAAAATAATAAATCCCATCCTGACAAACCTTGCCCTCTACGATGACTTTCAGCTTTGACGATCCTGGTTGGATTTTGAGTCAGTCCAGAGCATCCTGTCCTGGTTTGTGTACCAGCCTCTCCTGGTGCTGTGCTGACCCATGGCTGTTCTCCAAGTAGATAGAATGTCACCCTATGGTAACCTTTTGTAGCTCTGCTATCTTCCAATAGATGGACTAGGATATAGATGATGGAGGAACATTTGAGAAGGAGTCAAGAGGAAAGAGGAAGAACATTGGAAAATAGAATAGGTCAGAAGAGAGCCTCCCAAGAGGATGTGGCTGGATAGCAGCAGGGCCCCACCTCTCCTCCTCTGCCAGCCGCACTTCCTACTTCTCAGGCATGCCTCACATCCCACCCTGAGCTTTACTCATGAGTATGTGGGACAGGAGGCTCACAACTGTTTGGCATTTGTCCATGTACACCTTTGAATGGAAATTGGAAGCTGGCTATGTGCTCCTCCTGTAGGGTGGTAGAGATTTATCTACAGAATGTATCACGGTAACATGGCCTGGGGGAAGGCTGGTTTTCCAGCACAAAATATAGTAAAACAATGTGGACATATATCAGCATACATTCATATACGTTTTACTTCATCATTTTCTCCTTAAATCTAGGCCATTTATTTCAATGTTTTGCATACGCTGCATTCTTGTGCTTTAAAGGTAGTTTGTGCTCATGATCTTCATTTTTCAATTATTTCAGGATATTCTGATGCTGGGTGCAGTAGGAGCTTATGCCTGGAGCGGGACTGTTGTCCAGCAGACATCTCATGGACATTTGATCTTTCCTAACCAAGCCTTTGACCAAATTCTGCAAGATAAAAATCACAGTTCGTATTTAGGTAAGGCATAGCAGCATTTGACTCAGCAAATTTAAGTTCCCTTTTTTAAAACGAGCCCCTTGCCGAATCTCGGGATCTGTTCAGCAAAGCCCTTGAAGTGTCATCTAATTATTATATTTATTGCACATGTTTATGTTGCCTCTTTGCAAATCGGGCCTTATCCTAAAACTTTAATGACACACCGTATTACACTTGCTGATCTCTTCTGGCTGTTCAAGCAGCTGTGATTGTGCTTCTCTAAAATGGAAATAGTTCCTAAAAGCCAATATAGTAAGTGGTAGTCTTATATTACTTTAGAGTTCTTAGTCTTTTTATTCCTATAATAAGCAGCCACGGATTTTGAGCACCTACTATGGGACAGTTCCTGAGCTGGCAAATCTATCTACATAAACATTTTAATCTTTCCAGGGACGCCTAGATGCCTCAGTTGGTTGAGTGTCTGACTCTTGATCTCAGTTCAGGTCTTGATCTCAGGGTCATGAGTTCAAGCCCTGCATTGGGCCCCAAGCTGGGTGTGGAACCTACTTAAGAAAAAAAAAATCCTTCCAACAACCCTTTGAAGAAAGTATTATTATCCCCATTTTACTTTGAGAGCCCAAGAGGTTAATACCTTTCCCAAAGGTAAATAACTTAGTAAGTGGCAAATCCAGAATTCGAACCTGGGACGGTCTGATTCCAAAGCCTATGTTCTTTACACTGCGTGACATTACCTTTTAAATTCATGTAATTATCCATTCAAGAAATACTTGTTCAGTGCCAAGCTCATGAGCGGCTGATGGGACAACCCCGAATCTAGGGCCTGGTTTATAGGTAGGTGTCCTGCCTCTGCAGGGCAGTGCTTCCGTCACAGGGCAGGAGCAGTTCATCTTAGGAAAAGGAAGATGAGCCCGCAGTGATGCGCCCGGGGACACTGGGAACTGTGCCTCCCCCGGGAAGGAGTGCTGACCACAGCGACTCCCTCCTTGGCCTTCTGCGTTGAGCTCCTCTCCAGCACACAGATTCTACCACTTCAGCTAACGAAGAGCGAGCCCTTTGGTGCGGGTGCCCCCACTTTAGCTAACGACCCTGTGACCTCACCACCATGTCTGTTGCTCCATAAAAGCTGGAGATGAAGCTCTGAGTAGGGGTGGAGAGGAGTTGCATAGTGTCTTGGATTGTCCGTCTGTCTGTGCCTGCCTGCCTGCCTGCTGGATTGCCCTTGTCAGTAAGTTACACCGAAAAAAAAAAAAAAAAAAACCTGTAAACAATACGGAGCGGCTTGCTTTGTGTTTCAGCATTAAAATACCTTCTCAGTCTGGAGGATACACTACTGACCATTCTCCACCTTCTAACACACTCCCCCACCCCCCACCGTGCAACGAAAAAGGACCTCTGGTCATCTCTACTAACTTTTCGAGCCTATCTGGCTGAGCATTTCAATAGTCCCTACTCTGCAACCTCTTCTCTCCTAGGTTACTCTGTGGCTGCGATTTCTACTGAAAAAGACCTCCATTTTGTTGCTGGTGCTCCTCGGGCAAATTATACCGGCCAGATCGTGCTCTACAGTGTTAATGAGAATGGCAATGTCACAGTTATTCAGGCTCACCGAGGTGACCAGGTAAATGCCATGGTGTAGCAGGTGAAATTGTAGGGACGACTGGGGCAGAGGAGGAGTGGGAGTTGATAGAAATGGGAACTAGCATTTATTGAGTACCGACCTGTAGCTGGTTCTGTAATCTGTATTTACTTGAATATTCCTTAAATCAATAACTGGGTGATGGGCATAAAGGAGGGCACGTGATGTCATGAGCACTGGGTGTTATATGCAACTGGATGAATCACTGACCTCCACCTCTGAAACTAATAACACTATGTTAATTGAACTTAAATAAAATTTAAAAAATATATATATTCCTTAAATCCTCACAACACTGAGATCTACCATCCTCTTCTAACAGGTTACTGAGAGTTTACTTTCCTAAGGTCAAATAGCTTTCATGGGGTTGAGTTGTCATTAAAACCCTGTCCTGTGCGGCCTCAAAGCCTATGCTGTTTGGTTATATCCAACTGCAAGGTTTTGACTCCCCCAGATTGATAACACCCGGGTCTTATTTGATCCTAATGACAGGCACCGAACATGGCTCTGTTGGCAAGCTCCTACTAAGAGCCAATGATCTAGAGGAAAAATGACGAGAGCAGTACAGCATTGTCAGGACTGAGCTACTACGTCTGGGCCTGTCTAGGTGTCCTGTGGCTTTGAGGTTTCTAAAATTAAAGCAACTCTCTTTTCTACCGCTTTCTCCTCAGCATGACCGTTTGGTAGTCAGAACCGCTGATGACTCCCAGTCGTGGCCTGCTGGAGCAGAGGCCAGCTGACAGATTCCTATTTCCTTACTAAGCAGTTTTGGCCCATGGGCTTGGCACATATTTGAAACGGGCAACCCTGATCTCTGACAACCAACAGAAATTTTCCTTCCTTGAGTCAGAAACCAACCATTTATATTTCCCTTCTCCAGGATTAAGTGTGATGCTCCTGTCTCTATGGATTTTCCAGGAGTAAGAAGACATGAGTCTTTGACTTCCCTGACCACAAACCAGCTATGGTCACATATTTTTCTCTCCTCTTTACTACTTTAAAGAAGGGTGCTTTTATTTTGAGAAAAACGATGACCGTGTTCTAGAACGAATGCTTTCTTTTTTTTTTTTTTTAAGATTTTATTTATTTATTTGACAGAGAGAGAGATAGCAAGGGCAGGAACACAAGCAGGGGGAGTGGGAGAGGGAGAAGCAGGCTTCCCGCTGAGCAGGGAGCCTGATGCGGGGCTCGATCCCAGGACACCGGGATCTTGACCTGAGCCAAAGGCAGACGCTTAACGACTGAGCCACCCAGGTGCCCCTAGAACAAATGCTTTCTTATCCGTTTCTGAATCCTGCAGAGGTAGTCACGTAGGCATGCACTGAACATTCAGATGGCCAACCTCTCTTCCTTCACTGGATCTCCACCTGGTCCTCGGTCCCACTCCATCTGAGAACTTCCCTCCCATCCAATATCATGCCACGGACAGTTCCACTCGACTTTTGTTTGTTGAATGAGTAAATGAAAGTTCAGTGTAACATTAGGAGTATAGGAGTCCTAGGACTCCTAAGGTTAATATGCTTTCTCATTCCAGATCGGCTCCTATTTTGGGAGTGTGCTGTGTTCCGTCGATGTGAATAAAGACACCATTACAGATGTGCTCTTGGTGGGTGCACCAATGTACATGAACGACTTAAAGAAAGAGGAAGGAAGAGTCTACCTGTTTACCATCACAAGGGTAAGAAAAATTATTAAACTGACTTAGTTTAATTTACTTCGGTATTGGTAAATAAAAGTCAATCTGCATTTTTGCAGAATAAAGAATTATTGAATGATTTTCATATGTAGTATGGTTTATATTTCATCATTTTGAGGATATAACCATTATTTATAATTTTTAAAATCACATTAAAAAGCATAACCTTCAGAGAAAGAGTTTATTGCACTGCCGTTTTCTATGAAAGGTCTTTGAATATATAAGATACATATATCCAAAGTATTGTCATTTTTGAAATGCATGCACATACAAACATCTGTGTATTTCCCAAGTACCTCCTTCAATTATTCTTCTTCACTGTAAAGAGATCATAATAACAGAACAAACTATCTTATTAACATTTTACAGTGAAAAGGACAAATTGTACCAGGCACTTTGCACATTTTTGTTTAATCCTGGATGTTTTTTACATTAGTTTGTCAGGAAATTCTGTTGTTTAATATAACAGTTATATGCAGCTCTTGGAAATTTTAGTCCTTGCACCTAAAACTTAGCAGCCTCTAACTAGACTGAGCTCTTTAAATCCACATCCATAGTATAATGAACTCGGAGCTGAAAAGAAAACCAAAATTAAAGACACAAGTTGACCTAGAAAACTGGAGAAAGGGTGGGAAAAAAAGGGTAGCTGATTAATATAGTAAATATTATGTTTTGCTGTTGTGATAGTTTGTCCTACCTTATTTATTTAAATGAATGCAAAAATTAGCTCTCAAACAGGAGCAATTAGAACAATTCTAAAGCAGGGGTGCTTGGGTGACTCAGTTTGTTGGGCATCCAACTCTTGATTTTGGCTCAAGTCATGATCTCAGGGTCATGAGATAGAGCCTTGAGTCTGGCTCCTCACTGAGCATGGAGCCTACTTAAGAGTCTCCGTCTCCCTCTCCCACCCCCTACTCAGTGTGTTCTCTCTCTCTCTCTCTCTCTCTCTCTCTCTCTCTCTCTCTTCCCCCCAACTTAAAAAAATTCTAAAGCATATAAAGAATGTATAATTGAGTATTCAGTAAGGAAGGGGCATAAATACTTGTTTAAAAATTTAACAAATCCCTAGTTTCTTAAATGTTTGTTACTTCTCAAATATTCTGAATTATCATTAGTTGTTGAAGATGAGAAGATCTCCTAATAATTTGTCAATCTCAGTTACAAAGTGATTTCCGTAAAATTATTATAGAGAAGAATCAACACTGACCTAGTTTCATGGTTGAGAAGCATCGCTTTCTTGTGAAGTCATAAAATATTTCCATTCCTGATTTCAAAATCTAGAAGAAAAAAAAAAAAACAAAAAGTCTTTGGGCAGAATTATTTTTTATAATGTGACATTAACAGTCTCTATTTTTTTTTTTTTTAGTATAGTTGACACACAATGTTACATTAGTTTCAGGTATACAACAAGGTGATTTGACAAGTTTATACATCATGCTATGTTCATTCACAATTATAGCTACCATCTGTCCCTTTACATCATCAATTCATTCACAGTATTTCTTATGCTGTAATTTTTTTTTTTTTATTCCTGTGACTTACTCATGACACAACTGGAAGCCTGTATCTCCCTCTCCCCTTCACCTATTTTGCCTGACACTCTAGCCCCCCTCCCCCCACTGGCTCTGGCAACCACCAGTTTGTTCTCTGTATTTATAGGTCTGCTTCTGCTTTTTGTTTATTCATTTGCTTCGGTTTTTTTTTTTTTTTTTTTTTTAGATTCCACTTATGAGTGGAATCATGCAATATTTCTTTCTCTGACTGACCTATTTCATTTTGCATAATACCCTCTAGTTCTATGTTATCTCAAATGGCACAATCTCCTCCTTTTTTATAGTTGTGTAATATTTGTGTGTGTGTGTACAAATTTTCCTTATCCATTTGTCTATTGATGGACACTCAGGTTGTCCCCATATCTTGGCTATTGTAAATAATGCTGCAATAAACACAGGGGTGCATATATCTTTTCAAATTAGTGTTTTTGCTTTCTTTGCGTAAATACCCAATAGTGAAATTATTGGATCATATGGTATTTCTATATTTAATTTTTTGAGGAACCTGCATTGTTTTCCACAGTGGCTATACCAATTTACATTCCTACCAACAGTGCACAAGGATTCCTTTTTCTCCACATCCTTGCCAACACTTGCTATTTCTTGTCATTTTGATTTTAACCATTCTAATTGTTGTCAGGTGATATCTCATTGTGGTTTTGATTTGTATTTCTCTGATGAGTGATGTTGAGCATCTTTCCATGTGTCGGCCATCTGTATGTTTTCTTTGGAAAAATGTCTATTCAGGTCCTCTGTCCATTTTTTTAATTGGATTGTTTGGTTTTTTGGTGTGGTATAAGTTCTTCATATATTTTGAATATTAACCCCTTATTGGCTCTATCATTTGTAAGTATCTTCTCCCATTCAGTAGGTTGTCTTTTTGTTTTGTCAGTGGTTTCAAACCTTTGCTGTGCAGAAGCCTTTTACTTTTATTTTTTTAAGATTTTATTTGAGAGCGAGCACAAGTAGGGGAAAGGGGCAGAGGGAGAAGCAGGCTCCCCACTTAGCAGGGAGCCCGAAGCAAGTCTTGATCCTAGAACCCTGGGATCATGACCTAAGCCAAAGGCAGATACTTAACCACTGAGCCACCCAGGTGCCCTGTGCAGAAGCCTTTTACTTTGGTGTAGTCTCAATAGTTTATTTTTGCTTTTGTTTTCCTTGCCTCAGGAGACCTAGCTAGAAAAATGTTGCTATTGCTGATGTCAGAGAAATTACTGCCTGTGTCCTCTTATAGGATTTTTATGGTTTCAGGTCTCATATATATGTCTTTAGTCCATTTTGAGTTTATTTTTGTGTTTCATGTTAGAAAGTGGTCTAGTTTCATTCTATAGCATGTAGCTGTCCAGTAATCCCAGCACTATTAATTTAAAAGACTGTCTTCTCCCCATTGTATATTCTTGCCTCCTTTATCATAGATCAACTGACCATATAATCATGGGTTTATTTCTGGAGTCTCTATTCCTTTGATCTATGTGTCTGTTTTTGTGCCAGTACCACAGTGTTTTGATTACTACAGCTTTGTAGTATAGCTTAAAACCTGGAGCTGTGATATATCCAGCTTCATTCTTAAGATTGCTTTGGCTATTAAGGGTCTTCTGTAGTTTTGTGCAAGTTTTAGTATTTGTTCTGGTTTTGTGAAAAACACTGTTGGTATTTTGACAGAGATTGCATTGAATCTGTAAATTGCTTTGGGCAATATGGACATTTTAACAATATTCTAGTCCATCTTCAATTGTGTCATCTTCAGTTTCTTTCATCGGTGTTTTATACTGTTCGGAGTACAGGTCTTTCACCTATTTGGTTAAGTTTATTCCTAGATATTTTATTTTTGGCACAGTGGTAAATGGTGTTGGGTTTTTTTGTTGTTCTTGTTGTTCTGTTTTTTACATTTCTCTTGCAACGTCATTGTTAGAGTATAGAAATGCTACTGGTTTCTGGGTATTAATTTTGTATCCTGCCACCTTACTAAATTTGTTTATTACTCCCAGTAAGTTTTTGGTGTAGTCTTCAGGATTTTTCTATATATAGTATATATACAGTATCATGTTGTCTGTAAATCATGACAGTTTAATTTCTTCTTTACCAACATGGATGCCTCTTATTTCCTCTTTGTGTCTGATTGCTGTGGCTAGGACTTGCAGTATTATGTAGAATAAAAATGATGAGTGAACATCCTTATCCTATTCCTGAGCTCAGAGGGAAAGCTCTGTTTTTCACCATTGAGTATGATGTCAGCTGTGGGTTTTTCATATATGGCCTTTATCATGTTGAGGTATATTCCATCTACCCCCACTTTGTTGAGAGTTTTTATCATAAATTGAGGTTGAATCTTGTCACATGCTTTTTCTGCATCTATTAAGATGATCATGATTTTTACCCTTCATTTTGTTGGTGTGGTGTAGGACATTGATTGATTTGCAAATATTGAAGCATTCTTCGGTCCCTGGAATAAATCCTACCTGATTATGAGGAATGATTGTTTTAACATATTATTGTATGCAATTTGCTAATATTTTTTGTGGAGGATTTTTGTATCTATGTTCATCAGGGATATGGGCCTATAGTTTTGTTTTTGTTTTTGTTTTCTTAGTTTTAATTGGCATTGGCTGTGTTTTATTTTTTATATTTTATTTATTTTTGTATTATTATGTTAATCACCACACATTACATCCTTAGTTTTTGATGTAGTGTTCCATGATTCATTGTTTATGTATAACACCCAGTGCTCCATGCAGAACGTGCCGTCTTTAATACCCATCACCAGGTTAACCCATCCTCCCAACCCCCTCCCCTCTAGAACCCTCAGTTTGTTTCTCAGAGTCCATCGTCTCTCATGGTTCATCTCCTCCTCTGATTTCCCCCCCTTCATTCTTCCCCTCTTGCTATCTTCATCTTTTTTTTTTTTAATATATACTGTATTATTTGTTTCAGAGATACAGATCTGTGATTCAACGATCTTGCATAATTCACAGTGCTCACCATAGCACATACCCTCCCCAATGTCTATCACCCAGCCACCCCATCCCTCCCACCCCCCACCACTCCAGCAACCCTCACTTTGTTTCCTGAGATTAAGAATTCCTCATATCAGTGAGATCATATGATACATGTTTTTCTGATTGACTCATTTCGCTCAGCATAACACTCTCCAGTTCCATCCACGTCGTTGCAAATGGCAAGATTTCATTCCTTTTGATGGCTGCATAATATTCCATTGTATATATATACCACCTCTTCTTTATCCGTTCATCTGTCGATGGACATCTTGGCTCTTTCCAGTTTGACTATTGTGGACATTGCTGCTATAAACATCGGGGTGCATGTACCCCTTCGAATCCCTACATTTGTATCTTCGGGATAAATACCAAGTAGTGCAATTGCTGGATCATATGGTAGCTCTATTTTCAACTTTTTGAAGAACCTCTATACTGTTTTCCAGAGTGGCTGCACCAGCTTGCATTCCCACCAACAGTGTAGGAGGGTTCCCCTTTCTCTGCATCCTTGCCAACATCTGTCATTTCCTGACTTGTTAATTTTAGCCATTCTGACTGGTGTGAGGTGACGTCTCATTAAGGTTTTGATATGGATTTCCCTGATGCCGAGCGATGTTGAGCACTTTTTCATGTGTCTGTTGGCCATTTGGATATCTTCTTTGGAAAAATGTCTGTTCATGTCTTCTGCCCATTTCTTAATTGGATCATTTGTTCTTTGGGTGTTGAGTTTGATAAGTTCTTTATAGGTTTTGCATACTAGCCCTTTCTCTGATATGTCATTTGCAAATATCTTCTCCCATTCTGTTAGTTGTCTTTTGGTTCTGTTGACTGTTTCTTTTGCTGTGCAAAAGCTTTTTATCTTGATGAGGTCCCAATAGTTCATTTTTGCCCTTGTTTCCCTTGCCTTTGGTGATGTTTCTAGGAAGAAGTTGCTGTGGCTGAGGTTGAAGAGGTTGCTGCCTGTGTTCTCCTTTAGGATTTTAATGGACTCCTGTCTCACATTTAGGTCTTTCAACCAGTTTGAGTCTATTTTTGTGTGTGGTGTAAGGAAGTGGTCCAGTTTCATTCTTCTGCATGTGGCTGTCCAATTTCCCCAACACCATTTGTTGAAGAGACTGTCTTTTTTCCATTGGACATTCTTTCCTGCTTTGTCGAAGATGAGTTGACCATAGAGTTGAGGGTCCATTTCTGGGCTCTCTATTCTGTTCCATTGATCTATGTGTCTGTTTTTGTGCCAGTACCATACTGTCTTGATGATTACAGCTTTGTAATGGAGCTTGAAGTCCAGAATTGTGATGCCACCGGCTTTGCTTTTCTTTTTCAACATTCCTCTGGCTATTCGAGGTCTTTTCTGTTTCCATACAAATTTTAGGATTGTTTGTTCCATTTCTTTGAAAAAAGTGGAGGGTATTTTGATGGAGATTGCATTGAATGAGTAGATTGCTCTAGGTAGCATTGACATCTTCACAATATTTGTTCTTCCAATCCATGAGCATGGAACTTTTTTCCATTTCTTTGTGTCTTCCCCAATTTCTTTCATGAGTATTTTATAGTTTTCTGAGTACAGATTCTTTGCCTCTTTGGTTAGATTTATTCCGAGGTACCTTATGCTTTTGGGTGCAATTGTAAATGGAATAGACTCCTTAATTTCTCTTTCTTCTGTCTTGTTGTTGGTGTATAGGAATGCCACTGATTTCTGTGCATTGATTTTATATCCTGCCATTTTACAGAATTCCTGTATGAGTTCTAGCAGTTTTGGGGTGGAGTCTTTTGGGTTTTCCACATAAAGTATCATATCATCTTCAAAGAGTGAGAGTTTGACTTCTTCTTTGCTGATTTGGATGCCTTTTATTTCTTTTTGTTGTCTGATTGCTGTGGCTAGGACTTCTAATACTATGTTGAATAGCAGTGGTGATAGTGGACATCCCTGCCATGTTCCTGACCTTAGGGGGAAAGCTCTCAGTTTTTCCCCATTGAGAATGATATTCGCTGTGGGTTTTTCATAGATGGCTTTTATGATACTGAGGTATGTACCCTCTATCCCTATACTCTGAAGAGTTTTGATCAAGAAAGGATGCTGTGCTTTGTCAAATGCTTTTTCTGCATCTATTGAGAGGATCATATGGTTCTTGTTCTTTCTTTTATTAATGTATTGTATCACATTGATTGATTTGTGGATGTTGAACCAACCTTGCAGCCAGGAATAAATCCCACTTGGTCGTGGTGAATAATCCTTTTAATGTACTGTTGGATCCTATTGGCTAATATTTTGGTGAGCATTTTTGCATCCATGTTCATCAAGGATATTGGTCTGTAATTCTCCTTTTTGATGGGGTCTTTGGTTTGGGGATCAAGATAATGGTGGCCTCATAAAATGAGTTTGGAAGTTTTCCTTCAATTTCTATTTTTTGGAACAGTTTCAGAAGAATAGGTATTAATTCTTCTCTAAATGTTTGGTAGAATTCCCCTGGGAAACCATCTGGCCCTGGGCTTTTGTTTGTTGGGAGATTTTTGATGACTGCTTCAATTTCCTTAGTGGTTATAGGTCTGTTCAGGTTTTCTTTTTCTTCCTGGTTCAGTTTTGGTAGTTGATACATCTCTAGGAATGCATCCATTTCTTCCAGATTATCTAATTTGCTGGCATAGAGTTGCTCATAATATGTTCTTATAATTGTTTGTATTTCTTTGGTGTTGGCTGTGATCTCTCCTCTTTCATTCATGATTTTATTTATTTGGGTCCTTTTCTTTTCTTTTTGATAAGTCTGCCAGGGCTTTATCCATCTTGTTAATTCTTTCAAAGAACCAGCTCCTAGTTTCGTTGATCTATTCTACTCTTCTTTGGTTTCTATTTCATTGATTTCTGCTCTGATCTTTATTATTTCTCTTCTCCTGCTGGGTTTAGGCTTTAGTTGCTGTTCTTTCTCCAGCTCCTTTAGGTGTAGGGTTAGGTTGTGTATTTGAGACCTTTCTTGTTTCTTGAGAAAGGCTTGTATTGCTATATACTTTCCTCTTAGGACTGCCTTTGCTCTATCCCAAAGATTTTGAACAGTTGTGTTTTCATTTTCATTATTTTCATGAATTTTTTTAATTCTTCTTTAATTTCCTGGTTGACCCATTCATTCTTTAGTAGGATGCTCGTTAGCCTCCATGTATTTGAGTTCTTTCCGACTTTCCTCTTGTGATTGAGTTCTAGTTTCAAGGCATTGTGGTCTGAAAATATGCAGGGAACGATCCCAGTCTTTGGGTACTGGTGGAGACCTGATTTGTGACCCAGGATGTGATCTATTCTGGAGAATGTTCCATGGGCATTAGAGAAGAATGTGTATTCTGTTGCTTTGGGATGGAATGTTCTGAATATATCTGTGAAGTCCATTTGGTCCAGTGTGTCATTTAAAGTCTTTATGTCCTTGTTGATCTTTTGCTTAGATGATGTGTCTATTTCAGTGAGGGGGTTGTTAAAGTCCCCCACTATTATTGTATTGTTCTCGATGTGTTTCTTTGCTTTTGTTATTAATTGGCTTATATAATTGGCTGCTCCCATGTTAGGGGCATAGATATTTACAATTGTTAGACCTTCTTGTTGGATAGATCCTTTAAGTATGATATAGTGTCCTTCCTCATCTCTTATTACAGTCTTTGGTTTAAAATCTAATTTGTCTGATATAAGGATTGCCACCCTAGCTTTCTTTTGGTGTCCATTAGCATGGTAAATGGGTTTTCCACCCCTTCACTTTCACTCCGGGGGTGTCTTTGGTTCTAAAATGAGTCTCTTGCAGACAGCATATGAATGGGTCTTGTTTTTTTATCCAATATGATAGCCTGTGTCTTTTGATTGGGGCATTTAGCCCATTTACATTCACGGTAACTACTGAAAGATATGAATTTAGTGCCATTGTATTGCCTGTAAGGTGACTGTTACTGTATATTGTCTGTGTTCCTTTTGGTCTATGTTGCTTTTAGGCTCTCTCTTTGCTTAGAGGACCCCTTTCAATATTTCTTGTAGGGCTGGTTTCGTGTTTGCAAATTCCTTTAGTTTTTGTTTGTCCTGGAAGCTTTTTTACCTTTCCTCCTATTTTCAGTGACAGCCTAGCTGGATCTAGTATTCTTGGCTGCATATTTTTCTCATTTAGTGCTCTGAATATATCATGCCAGTCCTTTCTGGCCTGCCAGGTCTCTGTGGATAGGTCTGTTGCCAATCTAATGTTTCCACCATTGTAGGTTACATATCTCTTGTCCCGAGCTGCTTTCAGGATTTTCTTTGTCTCTGAGACTTGTGAATTTTACTATTAGATGTCGGGGTGTTGACCTATTTTTATTGATTTTTGAGAGGGGTTCTCTG
Source organism: Halichoerus grypus (assembly GCF_964656455.1). Lineage (NCBI taxonomy): Eukaryota > Metazoa > Chordata > Mammalia > Carnivora > Phocidae > Halichoerus > Halichoerus grypus. Next base: position 38,208,448 of record NC_135713.1, read on the forward strand.
TGCCTCCTGGATTTTGATGCCTGTGTCCTTCCCCAAATTAGGGAAGTTCTCTGCTATAATTTGCTCCAATATACCTTCTGCCCCTCTCTCTCTTTCTTCTTCTTCTGGGATCCCAATTATTCTAATGTTGTTTCATCTTATGGTATTGCTTATCTCTCGAATTCTGCCCTCGTGATCCAGTAGTTGTTTATCTCTCTTTTTCTCAGCTTCTTTATTTTCTATCATATGGTCTTCTATATCACTAATTCTCTCTTCTGCCTCATTTATCCTAGCAGTTAGAGCCTCCATTTTTTTTATTGCACCTCATTAATAGCCTTTTTGATTTCAACTTGGTTAGATTTTAGCTCTTTTATTTCTCCAGAAAGGGTTTCTCTAATAACTTCCATGCTTTTTTCAAGCCCAGCTAGTATCTTTAAAATCATCATTCTGAACTCTAGTTCTGACATCTTACTAATGTCCGTATTGATTAGGTCCCTGGCAGTCAGTACTGCCTCTTGTTCTTTTTGTTGAGGTGATTTTTTCTGTCTTGTCATTTTGTCCAGAGGAGAATAGATGAATGAGAGAACAAAATGCTAACAGGGTAACAACGCCCCAGAAAATATACACTAAACAAATCAGAAAAGACCTGAAACCGGGGGGAAAGAAAGGGAAAGAAAGAAAAAAGAAAAAGGAAGAAAGAAAAGAAAAGATAATAACAAACAAAAACAAAACAAAAAAAAACAGAATATGATCAAATATGATCAGGCTGGTGCATAGATCAGTACCACACACTAGATTCTGGGCATATTTTGGTCTATTAGAAGAAAATGCCTCCCAAAATTTTAAAGAAAGAAAAACTTATATATGTACAAAAATAAAGGTTAATACAATGAAGGAATGGAATATGACTGTGAAGATGAAACTTATAGGAGATTTTATAAAAGGAATTGATTAGATAAGAAGTTGGTTGAAAAAAGAAAGAAGAAGGTTAAAAAAAAAGGGGGGGAGAGAATGTGATCAGGCAGGAGACTAGAACAAAGCCACACACTAGAGATTTAGGGTACATTTTGATCTGTTAGAAGAAACTGTATCTCAAAATTTTAAAGAGAGAACAACTCATATATATATATATATATATATATATATATATATATATATATATATATACACATACCAAAAATTAGGGTAACTACTATGAAGGGAGAGAATATGACTCTAAAAATGAAAAATAAAAAATATTTTTTTAAAAAAGGGATTGATAAGATGTTGGTTGAAAAAGGGAGAAAGAAAAATTTTTTAAAAAGACAATTAAAAAAAATTAACTTTGAAAGACTAAAGAATCATGGTAAAAAGGCATGAATTCTATGTGCTGTATTCCCCTAGCGCTGGAGTTCTGCCATTCTCGCTGATCGGTAAACTTGGTCTTGGCTGGCTGTTCTTCTGGGGGAGGGGCCTGTTGTCGCAGTTCCCAAATGTCTTTGCTGGAGGCGGAATTGCCCTGCCCTTACTGAGTCGGGCTAAGTAATCTGCTTAGGTTTACTCTCGGGAGCTTTTGTTCCCTGCAAGCTTTCCGTACAGCTTTGGAAGACGAGAATGAAAATGGCAGCCTCCCAATCTCCGACCCGGAGGAGCCGAGAACTCAGGGCCCCACTCCTCAGTGAGCCCCCAGAGAAAAGCAGTCAATCACTCCCGTCTCCCCGGTCTCCGGCCATACTCCGTGCTCACCCGGCCTGTGACCAAACGTTTCTATCTCTGGCACCCGGCCCGTATGGAGTCTCCAAACCCAGCAGATCCCTGTAGTGCGCTCCCATGCTGCTCCTCCCTGGGGAGGAAGGGGAGTCTCCCCGGATCTGCTGCTTGTTGGGTCCCTGCGGGAGGAGCAGTGGCCCAACTGTGCTGCGGATCACGGTTTATGGCAACCCCGAGCTGGAGAGCCCACTCCTCTGCTCCGTCTTTGCAGCCGGCTTCCCTGCTCTGATACCTGGGGGAGCTCTGCTGCACTCAGGCACCCCCTGTCTTTCTGTGACCCCAAGGGTCCTGAGACCACACTTTCCCAGCGAAGTTTCCACCCCCCGCTTAGCCGCTGGAGTGACTTCCCTCAGCGGAGCAGACTTCTAAAAGTTTTGATTTTGTGCCCCGCTGCTCTATCACTTGCCGGTAGTGGCTGATGGAGGCCCCCTCCCCCGCCGTCTATCCTCCCGAATATCCCCTCAGATTCACTTCTCTGCACGTCCTACCTTCCAGAAAGTGGTCACTTTTCTGTTCAGAGAGTTGTTGCTATTCTTTTCTTCGATCTCCTGTTGAGTTCATTGGTGTTCAGAATGGTTTGATCCCTATCCAAGCTGAATTCCTGGGACCAGATGAAAGCCAGGTCTCCTACTCCTCTGCCATCTTGCTCTGCCTCCCCGGGCCTATAGTTTTATTTTTGTGGTGTCTTTGCCTGCTTTTGGTATCAGGGTAATACTGGCCTCATAGAATGTATTTGGAAGCTTCCCTTCCTCTTCTGTTGTTTGAAATAGTTTGAGGAGAATAGGTATTACTCCTTAAGTATCTGGTAGAATTCCCCTGTGAATCCATCTGGTCCTGGACTTTTTCTTTTCTTTTCTTTTTGGATATTTTTTTGATTGCCATTCAGTTTTGTCACTTGTAATTGGTCTATTCAGATGTTCTATTTCTCCCTGGTTCAGTTTTGGAAGAGTGTATGTTTCTAGGAATTTAACCATTTCATCTAAGTTGTCCCATTTGTTGGTATATAATTTTTTATAGTATTCACTTACAATCCTTTGTATTTCTGTGGTATCAGCTCTTCTCATTTCTGATTTCTTTTTTTTTTTAATTTGGGTCCTTTTTTTTCCTTGATGAATGTGGCTAAGGGTTTGTCAATTTTGTTTACCTTTTCAAAGAACCAACTCCGTTTCACTGATTTTTTTTTCTTTTTTTTTCTTTTTTGTTGTTGTTTCTAGGTCTTTTATTTCTGCTCTGATCTTTATTGTTTGCTTTGGTTTTGTTTGTTCTTCTTTCTCTAGTTCCTTTAGGTGTAAGTTTTGATTGTTTGAGCTTTTTCTTATTTCTTGAGGTAGGCCTGTATCACTGTATACTGTATACTTCTCTCTTAGAACCGCTTTTGCTGCAACCCAAAGATTTCGGACCGTGTGTTTTCATTTGCATTCATCTCCATGTATTTTATTTCTTCTTTGATTGCTTCATTAACCTATTGGTTGTTCAGTATCATGGTGTGTAGTCTCCATATGTTTGTGTTTTTCCTTTTTTCTTGTGACTTATTTTTAGTTTCGTACTGTTGTGATCAGAAAAGATGCATGGTATGATTTCAATCTTCTTAAATTTATTGAGGCTTGTTTTATGGCCTGGTAGTGATCTATTCTGGAGAATGTTCCATGTGTGCTTGAAAAGAATGAGTATTCTGTTTTGGGATAGAATGTTCCATATATATCTGTTATGTCCATCTGGTCCAAAGATGGTCAAAAACATTGTTTCCTTATTGATTTTTCTGTCTGGATGGTCCAGACAGAAGTGGGGTGTTAAAGTCCCCTACTATTATTGTATTACCATGAATTTCTCTCTTTATGTCCATTTATGTTTGCTTTATGTATTTAGGTGCTCCAGTGTTGAGTGTATAGATATTTATAATGGTTATATCCTCTTGTTGGATTGATCCTTTTGTCATTATGTAATAATTGTTGTTACAGTCTTTGTTTTAAAGTCTATTTTGTCTGATATAAGTATTGCTACCCCAGCTTTTTTTCACTTCCATTTGCATGGTATATCTTTCTCCATCCCTTCACTTTCAGTCTGTATATGTCTTTAGGTCTGAGGTGTGAGTTTCTTGTAGGCAGCATATAGATGGGTCTTGTTTTTTTATCTACTGTCACCCTATGTCTTTTGGTTGGAGCATTTAGGCCATTTACATGTAAAGTGATTATTGATACTTTTTGCCATTTTAAAAATTTGTTTTCTGGTTGTTTTATTCCTTTTCCTTCTTCTTTGTGACTGATGAGTTTCTATAGTGTTATATTTAGCTTTCTTTCTCTTTCTTTTTTGTGTGTCTATCATAGGTTTTGTGCTTGTGGTTACCATGAAGTTCACATAGAACATTCCAAGTAAAGAGCAGTCTATATTAATTTGATGGTCATTTAAGTTCAAAGGCATTCCAAAGGTGGGGGGGGGGGCTTTTTCTTTTTCCCCTTTTCTTCCCTTTTTACTCCCTTCTCTACATTTTATGTGTATGTTGTCATATTTTACATCTTTTATTCATAATTTTCTTATCTCTAATTATGGCCATTTCTTTTCCACTTAAAGAAGTCCCTTTATTTTTTCTTGTAAGGCTGCTTTAGTGGTGATGAACTCCTTTATCTTTCATTTGTCCAGGAAACTCTTCATCTCTCCTTCAAATCTGGATGATAATCTTGTCTGGTAGAGTATTCTTGGCTGTATGTTTTGTTTTGTTTTGTTTTGTTTTGTTTTCCTTTCAGCACTTTGCAAGCCAGAAGAAAGTAGCAGGATATATACTCAAAGTTTCTGCAGAAAAATCAGCTGATAGCCTTATAGATTTTCCTTTCTAAGTAACTTTTTGTTCCTTTCTTGCTGCTTTTAAGATTCTCTCTTTATCTTTAACCTTTGACATTTTAGTTATGTGCCATTGTGTGGACCTCCTTGGGTTCATCTTGTTTGGAACTCTCTGTGCTTATTGGACTTGGATGTCTATTTCCTTCCCTAGATTAGGGAAGTTTTCAATTATTTCTTCAAATAAGTTTTCTACACCTTCCTCTCTTTTTCTGGGACCCCTAGAATGCAAATATTTGTTCACTTTGTCATCCATGAGATCTCTTAATCTATCTTTTTTTTTTTATTATTCTTTTCTCTTTTTGCTGTTCAGCTTGTGTTGTTCTCCATTACCCTGTCATCCAGGTTGCTGGTATGTTCTTCTGCATCCTCTAATCTACTGTTAATTCCCTGTTATTTCAGTTATTGTGTTCTTCAACTCTGATTGGTTCTTTTTAATATTTTCTATATCTTTATTGAAAGTCTCACTAAGATCTTCCACTTTTTTCTCCAGCCCAGTTATCTTCACAATTATTAAATTCTTTACCAGGCATGTTGCTTATCTCTGTTTCATTTAGTTGTTTTTCTGAGGGTTTTTTTTTCCCCCTTTCTTTTGGAGCAAATTCCTCTGTCTCCACATTTTGCTTGACTTTCTGTGTTTGTTTCTGTGGATTAGGCAGAACAGCTACTGCTCCTAAACTTGAAGGTTGGTGTCCCTTTGCAGACTGTGTGTGCTTGGTGACTTTTCTGGTGGCTGGAGCTGTGGCTGTATATGCTAGTTATTTAAACTGTGGCTTTTTGCAGAAAAAAGAAAATAATAAAATTTGAAAGAAAAGGAGGAAATAAAAGTTTTTAATTTAAAAATAAAAACTTGTTTTAATTAAAAAATTAAAAAAAAAGAACTAAAATTCCACAGCTTATTTTCTGTGCCCTGGCACCACAGAGGCTGGTATGGGCTTATGGACCCTGGGCTTGCTGATGTTGCAAGCCCCCTCTGATGACTGAACCCTACCATTTATAGGGTTGGGACCTGTATGTTATGGCATCTAAATCCACTGGTGATTGTGTTTGGACCCTTGCTCCAGTCTGGGCCTTAAAGGTGGAGGGGGAGAGAGTGTTCCCACCGCTCCTTGGCCCTTTTAAACTGTGGCTTTTTTTCTGTGTCCCAGCACCACACCACTGAGACTGGTGTGGGCTTGAGGACCGTGGGCTTGTTGAGGTCAGTGAGGTTGAGAGCTCACAGAGACAACCAGACCTGCCCATCTGCTGATCAGACCCTGTTCTGCCCGAGGTTTTAAGGTGGAATGGTAATAATGTAAACCATCATTTTCCAGTCCCTCTGACTTGGAGAGCTTAGCGTGCAGCTCCTCCACAATGTGGCAGAGTTCTAGTGTTGTCTCTTTCAGATGCTAATTGCTCTTTTAAACTATGGCTTATTTTCTGTGCCCAAGGACAGAGGAATTTGTGCCTGCCCTCACCATACTCTGCATCCCCACGGCATCAGTTTCCCTTTGTTACTGTGTCTCTGCCTCTCTTTGTGTTCTTTTGCCATTTTCTCTATCTTTGGTTGTTCAGTAGCTGTTCAGTCAGCCCTCGGTTGTTTTTTGTCTTTTTGTTTTGTGTTGTTTTTCAGGAGGAATTGTTCTATTAATAGGTGTAATTTGATGGGTTCCAGGGAAGGGGGGTGAGTTCAGGGTTACCATCTTGAACTGGAACCTAATGGTCTCATTTTCTACTTCCTGTCCCATTATAATTATGCCACTGTTCAGTAATTTTTAAGAAAAGGTCTAAAATAAGATACTGTGTTTTTTGTTGTGTCTCCATCTTAATTTTATGCAAGATACTAGATTTTCATCAGCAAATTTTAAAAGTTTCAGAAACAGGTAAAGATTCTAATATTAAGGGGGGAAAAGAGGCAAAGATATGGGCAGTGTTATGTAGGTTGTGCAGCCACAGTAGGGAATTTGGTCCTTTCACTTTGGTTTATGAGCACACATCCTATGAGCTTACTTGCTAGAATTCTCATTTATAATTCTCATCATAGAGAATTTTGAAATCTAGGTTTGAAATCCTGCCTGCTTTTTAACAATTTAAAAATTGGTTTGGGCATCATTTGCTGTGAATTTTAATGGTAAAAGTTGGAAGGTTTGCTTTAATCATCCCTCTCTTCCCCTTTGCAAGGGCGTTTTGAATTGGCACCAATTTCTTGAAGGCCCTGAGGGTGTTGAAAATGCTCGGTTTGGTTCAGCGATTGCAGCTCTTTCAGATATCAACATGGATGGCTTTAACGATGTAATAGTTGGTTCACCTTTGGAAAATCAGAACTCTGGAGCTGTGTACATCTACAACGGTCACGAGAGCACCATTCGCATTAGATATTCTCAGGTAATCCATGGAGTTCCATAGTGATGCATTCACTTGTGAGTATCATCATGTTAGAGTGACAGAGTACCATGCAGACAATCTGATCCATCCCACTTATTTTAGAACTGCATTTGTTCATTAAAATGAACAAATTAAACATTTAGTGAGCCTCCTACTCTGTGTCAAGCACTGTCCTGGGTCTGGAGATACTGTAAAGAACAGGACAGGTGGGGTGCCTGGGTGGGTGACAGCGGTTAAGCGGCTGCCTTCAGCTCAGGTCATAATCCCAGGGTTCTGGGATCGAGCCCTGAGTCAGGCTCCTTCCTCAGCAGGGAGCCTGCTTCTCCCTCTCTCTCTCCCTCTGCCTGCCTCTCTGCCTACTTGTGTTCTCTCTCGATCTTTGTCAAATAAATAAATAAAATCTTAAAAGAACAGGACAGATAAAATTCTGCTCTTTGTGGATCTTACATTTTTTGTGGAGGAGACAGAGGGGAAAATAAGGTAAGTGAGATAAAGTGTTCCAGATCATAATAAATGATAAGGCATTTAAAAAATTTTTTAAATGTTAAGGAATGGGAGTTATTAGGTAGTTTAAAGGGTGACCAAGGGGGCCTCATTGATCAGGCAACTTTCCAGGGAAGTCCTAAAAGACGTGGTCTAGGAGAGCAATCATACCTGAGCTCGCTTTAAATCCTGCTCAGCCCAGTGATCTGCTGCTTTGTGATCTTATGTTTAAAGATTCATGCTGTTTCTTTAATGTGGCTGCAAGCATGATAAACAGATGAGAAAAGCTGTGATTGAAAAATCAATGGGATTTTGTGGAGAATAAAACAACTTGAAGTGGCTATATAGAAAATCTAACAGTGCAGTATAGAAGTTCCTTTTTTTTCCCCCCCTATTTCAGTTGTTACACATTATACTTTCATGTCAAACTTGCTCTTTCAGAAAATCTTGGGATCCGATGGAGCCTTTAGGAGCCAGCTCCAGTACTTTGGGAGATCTTTGGATGGTTATGGTGACTTAAATGGGGATTCTATCACCGATGTGTCTGTTGGTGCCTTTGGGCAAGTCGTTCAGCTCTGGTGAGTCAGCTGAGAGCCAGACACAAACTAGCTAACTAAAAAAATGACCTGTTAAGTAGAGCAGATAGCTGTGCTGAAATTGTGGAAATGCCACATGCATTCTAGAAGACTCCAGGACAATTATGTGTCATAGTTTATGTGTCAAAGGAAGAAATGTGTTTTTCCTTGTGGGGGAAGAAAAATATTTATTTAACATTGCTGTCAAGTTCCTCTTCTCTATATGGTGAGCAGATAAAGGACATAGAAAAGACAGAGCCTTTGAAATGGTATCCAAGATATTTCTGAATATTATCTTCCAAATAACCTTACCTCAGCTCACAGAAAGGAAGCCTCATGAGAATGCTCTAAAAATACTGAACACTCAGACCACACAAGTGAAGTATAACTTCTCATGTGGTTATGAAGTAACTTTTGAAATTATTAGTCATAAACAAGAAGCCATTATTTAGGTTTAGCTGACCTCTCACTGACCTCAGTAGGAGTTGAGGAGCAGGGAGGAGCAATAGGGGATTCAAGAGCTGTGTGATTCAAGGACAAATATAAATATATTGGGTTGGCCAGGGACTGGAATCAGAAAGAAATTGAGCATTCGATCAAGAGTCCCCCCCAAATATATTTCATTTGTCTCTGTTGAAAACTGTGTTTTAAATGTCCAAATACTTCAAGAACCGAACAACATTACATAGACTACAATATTTCACATGTGCTTTTAAAAAATGAAGTGCATTGTTTTGAGTGCATCATTTTAATGAAAACTTCACCTGGGAGGAAAACAATGCACAGATCATACTTAAGACTGACACATTAAAAAAATATATTTACTGAATAAAGTCAGTTAAGAGTAGCATGCCATTAGAAAAATACAAGGTGTGATAACATAGTCACAGGACTTATGATTTCTTATAAATTTTTTAAAAAATACCTTCCAGGGAACATCACCCTCTAGCCATCTTGGTAGGCTTCATCCTTCATAGCCTATGTAATTATTATACTATGACACTCTCTTTTTTAAAAAAGATTTTAAATAATTTCTATACCCATCAAGGGTTTCGAACCCACAACCCCAAGGTCAAGAGTCACATGCTCCACTGACTGAGCCAGCCAGATGCCCCGATACTCCCTGTTAATGTTGCCAGTGATGGCCAAACTTTTTTATTTAAAGGTGGATTTGATTCTTCAAAAAGTCAAGACACATGGAGTCAGGTCAATTTATTGAGGTGATCAGTCAAGCTAGATTCTTGCCATTTTGTGGTCCCATTCCTATAAGGTGCTGAGACTAGATTTTCTGGGTAACTTCCTGAGAATAAAAAAAAAAAAAACAAGTTTACAAAATCATTTCAATCAATGCCACCATCTCCACTGGGATAAAAGATTGTCTTAAAGAGATTGACTTACAGAAAACATTCACTTAGACATTTTAGATCTTGTAGGTTTGAGGACGTGGTGTACTTGTTGTTAGATGTTTTATGGCTGCTTATTAGGGGGCCTTACAGGTACATGATTAACTGATGAAACAATTTTTCAGTTGACTCAAGTCCTTCAGATGGTACCTGAGATGAAAGAGAAAATGTCTTCTGCATCTTCTTGCGGTACTTCTCAGAACAGTGAAATTACTAATTACATTACTGGCTGCTCTGTAAATAACGGAGCGTGTGCACACAGGGTCATTATGCTGAAGTACAAAATTTTACTGGCAGAGGAACTAGGAGATCATGAGCTCTAACTCCTCACATGCTAGCTATTACTCAGTAAATTGATAAGTTACTAAATGTTTTTTGTTTGTTTCAGACTTTTTCATTAATAAAAGGGAGACAATATTCTATTTCACAGGAGTGTTATAGGGGCAAATGAGGCCATGTGTATGTGAGAGATTTTTAGATATCTCAAGGGCTGTGCCAGAGTCTGAAGTCTTTAGCGCCCTGCCTGAGAGACTCCCCAGCCATTTTCTGATATCAGACTAGTTGTCACCATCATGGTCCTATGTCACACATCAAAGAATTGCTGCCAGCCATTAAGGGAGGCAACAGGGAGACAGCCACAGCCATGCTCCTCGGCCACGGCCATGCTCCTCGGCCACGGCCATGCTCGCTCCTTGGTCATCAGCCACGCCACTCCCACCTTGCCACCTGCTCTCTTCCCTTCCTTTGTGGAAGAGCAAACATCACCGTTTGTGGTTGGGAATAGGCAACAGGGACCGTGACTTTGACTTTATTTGCAAAGAGGTTGCAGACTCACATCCTGCACTTATGCATGCATCAAACAAACAAACAAAAAATATTAAATGTGGATTGGGCTGGCAGTGCGGTCACAACCACAGAAGACCTTATTCTTACCTGCCATTTTAGAGCTTTCAAATATGAAATACTGCCCAAGTGCTTAGATCATGCAGAGAATAATTTGATAATGCTGGCCCTGGGTCCTCTAAGTAAAGGTTATAACATGTGCACTTGGCAGTAACCTATCTGTTTCCATTTATGTCTTTCAGGTCACAGAGTATTGCTGATGTATCTGTGGAAGCTTTGTTCACACCAGAAAAAATTACTTTGTTCAACAAGAATGCTGACATAAAACTCCAACTCTGTTTCAGTGCCAAGTTTAGACCTACTAAGCAAAATGATCAAGTGGGTGGGTTGACCTGAAATAATCTGTGTGGAGATAGGTTTGCTTGTGGAGTTTTAGTCCTGAATATAACCTATACTTTGGGCTTATAGACCAGAAGGAATAAGGGTCTTGCAGATATTTAAGTTGCCACACATTTGAGGTGCCTGAGAATGGTTAATTAGGTATGGAAGATGTGGTTAGATCTTCCTCTATTTTTTCTAGAAAGTAAATTTCTGCAGCAGAATGTTACCATCTCTGGACCTAGTCCCAGGCTCTCCCAACTCTATCTAAGTGTCTTTTACCCATGGGTTCCTTACCTCAAACCTTGGGCACGCACAGATGACACTGACGTTACACCCATATTTTATGCCATATGTCCACTATGACATGATCTAGATACAGTGTGTATAGCACAAGTACCAAATATTCCTATTCTTGAGGAATTAATAGGCATGAGATAATAGAAAATATAAACAATATGTAGTTTGTGCCCAGTGTTTTAAATGTTCTAAATAATCTGGAGAAGTGGGTAAAAATCTGAAATGTGTCCTGCCAGCAAGGAAGAGTGAGGAAAATTGGACAAATGTCACCAGGAATTGTCATCTCTCTCTTGGACCAGCGAGCCCTCTTTCAGGGTGTGACCGAGTCCTTCCACACCACTGCCCCTCACTCTCATCTCTCCTGCTCCAGCACCCGCAGAGCATGGCAATGGACTTAGCACTTGATTAAACACTGCCTTCTTCCTCTCGCTGCTTTTTCATGGGTTCTCATCCCCCTTCCATCAGATTTGGGCTCTAACCTTCAGACACCTGTAGTTCCTACAAGTGTTTCATTAAGTGGTTAACAAACCAACTTAACCTGCCTCTCTATTTTCAGTCTTTGTCATGATTCATACCAAGAAATACATAGGTTAAAAACAGAAAGCAGAAGTTAGATTCGCATTTTTGCACGCTTTCCATATTTTCCTACTTCTTATAGCGCTCTGGCATTTTTCCGTTCAGGCGTTCAAATGCTGACCCAACTCTGAGTAGCACATCTCACAGATCTGTCTTGTACCAGGGCCGTTTGAGTAGCCAGGAGAGTTGAGTCAAAAACCATTCCTGTATAAACACTAAGTGGCTAGATGCAAGGTCCAGCATGGGGACTACAGCTAACAACACTGGGTTGTCTATCTGAAGGTTGCTAAGAGAGATTTTCAAAGTTCTCACCACACACACACACACACACACACACACACACACAGAATTGCAACTGTGTGAGGTGATGATCTGTTAACCTTATTGTAATCATTTCCCAATATTTACATATATAAGGTAACTACACTGTATAGCTGAAATTGATACAATATTATATCTCCATCACATCTCAACAAAGCTTGGGGTGGGGGGGAACATTAAGTGGCTAGTCTGCCTAAAACATTAATTCGGGAAATATATTAGTTGGCAGAAATGGCTGGCTGGTTCACTCTCCTGGCCTGAAAGCATGGATTTGTCTCCTAAATCTTCCTCTTTTTGATGGGGCTTTGTTGCTGTAACTGGAAAGCAGCTTTTCGCCTTCAGAGAAGGTCCTTACTTGGGCTTTCTTCCCACAGGGGACCTTTTCCTTGATGTCTCCAGGTCCACACAGACAAGCCAGTCATGATCATTTGTCACTTAATTGTCTGGCAATAATAGTATGTGAGACCAGAATCCCATCTTCACAACTTTGAGAAGTAAATTTCTAAAGCATATGGTCTTTATTATTTATTGTATCAGGTACTCGCTCCAGTTTAAAGTTAATAACCTAAAAAATTGATATATTGCCTATGAGGCTATCCTTTTCACCAGGCTACTTGAGGAAAATGAGCTAGTATTACCATGTGTACTAACTCTATCCTGGCTATGTTCGCCTCCCTGGCATTTTTCCTTTATATCATTTTCACCACTTTTTAGTTCATTTGATTCACTTATATTTTATCTATCTTTGTTAACTTCATTAAGTCATTGGAGCAAGAAAAATTATCCAACATCTCTAATAGATATTTTAAAGGTAACCTGTAGAATTAATGTATGTTGGAAGTCCATTCAACCTTTAAAATATTGAAAATAGTAAAATAAGTTGGAGTAACCCCAGATAAGGCAGCTGATGCTTTGAATATCATCAGGTCTTCTTTCTCAGTTTTGGACAGCAGACTCTACTTGAAGGCTCTGATACTTTGTATATTGGCTACTAACATCAGTTTTTATTGCATTTTTTTTTCATTTTCATTTCCCTGGGTTAGTAGTATTATCTCTGTTTTATAGATGAGGAAATGGAGGTTCAAAGAGGTTACACAAATGGCCTAAAGTCATAGAGCTCATAAATCGTGGATTAGAATTCAAACCAAGTCTGTCTGACTCCAAACTTATTACTGTGGAGTTGCATGCCTTCCCCCCCACCCCGCAAATAAAGCATCTAGGGTGTTCCCTCAGAGTTGATCTCAAATAACAGTTAATCCTCACAACTGCATGGAAGCCGAAAGAACATGAGCCCTGATTTCAAAATTACCCTAGCTTTATTTCTGACGGTGACCTAGCTGTGTGAATGGAGCTGGTTTATTTTACCTCTTTTATTCTGTTTAGTATCTGAAATATGAGATCATATCCACTTTCCAGTATAAGGGAACATCTGAGAATGTGTTCGATTGTAGGCACTCAGTAACTCCTCCTTTATCATATCACCATGTTAGGGGTGATAAAACCGATGCTTGAGGATGTGAATAATTTGACCAAATTCCCTCTGTAGATTTCCTGGTGGCAAGTCCACTTTGTTCCCTACTCTTCAAGCCATGCTTCTTTGAATCCCCTCTCTCTGTAACCACAGTCCCCTATATCGTACCAGAGTCTGAATTACAAATGCCGTGGCCATCCACTGCTCACAATCCATTCATGGAAAGACTGTTTTTATATTTTCTTGAAGTCCTTGACTTCACCCAGTAAGACACAATAAGGCAGGGATGGTTTTTCTATAAATGTTTATTTGCAATAAAATTTCTTTGTGATTTTTATCATAGCCATTATCTACAACATCACAATAGATGCAGACCTGTATTCATCCAGAGTAACCTCCAGAGGTTTATTTAAAGAAAATAATGAAAGGTGCCTGCAGAAGAATATGCTCATAAGCCAAGCACAGAGCTGCGCTGAGCACACCATCCACATACAGGTGAGGCCTCAGTCCTCTCTCTCATCTTTTCCTCTGAATGACTCATGAATGGTCAAAGTCTAAAAAGGAAGCTTGGGAGTTAGAAAATGCTTGCCCTTTTAATTAATGCTTTTCTTGTCTAATTTTATAAGTAGGAAATCCTATATTCTTTATGCTAGCATATGGTCGCCTTCTATTAATATGTTACTAGCGTGAAATTTTATTTGGGCTTACAACTGAAAGGCTAAAAGTAGGATTCTTAAAGAGATCAAACACAGTGCTTTCTTAAACATTTAACAGGAAGAGCTTTTAGTAGACAGTAAGTTTTATTCTAGCATTTTCCTATCAGGGAAAATTTTTAAGCTGCTGAAAAGGACAATTCCATTTGTGATTTCCACTATTGGATTTAAATTAATATAGGTGAAGGATGAGGTAAAAATTATTTGCTCCAGTCTTATGCCATAGTTACTATAGTTGACATGAATTTTGAAAGTCTTGCAAGTAAGAAAAATGCTTCTCAGGGGAAAATTTCCAACAGAAAATTGATTTTATAAATTATATGACTGTTTCCCCCCAGAACCATGTAATGGTGTTTGAAAGTGTGATTTCCTCAGGAAACCATTTTTAAAAGAGCTGCTTAAGAACTTTCCTAGAACATGGTTCTCAGAGTTCAAGATGCATAAGAATTGCCAAGAGAACTTTTATAAAGTGCATATTCTGGGTTCCCACCACCAGAAATTTGGGTTTAAAGGCCGAAGGTAAAAGCAGATTTAAGGAGTACTCCCAGATATTTTTGATATAGATGAATGATACAGAGATCACATATCAAAAACTACTAAATATGAGTTGGAAAAACAGAGTTAATAGAAGAATTAAAATCAATTGCATTGTTTAATTTCTTGCTCATGTTAAAGGAGTCTTGTTTAGGAAGGCCTGGACCTTTTTTGTTGTGAAGATGCCAATTATACACATCCTTTAAAGGGCTAAAAGCCGGCTCTCATTCTCTGCTATTTTTGTGCTAAGTCATAGATCAAATGAAACCTGGGGGGGAATGAAGTCAGCCAAGCTGTTGTTCGCATATATATCCTGTTCATGCTGATGTGTACTTGTGAAGTTTTTAAGAAAATGTGTGTGATTTGGGTCAGAGAAGAGATCTTGTTTCAGTTAACACACCGTATTGGGTATCAATCCCAAGCCCATCCTGTGTGCCAGCCTTGCAGCCAGTTGAGGAACCCCCCTTTACCTGGTTCTATAGAGCAGAGTTAGGCTCTGACTAAGGAAGGGAGTTCTCTTGTCATTTCCTGATAGCCAGCCCTGAGCACCTTCCCATCTAGGTCATAATAGGCCCTCCCGGAGACTTGGTCAGGATACCTAAGGACTCCTAAGTCTTGGCAGTAGGAACTGGGAAGACTGTAGCCAACAACCTGAGAGCCGTGTACTGATAGGACTTTCAAGTATTAAAACTGGGCATATCCTCTAAATATTTATAAATTGTGTATGAATAACAAGATTACTGGTGAGCTTAACTAAGAATTGCTGCTTCAGATTTTTACTTGAACCCAAGTCTCTAAGTTTCTTGGTAGTGGAGAGGCTAAGGGCAGAATTAAGACAGAAAAGAAGCAAGAGTCTGGAAAATTCAAAACAAGGATATTCTCCATAATGGAGAGGGGACTGTGTTCTTAATTATGAACACATTGGTGGTCATTTTCTTGTTTTGAAGCTGCCGTGCCCTAGTAAACTGCCTCGCTCTGTCTGTGTGTGTTTAGAAGCCCTCTGACGTTGTCAGCTCTTTGGATCTGTGTGTGAACATCAGTCTGGAAAACCCTGGCACCAGCCCCGCCCTTGAAGTCTACTCTGAGAAGGCCAAGGTCTTCAGTGTGAGTGCAGTTTGCCCTTCCTGGAATTCAGACTGGCTAAGAAAGCTTCATAGTTGCTGCGGTCGTGTTTGAAAGCTACCTAGGACATAACTTTTCAACTGTTCGTCTTCTACGTGAAAATACCTATATGTGCAAAATTCACCAGCGTGCAAGTTCCATGAAGGACAGGGATTTTTATCTTCTTCACTGCTCTGTTCCCAGCCCCCTGAGCAGTGCCTGGCCCACCATAGGTGTTCAATAAATATTTTTTGAAGAAATAAATAACCATAAAGTCAAACACCTTGTGCTCACCACCCACTTAAAAAATGTTACCAAAACCTATGTTCTCGGCATCCCTCCCTACCCCCATTGCATCCACGTTCATCTTGCTCCCCCAGGCAAATCATCACCTTGCATTTTGCCTTTATTGATGCCTTTCTTCCTATGTTGCTAACCATGTATATATTCCTAAAATGTTGTTTAGCTTTGCATGGTTTTGAGCTTTATATAAATGGAATAATTCTACATGTATTCTTCCACAGTCTGGTTTTTAACTCAAGAGCAAATGTGTGGGATTGTTTTTCCTTTTTTGTAGATCCCTTTCTACAAGGACTGTGGGGATGATGGAGTTTGTATCTCGGATCTAGTTCTAGATGTCCAACAACTGTCAGCCACTCAGTAAGTCTGCTCTTGAGCTCAGTGTAAAATGTAGAAATAAGACACGTTAGATCACTTTATTCAAGTGAATGTTTATGGAGATTTTTTCTACAAAAGAAACATCCATAACTAATAAAGACCCTTAAAATCTGAATTTCAGTTTCTACCATCCATAAAGGAGTAAAACAGTAAGAAATCTCAAACCATTTGTATTTGGGCTCGTTCCTCTCCCTGCAATGTAATTAAAATCAATGAAGAAGAAGATCTAATAGCATTGACTTATTTGTTGTCTGCATCATTTTACTATGAAGATGGTTTATTAAACAACTTTCTCAGTCCTCCAAATCTAAAGAGTTTTGTCTTATTTTTAAAATGAGTGAAGTATTTGAACACTGGCCTTTTTAACCTTAATTTTTTTTTCTCTTTTTTACCTTTTTCCTTTTAACAGAGATCAACTCTTTATTGTCAGCAACCAAAACAGAAGGTTAACATTTTCAATAACACTGAAAAACAAAAGAGAAAGTGCATACAACACTAGAATTGTTGTTGATTTTTCAGAAAACTTGTTTTTTGCTTCCTGGTCCATGCCGGTAGGTGACGACACTCCAGGCTCACCGCTCTTGTGTTTCCTGCCTGACATTAGTGACCACCTTGCTCACACCCACACCCCCGTGTCCTGTATGCTATCTGAAGAAGCACCTTACGCCTAAGTGCGATCAATCCTAACTTTGGGGCTCCCAACTAGTTAAACCACATGAGAGCGTAGCCTGGCTCTGTATCTAGACCAATTCTGCTTCACAGCTTGGTCAGTTTTTCCTCTGCCCTGAGACTTGGCCAGACACAACCATAACTCTTCTCAAGCCATCTGTGGGATGAGGCTGCCGTGGTGCCGCACAGAGGCTCCGAGCTGCACTTGCTCCGAGAAGTTAGAGTCCCCTAGCGCCCGGGCCAAGCTCTGTAACCACAAGTCTTGCTACTGCCAGGATGCTGCATTCCAGCGAGGTCAGTTAATCACGTTGACTTGATCACTATACCAGGAACACACTTGGCCATGAATGCCCCTCTGGCCCCTCCGTTGCCACCAAGCAATGAAAGGGAGAGGAGAGAAAAGCTGAGATTTCCCAAATTCACTACTTGATAAAAGGATTAAAAATGGCTTCATCCCAGTTAAAGTCGAACTTAACAGATTTCGTGTTCTAAATCTATTCTGACTTCGGTGTTCAATTTCCTATGCCAAATGGGAACTTCTTATTTTAAAGAGGAAAAAAAAAAACAAAAACAAGGAGAACTAAAAAAGATTCTTTAAATTATTTAAAATACAAACACCAACATATGATTTGCTTTCTTCTCTTGAAAGTACAAATTTCAAATATATTGAGAGAAAGGTATGTATTAAAGACAGCCTTTCTAAATATTGGATTAAAGTTTTTTGTGCTTCTGAAATATAAGAACTATGATTTATAGTTCTGGGGGAAAATTCCAGTATTTGACCTCACTTTTGGCTTATTGGGTGTCCTGCTTAGCAATAAAAATAGAATAGCTACCCGGACAATGTAAGTTTTTTGAGTCTTGGGGGACAATAAATTCATTGTGAACCAGCTTTACTGCTAAAATGCCCATGTGGTTTATACATCCTTCAGCATGTATGTGCACACGCATGCATGCCCACACACGTGTGCACGCACACACACACATGCACTCTACATATTGATCATTGTTTCCTTGGTCTCTTTCAGGTTGATGGGACAGAAGTAACATGCCAGATTGCTTCATCTCAGAAGACTGTTACCTGTGATGTTGGCTACCCTGCTTTGAAGAGGGAGCAACAGGTACAACTTGCATTTCATCCTCAAATCCACACTAGCCCGTCTCAGTACTAGTGTTCATTCGCCACCATCCCATCTTCATTGTTAGGTAACATCATTTGACAGGTGTCACAAACTGCATATTTACAGGAAGTTTTTAAAATATCTGAGTGGTTTAAGTTATTAATAAAAGTGGGATTTTCCCCCATGCAATTCATTTCAAAAGCACATACAAGAGGGAGAGTTCTTTTTTTTTTTTTTTTTTTTTTTTTTTACTGAGTATATTGACCAACACTGGTCCACGTGCTGTACAGTCACGGCTATCCTGTTAACCCCTGGTAAGCAAATTTCACTTCGGCACAGAACGCTCACATTCTGACAAGTAGCCATGCCTGTGATGTGAAGATCTGTACACGCGACTTGAAAGGTGTAGGCCCTCTAATTCTAAAGGTGAGGCGTGCTAAGTACAGCAAGGTGGATGAACAGATATTCTACAAGTTCGAAAGCTTAAGGCATATACAATTCAGAATCAAATTGGGGTGAGTTTGCTTTTCTGGGGAACTTTTTCTTTAATTGGTCCCTGTGTATGAACCATCCCAGATTAATGAACTTTAATTTTGTGTATAGGTGACTTTCACTATTAACTTTGACTTCAATCTTCAAAACCTTCAGAATCAGGCATCTGTCCATTTCCAAGCCTTAAGGTAAAACATGATGAAGCCATGAATTGATAATAGATGGGCTTTAATAATATTTCTCTCTAAGTAGTTTCCTAATGTCTGTTTCAATAGCGAAAGCCATGAAGAAAACAAGGCAGATAATTTGGTCAACCTCAAAATTCCTCTGCGGTATGATGCCGATATTCACATAACGAGGTAGGTGAAGCACTGAGTAGCCTCTGGCCACTGATATCACTCCGTTTGTAACACGTTTGGTTCGTGACTAAAGAAGTCCTCTATATGTTCATTCTTAACTGGAAAATTTGAATTAAATATTTCCCCCTTGCCAACTAAAAGAGAAGTCCAGGGACAAGTGCGTCCTTAAGAGAACCTTGAGTGACTTTGTCGTTTATGGACTGAGAGCAAGACCAGAAGAGCCAGAGGAGCAGCCCCTCTGCCACCTGCTACAGGGAAAGACCTCTGCAGGCCTTCAGACGAGGTGCCCACTTTCCCTAAGGGCCACAGCAGAACGCTTTGGGCCCTGAGGAGTTGCCACCACTTCCTTCTCCACGCCTGCTTCCTGCCATCCCCATGAGCTCGCAAGCAATGCCCCATCCCTAAACACTGAAGCCCCAAGCACAATGCTTTGCACATAGCAGGTCCACCACAAATAGAAAATCTCATCACAGAAAATCAGCTTCTGGGTGGAACATTCCTGACATAACCGATTAGGGGTTTCTTCCAACCGAGAGGAAACGAGGCATTTCCCAAAGGAAGTCATCTACGAAGAAATACTGTATTTATTCCCTTTTCTTGCCTGACCAGAGCAAGCGTAGCTGAAAGCAGTGGCAAAATGATCCTGGTTGGTAGCAGCTATCTTGAATTGTTCAGAGGGGCAGGTGTCCTGAGAAGTGGCTAACACGTGGAACACCATAGGCACGAATAGGGTGACACATCACCTTAACTCCCCCTAAGAAGGGAAGCAGGTTCATGGGCGCAGACATACGAGCACAGCTATGCGGGTACACAGGCTGAAGGTGATGCCCCGCTCCCAGCCTGGGAACCAGAGTTCTCCACCTGGTGAGGCACGGAGGCAGCTTCCTAGCACACATCGGTCATGCCTGGAAAATGCGCTGCAGTGTATTGCCAAGAAGCCAGGCCTCAAACAGTGTTTAGGGACAGCGGATTTCTCCAACTTGCCACATCGCCGCACCCCTTAAAAGCATGGAACACAGATCATGCAGTAGGTCACTGAGCAAAAACAAAAAGGAAAATGTGTCATTATGTCGAGAGCATGAGACACATGAGCAAAGATTAAAGAATGCTTCTGCAAACAGCAAAAGCAGAACAAAATACAGCCCAAGTCATCCATCCCTGAAAAATTAATCAGTAACTGCAGATTCCAAAAGGACCCGCAGTGCTCAAAGAACTGAAGACCAATGCATCCAGAGAGATTGTTATTACCACAGTACCTGATTTTTTTTTTCTTCCTACCTACATTGATTCTTACCCTAAATGCTTTTTCTTAACACAGCCTTTATAGGATTCTAGTCTCACACCACAGCCAGTTTTTCCAGATAGTTTAACATGAAATAAATATAAGATTGAAGTGGGACTTCACTTTCAGTAACATCTTAGCTCTGTATTTTTGTGATAGTAAACTGGATTTTAAGACCATCTGATGTTCTTTAAAATATACCAAAAAGTTTTTTTTACAAATTAATATGGAGAATTATGATATGTAAACATTAAAATGGCTCCTAATCCCACCACCCAAATAATTCCTCTTCATGTTTTTTTAAAGAAACCAAAAATCCAAACACTACAGAAAGACAATGAAAAGTGAAGTCATCCCTCCCACCTCCTCTGGAAATTCCATAGATGACTCAGCTATTTTTCAGAATACCTTCCAGATGCAAGATTTGTCTGTCTACCGGGATATACACGTCATGTGCGCACACACACACCCGAATGGAATGATAAAATCCTTCTCTAACCTTGCTTTTTATGTAATCTTAGAGAAGTTTTTATATCAGGACGTACAGATCTAACTTATCCTATTCCTGGCTGGATCATAATTTATGTAACCAGTTCACAATTAATAAGATTTGTTTTGCAGATTTATTTTGTTTAACCATCACAAGTACTGTAAAAATATTTTTTTAAAACTTTTTGAAAAATTCCTACCCAATCATTAAGCAGTGTAGCAACTACTTTGATAAATCTGCAATTATACTGTGCAAATATTATGGGTGGAAATCATGATAGAATTATTTTAAAAACAGGGGCGCCCTGAGCATAGCTAACTGCTTATAAATACATTGATCATCCACACTTACGTAACTTAAGGAAAACTTAAGTAACTTAAGGAAAACTTAAGTAACAAATGGAAAAATGTCAGATCACTTTAAAATGCAAAAGCGGAATATACTAACTTAGAAACTAACTCTTCTTAGGGGCTCACACAAAGGTCTTCTGGAAGGTAAAGGGAATAATTCACGCAAATACAGCCAGGCTTTCTGTTTCAAAGTCTAGTAAGTATTCCCATTTTCCATGTAAGGCTGACAAATCATTGTTTCCTCTCATCTACATAACCTTGACAAATGCCACATCTATTTGAGTCTCCTTGGACATATTTTCCTTTAGAGAATTTGGAAAAGTTTTAGGCATTAAAAAAAAAAGACAGGAGTTCCACAAAGAAGCCCAAAAACTATCTCAGAAAATGTCTAGTTCAAATTTCTTTTTGAAATAGAATCATCATCCTAGAATTATGATACACTGCCCAGGGGGAAGAAATACTGCTTTTTGGACCCCTATGCCTGCTACCGAGGCCCCCACAGTCCCAATGAGGTTAGCTTGGTTGGAATCCAGCCTTAGCCCCGGAAATGAGTGAAGAGGAGTGGGAAGGGTATCCAGTTATGTTCCAGTCTGAGCGGTCCTGTCGGGGTTCCTCTGACCTGGTCCTCCCTTCACTTGCAAACCTTAGTTGGCAACCCCAAGCAAAGAGATCAAATCATCTGATACCTCTAAGTTTAGTCTAATGAAACCTCTAGGTCAGCCTTCATAAACGCGGTCTCTACGCTAGTCATGGCAACAGACTGACCAACCTCAATTCAGACCAAAAGCATTAGAGTTGGTTTGGAACCAGAGAAGGATAGGGAGAAGGAATAACAAAGAAAATGTATGCCCTATTTTACAGGCATCCAGTACAAAATACTGCAGGAGCTAAAACTCCATACCCTATCATTGCATTTCAGCCACCCAAGTGGAAAATCCTCTGGCTTATCAATCCATTCATCCGATCAACAAGGACTAAGTGTGCACTGCATTAGCACACCAGTCAGTGTAATAGCAATCTTGAGTTCTACTAGTTCTAAAGTAACACATTTGTACTTATTTTAGAAACCTTACAACTGGTAAACATAGAACACAAAGAATCTTGCATAAAGATCATGAAGGGATATATTTTTAAAGGAATTTGTTTTAGTCTTGGAAACATTAGCCTGTAAGTAGCTTTTGTTTTCATTAGGTTTTTAGACCTAAATATAAACGTTTACTTGTAATATAAGCTAGAAGATATTTAAATAAAGGAAGTATTAAGCTTCGAGAACAACAGCAAAACTAAAATATTTGGCTTTACAAACATCATCCAACAGATCCACCAACATAAATTTTTATGAAGTCTCCTCAGATGGGAATGTTCCTTCTGTCATGCACAGTTTTGAAGATATTGGTCCAAAATTCATCTTCTCCATTAAGGTTGGTAAGCCTGTCATAAGAATACTAAATCAGGAGGAGGGGGAAGGGGGAAAAAAATGAGACCAGGAAGAGAAGAAGTAAAAAGTTGAAATATACCAGTAGTTCTCAAACTTGAGCATGCAATAGAATCCCCTGGGGGGAACGTTAAGACACATGTCATGGGCTCCATCCTCTGAGTTTCTGATTCAGTAATCTATGGTGAGCCTAAAACTGTGCATTTCTGGGGCGCCTGGGTGGCTCAGTTGTTGAGCGTCTGCCTTCGGCTCAGGTCATGATCCCAGGGTCCTGGGATCGAGCCCACCGGGCTCCCTGCTCAGCAGGAGGCATGCTTCTCCCTCTCCCACTCCCCCCTGCTTGTGTTCCCTCTCTCGCTGTCTCTGTCAAATAAATAAAATCTTTAAAAAATAAAAAAAATTAAAGTGTGCATTTCTAACAAGTTTCCGGGTGTTGCTGATGCTGCTGGTCCCAGTGCTATACTTTGAGAACCCCTAGGACTTCCAAAAAGTAAACAGCTGAGCTTTGTGCATAGCTATGTATTCTGGGTAAAAAATTGATGTATTTTGAAGGCAAATGTTTAACATTAATCAACGAAGTGTTAATATAATGGTATTACTGTGGGCAAAAGTCTCTGGAATATAATTAAAATGCCAGTTTATCCTTGGAGACCACTTCTTCTTGAGAAGCTAACCATTTATACACAAATACCTTCAGTCAGTTTACATTAGCATTCATAAGCAATTATAATCTAAAGATTGTTATCAATTATAAGAGAAATTTGTGAAAAATTGCTATTTTATAACAAATCATAGAAAATTTGAAAAGTAAAAAGAATTTAATTCCCAGGTTAGTTATAAGATTGGTAGGATTATTATTCCTATTGTTATTTTCTTTTTAAGATTTTATTTTTGAGTAGTTTCTATACCCAGTGTGGGACTCAAACTCACAACCCCAAGATCTGGAGTTGTATGCTGTAATGACTGAGCCAGCCAGGTGCGCCCCATGGTTGTTATTTAAAATGTTTAATAGGGACGCCTGGGTGGCTCGTTGTTAAGTGTCTGCCTTCAGCTCCGATCATGATCCCAGGGTCCTGGGATTGAGTCCTGCATCTGGCTCCTTGCTCATCGGAGAGCCTACTTCTCCCTCTGCCTGCCGCTCCCCCTGCTCGTGCTTGCGATTGCGCGCGCATGTGCTCTCTCTCTCTATATATATATATCTGACAAATAAATCTTTAAAAAATTATTTAACAACCAGTAGGACATGAGCACTGGCCTATTAGAACAGATTCCCCACCAATGAGAACAAATGCTGTACCTGCACATACCCCCTAAGTTGCTATTTTTATTTTACAAACGAGGAAAACAAGCATACAGAGGTCAAGTATCTTGCCCAAGCCACACTGCTTGTCAGGGGCAAAGTGGGACTTCAGCCCTGGTAGCCCAACTCAACACTAAGTGTTTTTAACCAACTTCTAAGTCACAAATTACTTACCAGTTCACATTATAGATGTTGAGATTCTCCACGAACAGGTGAGACACAGAGACCCACCTGAGTTTGACTCTAACAAGACTTACTTTCTTTTTTTTTTTTAAAGATTTTATTTATTTACTTGAGAGAGAATGAGAGAGAGAGAGAGAGAGAGCACATGAAAGGAGCGAGGGTCAGAGGGAGAAGCAGACTCCTGCTGAGCAGGGAGCCCGATGTGGGACTCGATCCAGGGACTCCAGGATCATGACCTGAGCCGAAGGCAGTCGCCCAACCAACTGAGCCACCCAGGCGCCCCAAGACTTACTTTCAAATGGACTCAATCTCACCACTTAATAGTTGCCCTCCATCAACATAGAGCTTATTGATCATTTTCTTTGCAACATGTGCATATTGCAGCAATAACCAGAATGTTTTCTTCCATATTATGCAGGTAACAACAGGGAGTGTTCCAGTAAGCATGGCATCTGTAATCATCCACATCCCTCAGTACACCAAAGAAAAGAACCCACTGATGTACCTGACTGAGGTGCACACAGATCAGGTAAGGGCAACTGAATTGCCTATAAAAGTGTGCACTTTCATTATGGAAATACCCCCATGAGGTTAGGGTGATCATGTCTTGATATCGTACAGATGGAAAACTGAGAAGAGAAATGCTCTGCATCCTAAGTGCCAATTAACTAGCAGTCAGCTTCATATCAGAAGCAGGTTATTGCTATATGGAAACAGTTACAGATGGCAGAAATTATTGCTAAAGCTCGGCTTTGGCCAGGGAAGATCTTCGTCAGCGTCCTGTTTATGGAGATGTTAGCTGACTGCCACTGTGGGAGACTAATTGGTCTACACAGCTGCAATTAGTAGCTGGTCTTTAAGATGCCCGCCTGGACTTTGACCTGGTAGTGACCAACCCTGGCTCCTCGTTTTTATCAGCTGGGTTTCCTGCCCAGGCTCAGGCCCACCCCCAGTCAATTAAATCAGAATCTTCAGGGCGATGGCTCTAGCACCAAAGATTCCTTAGGAGCCCCCACCCCCAGGTAGCTCTAACGTGCAGCCCGGGTGGAGAAGCACTGTCGAGCCAAACCCCTTGACATGGGCTCCGCCTTTGTCTGGCACGTAGAGCTGGCTCTCCGGTAGTTACTCCTGTGGTGTGCATGGGTGACGTTAGGAAATCAAAGTCTTAAAATGGTCCACAGAGAGCCCTGAATTCCGTCAGTTACAGTCTATTATTATTGCAAATGGTCTTGTTACGTATCGGGCTGTAAGAACCAGTGCCACCCACACACACACCCCCCCCCCCCCAGTCGCATCAGGAGGATCTGAATACTTCCAGGTTTACGTGAATGGCTACAGGAGGGGTGGCAGGGTCGGGGAGGTGAAAGAAGCCTAAAATCCCTCCCCTGCCCCGACATGTGACCTCAGGATTTCCTAACATGTTAAAAGGAACATCAGAAATAATTTTGCTTCCTGAGACTGATTGGATGTCCTTCCTTACAGGCTGGTGACATCAGCTGTAATGCCGAAATAAATCCACTGAAAATAGGACACATGTCTCCTTCTGTGTCTTTCAAGAATGAAAATTTCCGGCACATAAAAGAATTGGTGAGGACAGGTTAATGGGGTGACTATTTCTTTGGGTGATTCACTGTTTGTTTTACCTGGAAATCAAAGCACTTCTTTTCTATCACCTCATGTTACAGAATTTTCTCATTTTGGCTTTGATGGCCCGTATGAATCAAGATTTAGAAAATACACTCTCAAATCTAGGTTATTGGGATTATTACTTATGCCGGTAATATAAAATCCATGTATCAGATTTCACAAAATCAAAAGGATTCCATGTGAAACTACTGTTTTGTATCAGGCACTTTGTAAGCATTGCGAAGACCTGTGAGAGATCTGTGCATGTGCTTTGAAGGTGAAGCTCCTTACATCCCCCTTCCACATCATCACTGAGGTCTTATTTAGCTGCTAAAATGCCTCTCTGGCCACCCTTCTCGGTTTTCCAATATTTTATTATCTCCTGCTCCAGAGTGATGCGCCTTTCCTTGAGAAAGAGGCTAGTCTAGCATCTGGTATGGTGCTTGGCACATACTAAGAACTCAAATAGTAAACATTTAGCAAACAGTAACCCTAAACAGACCGTAGTTCTCCTCTAAGAACAACACTGAAATTCTGGTTTTCATTTATTGAAATTGTTTTATTTTGTGATGGGTAGGGGTGGGGGTACAGGAAAATAGAATGAAATAGTTTCTTTTTTATAGTGTAATTACAGTGTAAGTATGGCTTATATCTAAACAGTAGTATGTAAAAATGCCCAGGAGAAACTCATGTCAGGGTATGCCAAAATATACCTCTGAGCATTGTCCTTATTTTTGTGAAAATGTTTTGATTTTGAAAAATGGCAACTGCTCACTATGAACAACATAAAACACAAACAACAAAGAAACTAAAGTCCTCTAGAAGTCAAATTGCCAACCACTCAGTATTTAATGAACATCCATCTCTATACCTTTAAGTATTAATCCACATCTAGATAAATGTATCCTGTTACATAAATGGACCATGCTACCTTTATTTTTTTTAATTTTTTATTATGTTAATCACCATTACATCATTAGTTTTTGATGTAGTGTTCCATGATTCATAGTTTGTGTATAACACCCAGTGCTCCATGCAGAGTGTGCCCTCTTTAATACCCATCACCAGGCTAACCCATCCTCCCACCCCCCTCCCCTCTAGAACCCTCAGTTTGTTTTTCAGAGTCCATCGTCTCTCATGGTTCGTCTCCCCCTCTGATTTCCCCCTTCATTCTTCCCCTCCTGCTATCTTCTTTTTTTTTATACCTTTCTTTTAATAGGTTAATATATCATTGACTTTTTTTAATAGACTTCATTTTTTAGAGCAGTTTTAGGTTCACAGCAAAACTGAGTGGAAGGTACAGAAATTTCCCAACTGCCTTTTGCGCCCCCACATGTGGACAGCCTCCCCCCACTCTCAAAATCCCCTTCCACATCAGACTGGTACAGCTGACGAACCTACACTGACACATCATAATCACCCTAAGTCCATAGTTTACATTAGCATTCACTCTGAGATGTCGGACATTCTATGGATTTTCACAAATGTATAATGACCTGTATCCACAATTAGAGTATCATACAGAATCATTCCACTGCCTTAAAACTCCTCTGTTCATCCTTCTCTCCTCCCTAACCCTTGGCAACCATAATTTTTACTGTCAACTTTTTTTTTCATCTAAGGAATGCATCTTTATCAATTATGTTTAATGACTAAATTGCACTGCATTTTGTGCATGTATGTCCAATAATCTACCTAACTAGTACATTATGGATAAACACAAATTATTTCGTTTGGTGGTTGTTTTTAGTCTCAGAAATAGTAATGCAACAAACAGGTTTGACGTACTCTTCTCCGCACCACATTTCTGATTATCATCCATACAGATGGGAAATGGCTGGGCCAAAGGGCATGCATTTTCTACCTTTCGAGCCTAGTGCCACAACCTCCTGAAAGAAGGGTTAGAAGGTTCAGGAGACTGCCTGTTTTCCTAGATCCTTCCCAGCACTGGGTTTTATCTATCTTTGTAAAATTTTAGCATTTACTTTTTTAAGCCCATGCTCTTTCCTTTTACCATTGACTCCAACCTGAAAGAACTGCAGAGCTGCTTCATGTGGTAACGTTACCTGCTGGATGAAAGACCTTCAGGTCAAAGGAGAGTACTTCCTTAATGTATCAACCAGAATTTGGAACGGGACTTTTGCAGCCGTAAGTATAAGCTTTATTTGTTGGGCTTATCGATAGCAAGGATGCATAGGTTTCATTGTCAATAAATTCATACCCTTCAACAAAAGTAGCATTCTGACTAATATCAGCAATGCCCAGATGACTCACAGCAATTTTACCCTGGAAGGCAATTGGCTTCTGATCCCTTTCCAAAGTTTGCCCAACCTGGTTATGCCTCAGAATCACCTGCGGTGCTTATAAATCATCAGCTTCATAGATTCCATGCCACCCTACTACATCAGAACTCTCTGGAATGTCAAGATCCTCTGTGCTGTCCTGGGAACAATGGGCCACCTGGTTTGTCTTTGTCCTCGTGCCCTTGATTTTTCTGCCTTCCTAGTCACTTTAACATGCCCAAATCAAAGTGCACATCTCTGTCTCCTTCCTTGAGCTCCCAGCTAATTGACTGATCTCAGCCCACCATGTAGATGAATCCTGCCAGGGAGCCACTCTGCTCTCGTTTTACCCTTTCTCTGGTGAAAGCCCAGTATACATACACCATTTTTCTTTAAAGTCCTTCCCAGCTCATGAAAAGTTTGGAGAATATGTCAAAACAGTGTCAGTGATTTTTCCATTTGGCAGGTGTGACTCTGCCGTAGTCATATCTGCTTTTAGCTGAGATTTCGGTAGCCAGAATCTCAGTCTGGCATGAAAAATAGGATAGACAGGGCTCCTTAAAACTGACTACGTAAGTAGCTAGCTATTCATTTTATCGACACTGGCTCTGATTGAGGCAGCAAAATAAAAATTAGTCTGAAACCTCCAGGGGTCCTTGTGGCTCTTGTGGTTTTTTTTTTTTAAACGAATAATGAATCCTCAAGGTGCTTACCAACCACACTCCATTCCCTATTTTCTAACCATTTCATGATCTCTCCAACAACCCCATTTTCCCTGCTATGGAGTTTTAAGATTAGAAGACTAAGTTCCCTCCGAACTTGTCCCTGGAACCAAAATATGAGCAATATTCTTGGATAAAGACATAATAGAGGAACAGTGAGAGGGAGGGGAACAGAGAAGTGGGAGAATGTAGGAGTGAGGAACTGGGTTTTCCTCTTGCTTATTTTGTTGTTGGTTACATTTGCTTTCAAGCCTTTCAGACCCCTCTAAATCCTAGAAGATGGGAAGCACGCGGTGAGTTAGACCACCGTCCCAGCTGATGCAGTTTGGTGCCAGATTTCACCAATTGGTTCTTGTCTCCTTGGATTTGAGGAACAAATGTTTTCCTTAGCAACCTTTGCCAGCTGGGAAGGAAAACTGTTGCAAATCAAAATGCAATCATGCTGGCTCTGTAAAAAGCCATTTGGGTTTTCTTGAGTTTCTTTAAAACTACATTATTTTAACTGTAAGACTTTTAAAAGTACCTTCCCAAACGTTGTCAGGAGCAGCAGTCTCATTTCTGGGAGCAAATTTCTGAAGAAGTGTATTTATGCTTTTTCAGTGGTTATGGATGAGCTGAAAAACCCCTATGAGAGTTAGTGTCTGTCGAGTCCCACACATCTTCCTCCTCCATGAAAAGGTCAAATGTTTATTCCCACCTTGTTTTCAGCTATTTCAACAGTCAAATGGATGTTCTCAGGCCACCTAGGAGATCCAGTCTGAAATACAAATCTCATTTCCTGTACTAGAGTCCATTAGCATAGTGCCTTTCACCCTTTTCCTGATGCACTGCAAGTAAACATTTCCCTAATTTCGTCACAAAGTGACTGCTCAGGCCTCTGCATCAGTGGCATGGTCGGCTGCGGTTTGGAAGGCAGAGCCTTGTGAGTGCTAGCAGGTGTGTTATTCACGCTCCCAGGTACACGTGGTGTAACGACCCCGGTTAACAGGATGTCGTGTGCACGGCTGTGCCAAGGGGCAGGCTTGGGAGGGCAGATAGATCAGTGTTGTGAAGAAATTCTTTTCAGTCTACAGGGACTATGAAACCAGCATCATTTAATTGCTATTTTTCTTTTTAAAAGAGACCATTATCAATACTGTGAGTGTTTCCCCAATAATGTGTGCTTAAGACATGAGGGATCAGGCTTAACTTCTGATGCAATCTTCCATCTTGAGAAAATTAAAACTAATCAGACTGAGCCGGGGGAAAGGAAATAAATTGCTCACTTTTTGGATATGCATTCTTTTTCTGGCTCCCAGATATAATTTAGCAAATCACCTCATGATGTATGTTGAAACATGTGCCTTGGTAACCAGAAAAACTGAATCCTAGTAGCCAGAGCATAGGAAGGCACTTCTAAATCTGGGCACTGTATGCTATTTCAAAGTAAGCATCAGTCCCAACATTTGCATTACAGAAAAAACAAAATACACATCAATAATATATCCACTGAAAAATCATTTTTCTCTAAGTAGGTCCAGGAATATGTGTAAAGTTATTTCATATTACATGGTTACTAGTAACAGCATAAAATGTGTCCTTCCTATATGCCTGCCCCAAATCCAGTATTTTATATAAATACTTAGAAATTAGAAACCTGAAATTATTACTCATTATGTAGCTTGACAAAAGGTTCAGGGTGTCTGCTGCTGACATGCATGGTCAAGTTTAAGTGTACTTTTACTGTTTTTATTCGATTTTCCATTCCATTATTTGACTTATTCAGGTAAATATATAAAACCTCAAGCTTGCAATTTTCCCTCATGATGAAAACTTTACATAAAGTTTTTAAAAATCTGAACCATGATCCTTCCCAATTAAAAACTGCTGATGCCTGAACTTCGCCCCCACTCCCAAGATTTGGTTTAATTTTGCTATTATGGCCCAGGTATCCACACATTTTCAGTTCCCCAGCTGCTTCCCGTGTGCGGTCCTACACGTATCACCGATTTAGGAACACAAAGATTCTTGGGGCTTCATAGGAGCCCTTTGCTCTTGTCATTTTCCACAAGGAAATAAATAATAAACATGCCAAAGCTGTGTGTGTGAACTTCTGCTGGGTTAAAACCTATTTATTCTTATGTTCCAGTCAACTTTCCAGACCGTACAGCTGACCGCATCTGCAGAAATCGACACCTATAACCCCCAGATATATGTGATCGAAGAAAACACAGTCACGGTGAGCACATCCCGTCACCCCAGCGGGCGCCAGTCTCTGATAGGCCTTCCTTTCTGAAAACTTGAGAACAGTGGTTCTTCTCACCTACACATCTGTACAAGTTTCTTAGTGAAACTCTAAAAACCTGAGGTTTATTACGTTAGGCTTATTGGCAAAGTTGTTTGCTACTTTACTCTAAAAAGTTCAGTGACATACCTGCCCTCCACACTCCCCCACGGCCCCCAACCCGTGTTGGCGAAGCTGGATCAGAAGGGACAGTCCACTTCGAGGCACAACAAAAGGGGCTCCTGCTGTTTGTGGCTCCCTAATCCAGGCCTCAAGCAGCTCTTCCTTTCTCCTTGCTTTCACAGCACAGTCAACATCTTAGGCTATGACATTCAAGTCAGGCTTATTTGAATCATATATTTTATTTTATTGTTTAAAGAGAAGTGCTTAAGTAGGCTTAAGGCATTTATTAGAGGGTTTTGGGTTGTTTTTTTTTTTTTTAGTATTCCTTATAGCTAGATACCGGCACTGTGTGAAGTGTCCATTCATTAGTTCTTATACTCTAGAAAACTATGAATGTTCCCCTTGATTTGGAAAAAAAAAAAAAAAAAAGTCTTGCAAAGAAATGTACTTTCAGAGAAAACAAAGGCTCACTGTTCCAAGGGCTGGCACAGGACAACTTTCCTTTGCAGTGAACCTCTGGTTCGAATAGGCCATATTTAGATATAGCGGGACTTCCAAGCTCAGCTAATCTGCTGGCTGAGCATTTTCCTCCCAATGCTTTTGTTAACAATTGGAAGCCCCAGTTTAAGACTCTGTCCCAAGACCAGCCTGGCAGCTGGCCTCAGTCCACTGTTGTAGCCATTAAAAAGCCAATGGCCCTGTGAACTCTGGACCTCTGTCAATCCTTGAGAGTAGGGCTCACAGCACTGGTGGCCCACTCTGGTCCCAGGAGAAAGGATTCCAAGAAAGGATGCTGTTCGGCCCTGGGCTTATGACCCTCAGCAAAGGCCCACACCCTCTCTTCAGAGGCTGGGATGTGGAAAATCAGAAATGGAGCCAAAGGAAATGTGGACTTCAAATTCAAAGTATTACGAACTTAGCAGTACTATAGATATTTTAGAAGTTCATTTTTTAAAAATGTAGTGTTCAGACTCTCTGAACATCTGCCGAGGTCTTTATTTTTTTCAGAAAGCAATATTTCAATTGTCAATACATTTATCTAACAATTTTAATGAATGCTTTAGATTTTTTCTTGATTTTCTCTTGTCAATACTGATAAATAACAAAGGCCAACTGTTCCTTGTCCATGAAAATACATTTTTAATCCAAATAATCTGGATAATTTTTTGAATAATATTTGGAATCCAGATAATAAACTGGCATATCCCTTTAGGTAGATGAGCGATTCTTAAATTTATTTGAATCCCAGTCCATTTAAAAATTTGATACAAAAATTTTTATACTCATGGATCCCTTTGGATCCATGGACCCCAGACTGGGAAATTCTGGAATGGAGAGTAAAGGTTTGACTGCCATTAAGTCAGTTACTTTATTCCTAAATTGTAAAACCTTATTTTAGCTCTTGAAAATATAAATGAAAAGAAATATAATTACCAAAAGGCAAGACAAAGTTCAGCCCAACTCATAAATTCTGTGACAGCTCATCTGCCACTGTAATGTAGTGTTAAATCAATCAATAAATTGGGTTTTGTCGACTTGTTTTCCCCAAAATGCAGCTCTTAATATTCTTAATACACTTTGTGGAGGAAATGGCAGTGATTCTTTCTGCAATTAAAAAAATATACATAAAAAATATATATACACACATATATGTATGTATGATACTGTTTTATCATTACAACTCTTAGGGCAACCATTCTATTACAAAGTCACAAAGATTCCCAGGAAGTAGACATAAAGAATCACAAATAGCCTCAAGGACAGTTTATCACTGAAAAGGTCAACCTGAGCCGTTACTTCCACTTTTTAACAATCCACATCAAATAACTTGAGTGAGTTAAGTGAAAGCAATTATCTAGGATCCTAGTACAAAGCTGCTGTTACTTAATCACAAGGGATCTGGGGTTGTTAATTTGTTTGGTTTTCGACTCCCCTCTCCAAGTCTGGACTCCAAATGCTGTCACTTGACGATGAGACTGTGCCAGAAACCGAAGTTCCTATTTCATAAATAAAGCATCTGAGGTTGTCCAAGGTGACGTATCTACTAAATACAGACACAATTAAGAAGAGAGGAAACTAGAAAACTTGTATTCCTTGCCTGTACTTTGCAGGAGCATTTTCTTTAGAAATTATACTGCACAACATTTAGCTGAGGAATGAGATCATGAGTGAGTCACGTCACCTTTCTGGACCACCATTTATAAAATTAGAGAATTTGATGAGACCATCTCACTTTCTCTGGGTGCTACAATTAACTCAATTGTTGCATATGTACATTTACAGATTCCCATCACGATAATGAAACCCCATGAGAAAGCTGAAGTTCCAACTGGAGTTATAGTAGGAAGTGTAATTGCTGGAATCCTTTTGCTATTAGTTCTGGTTGCAGTTTTATGGAAGGTAAGAAAATTTTTCATATTTAAAAACATGGGGCTCCTAAAGGGGTGCCTGGGTGGCTCAGATGGTTAAAAACATGGGGCTCCTAAAGACATCTGTCTTGAATTTCCTTATCAAACGGTAGCCTTAAGTTTTATATAGTGCCTCCTCCATCATAAGAGAAAAGGAAATGCAAATTTATTTGCAAATTCTCACTTATGTCCTTGAAAACAATCAGTAAGGATTTTAGATCCTTGGTCTTGGTCCCTATATTTTTTTTTTCAGGCTGCCTTCCATCCAGACCCCTGAATGTTTTGTTCAGCTGCAAATAAGCAGACCATGGAAAATTTAAATTTAACTTGATGCAATTGAGAATTGAGTTCAACTCCCTG
Organism: Halichoerus grypus; assembly: GCF_964656455.1. NCBI lineage: Eukaryota > Metazoa > Chordata > Mammalia > Carnivora > Phocidae > Halichoerus > Halichoerus grypus. The sequence continues at coordinate 38,242,213 of NC_135713.1, forward strand.
GGTACTATTTCCTCACTGAAAAGCTGACACCAGGTCACAGTGTGCACACCATCCCCTCGAGAGCCCTGAGAGTCCCAGAGGTGCTCTAGTGGGCGGCCAGGGTGGGGGCAAAGACGCCATGACAAAATAGCCCATGGGTGGTCAACTGTTTACACCCGCATCTTACAGCTCGGCTTCTTCAAAAGAAAATATGAAAAAATGTCCAAAAATGCAGATGAGATTGACGAGACCATGGAACTCAGCAGCTGAGCCCCCCCCAGTCTCCTGGCAGCATGCAGCCTGGGTTTGCAATTTGCATGAATGGATTTTTTTTTTTTTAATCTGTGTTTTATGTGTAATAGGTAAACTAGCCTGATATTTTACAAAAACTGCAGGTCAGTTTGGAAAGAAGAAATTGGGGCGGGGGGGTGGCTAGGAGTATAAAGGGTAAAAGACTTATTTTATATGGGAGGAAAAGTGGTATCTTTCCATTGGCTGGTCCAGAGTTTACATTATAATGTGCGTTATGTCAGAAAAATGAAATGCTTACAAACATGAGAAGTCTTAAAGAAAAATACAACCTTTCTCAGATTGGAGGGGGAACCCCAATCATTGAAAATGATTGTTTTTAAACAGTAACAACAAAAGTGGAACGACTTGGCATAGATACAGAATTAGCTTGGCTATTGATGTTGATGGGGAGAAAACAACACAGGTTTTCAACTTATGCTGCTCATCCAAAGCTGCCACAGAAGTTAAAGTGATAATTTTCCTAATAAAGTAGGGTAAAATTTGCTGTTGTCAGCCTGCGGCTGCCTTCTCAGTCCCTTGTTTGCTAGGATGTACTTATCAAAACATGCCTGGATACCTGGTAGGAGCCCAGAGTATGCTTTCTGGAGAAAAAACTTCCATTTAAGGGTGGAGAGGGGGTAGTAGTTTAGAGGCCAAAGCACAAAACTTTGTTTAAAATCCTATCTGCTAGAGGCCCAGCCTATGCTACAGGAAGTAGGAAGTTGACTTTCTCCTTCAGGATGCCCAACTTGCTAACTTGACTGGGTGGCAGGGACCTAGTTTGAATTTTCAGAAGATGAGTAATTTCTTTGGCATCCTTCCTCCTTCCGGACCAAGCCACTCTCCCACCTCCTGGTGCCCCCATCTTCTAGAAGCTCCCTGAGGCACGCCTTCCTATCCAGTCATCCAGAGTTAACCACCTTCCCTTGGCCCAATCTCCCATTCCTTGGGGGCAGCTGCTCCACACCAGGTATGAGGACGAAAAATCATCTCACATACTTAATGTGAATAATCTCCTTAACTCCAGGGAGCTATTTTCATTTATTGGTAAACAAGAAAAATAAGCCAGAGTGAATTTCTAATTAATTGTTGGAATTTCAGGCAGTAAAAAAAAAAAGAAAAAAAAAAACCCAGGAATTTGCAAGAAACTACAAGGAGATATTGGAAACCACCAAATTAGCAGTTATACCCTCTGTGTTTGTGTGTTGCTGGAGGACTTAAGCTTCCAGATGAATGACTCCCACCTGGGCAAGTTTAATCCCTAGGTAGCCTGTTGGTCCCAACTCCTGAGACATTTATTTGGTCAGACAGGAATGAAACCCATTAGTCTGTTTTCTAACGAGCATCCCAGTCACTGATGTAAATGAACTGTCTTGGGGATACACCACCCATTTCTCCTTCTGCACTTTGTTTCTGAGCCCACACATTCTCCAGGAGGGGCTGGGAGAAAGGCAGAGGGACTATACACTGCAGTGTCTGCATTAGAAAATGGGAAGACTGGGTTGGAGTTCAGCAGCAATGCTTTTAGCTTTAAAGGTCTATGATCTGCATTTCTTGTAATTACAATCCTCCAAAAACCTGACTTTGAAAACAGGCATATGCCTGTGTGCATCTGGTCCCTACTGCCCTCCTGGCCCAACTCCTGTGAGCTATCTCAAGCTATCTACACTGTTTAGTGATTTATTTTGTATTTGACAAAGCAAAACTGGGGGGGGGGCGGGGGTTAGCCATAAAATGTCAGGGGTTTATAGCAAAACCATGGTATTCTCTAGATGTGCTAGAGCCCAATTCTTAGAACAGCGGTGTGGACTCTGAGTCCAAAACTTCTTTGAGAGTAGAGGAAAAACATCACTAAGTTGATAGAGTATTTAATAAACCATCTAACTACTGTACACATATACATACTAGTTCTTCAGGGTGCTACACAAGGAATTCTAGCAGGCCATTCCTTTCTTCCAGAAGCACTAAAACCCACGGTGAGTTTGGGCGCTTCGGCCAAGCCGTGGCTTAGGTAATCTACCTTGGCAGCACTGTCCCCATGAAGTAGCTGGGTTACTACAAACTAAGAACTTAGCCACTTGTCTCTGTACCATTTATTACCCTAGGGCAGGGTTTCTCAGCCTGGGCACTACTGACGTGAGGGGCCAGGTAATGCATTCTTGCAGGGGACTGTCCTGTGCCTTGTAGGATGTTTAGCATCCCTGGCATGGAGCATCCTCTGCCCCAAGATGTGACAATCAAAAAATATCTCCAGACATTGTATCATGCCTCCTGGGAGGCAAAATCACCCCAATTGAGAACCCCAATACACTAAGAGCAAGTGGCCTAAATATAAATACACAACTTCCATCATCAGATCAAAATGTGAGGCAGGGCTCTAGTATTTCTCAAGCACTTTTAAGCAAAGGTGAGGATTTATCCAAGAAATTAAAACAAAACCCACTGCTTGAAATAAACAGTTACGTATTCCTATTCAGCCATACTTTTGTTTTAAAAGTAAGTATAATATGGGGCTTAAAAGATAACATCTTAAAGTTTCCATTTCATAAATGGTATATAGACAAGATCTGTACAATGTGATTAAAAACAGTTGCTTTGTGCATGGCTGCCACATAAGCCATTTAGAAAATAGTAAAATAGTTTGTGAGGAAGCTGCCTTAAGACTTGAAATGGTGCATCATTCATTTTAGCAGCAAAAGAACTCCCCAACTAGAAAGAAATTTTTTCTAGCTGGCAGTGTTCTTTTTATAAAATAGAAGTTATCTATTAACTGTGAAATGAAAACTAAAACCAATTTATCATAATCACACAAGTGATTATACTAAAAGCTATTATAAAGGTATAATTTTATAATGTATTTATCTATTCTGATATACAGCTATAAGTTAATATATTAAAAATCTCAAGACATTAAACAGAAAGCAGGATCCCTCAAACTGAGCACCCTGGCCCATCTTTGCTATTTCAGTTTGCACACAGAAAATACCTGCACCCATGACTTTTCGGGATTATGCCCCTCATGTACATTAAGCATACCCATTTTAAACAATTTGAAAGGCTAAACATCTAAAGGTAAAAGATAAACATGAGGGCAAAATTTGAAATAAAAATGTTAACTACGTCTTTGAACCTTAATGAAAATGTAGCCATATGTAAATACAAAAAGATGGTTTCATCTGTACTGGATTTTGGCAAAGTCAAAAATGTATATATTGCACAACTATGTTAGAATTGTATATTTTTTAAAGAGAAACTGTCTTGGATATTTTCCTTCATGTAAAGTATAAATCTTTAAGATGTAATTAACTGGTTTTTGCCTTTTTTCTCTCCACAAAAAATATAAAAATGTATGCATGTTCATCCAATTGTACAATTCATTTCTGAGAAACAAATCGAATTGGAAAAATAATCCACATTCATATGAGAAAAACTCAACTATGAGAATCAAGCAAAAGTGTTATTTAACTGTAAACACTCTTCATACCACATTATTGAATTATAATTAAAATAGCTTTGAAAATAAAGTTATATTACTTTGGACTTTTAATTTTATGGCTTGTATATTTATTTCACTGTATTTATCTTATACACTCCGATGGAGTCTTGAACGTGTTCTGAAGCAAAGTAAGAATTGGAAGGATGTATCTAATCTCTTAAATTACTAGCAGTGACCACAGGATGTTCTGTAAGAACCTTAAACTACCTTCATGGTTTAAGGACTAGGTGTAAAACCTTGCCTCGAAATGTGTGTCCACAGATAGGCAGCATTGCATCACCTGGAGCCTATTACAAAATGCGTATCTCAGGTGCCATCCAGAACTACTGAACGCCAGTGGGAAGTTTAACAAGATCCCCATATGATGCATATTACATTACATAGTAAAGTCTGAGAAGCACTGCTCTAAAGCACAACTTCTCATGTGAAATAAAATGTGTGCTTGGAAGAGAGAGGAAAAAACGTTGGCCAACTGTTGCAACTTGCCTAAGCAGTCATCTGAAGTTTTTTTTTTTTTTTTTTTTTAAGTTTTAGTAGTAAGCAGGAGGGTTTAAATATTTTAAGAATTAAATATGCTGAAGTTATTATGTGTTAGGAAAGATACAGAGCAAGCTTACCGACTGGCCCTCACTGTAGAGACGGCACATTAATGCAAAGGTTGGGTGGCACATGCTTCCATCTACATCGATGCACAAACGTCTCCCATTCCCAGATCAGGTGACCTCTCAAACGCTTTCCTCAACCTCGCCCATCTCAGTTCTGGTGAACCAAGCTGTCAGGGCGGCTTACCACGGAACTACCACCAGTGAGTGTGTCTGGTATGCATCGTACACTAAAATACAACTATGAAGAAAAAGAACATTAGTTTTGTCACAGAACAGATCTATATATTAAGGCTACCACTTTGTCCCAAATTGGAAAATTTTATATTTACTCATTTTTTAAAATTCCTCTTACTTATTCTACATCACTTTCTAAAAACTATAAACAGCATTTTTAAAAATTCCATCCTCATCCTATAATAACCCCTCAATATTTTAAATTCAGGTACCAGTTAGGCCCTGGAAATAATCTTCCTCAAAGCCAGACACTACTTTTCATCTAAGAACCACTCCAACCCTAACTTAAAGAAAAAGGCTAACTAAACTGAAAGTTTGGTTCTATGCAAAAGAAAAGGAACAGACTAAACAGCTGACTCAAGCTGCTCTTACTGTAGCCCTGGCTCTGCTGCCCTCTGCCGGCTCAGCTACTAACTACATCACAGATCACTCCCGCCTCAAGAGACCTCTCGACGTCCGCGCGCTGCAGATGGCATAGTACGGGAGCGGAGGAGGAGCAGAGCGGAAACCCACCCACTCATGCATTCAGCCAGATACCTTCACACAACAGCTACACATGTGCCAGGTGTGTTTAATCTGGGGCACAATACTTAACACCAACAGCACTTCCCAGTCCATGGTAGTGGTGGGGACATTTGACAGAGACCCCCTGACCTCAGGAAGTCTAGAGTCCAGTGATGGAGAAAACTAACAGATACAGTCCATCAGGTAGCATTAAGGGCCACAACAAGATAGAAAGCAGAGTAAGGGACCAGGACTCCAGTTTGAAATAGGATAGCCAGAGAAGGCTCTGAGGAGATAACATGTAACCGGGGATTGAAATAAAGTGAGGAAGCAGACTGTGGGAATACCTGGAGGAAGAACGTTCTAGACAAAGGAACAAGTAAGGGCCCTACGACAAACTAAGCTTGTTGCAGACCAGCCACAGCAAAGCAGGGGCACCCGGAGCAAGTGAGGAGCAGGCGGGAGCCCAATCACAGACTGTGGGCCACGGAGAGGACAGTGGGGGTTCTAGGGTGGGACTGGCTCTCAGAAGGTTCCAAGGAGGATGCAGTGACTCAGCAGGAGGCAGAACAGCAGCAGGGGACTGTCAGCAGGCCACAGCAGCAGTCCAAGAGACATGGGAGTGCTGGCTTGGATGAGAGATGTGGCAGTGGAAAATGGAAAGACATCCAGGAATCCGTTTGCAAATTCTCCAATAGGTTCGCTCAGGGATTGGAGATCAAGACTCAAAGTACTGGCTTCTTGACCACTATTTCTCACAACAAACTGAAATATATTGTGACTCTAATATCATATTCAAAGGACAAAACCATCCATAAAATCATAAAGTACTTCATTCATTGACCATCTACTATTACCTTCAAAGAAAATAAAATCCTTTTCATTTTGCTTCTCATTGAAAAACACTTAAAACATTATGTAATCTGAAATTCCTACTTCATGGAAGAGTATGTCTACCACCGACATCTTCCCTCACATTTCAATTACTCTCCCGCTTTTTCCCTAAAGCCTCTCCTCTCTCTCTGGTTCCCGCATAAGCCCTCATCCTAAACACCCACTTGCTTTTTGTCTCCCTTCTGTCACATTGTACTGATGTAACATAAGAGACTGTACTTCATTAAACCATCCTAACTTCTGGGAAAGAAAAATCAAAATATGGTTAAAGACAGAGGTTTACCAAATTTAATTTTAGTATTCTTTAAAAAATGTGTGACTTAATCACTGGTTGTCCAAAAGCATTCTTTGTTTCTTTTCCAAGATGATGACGATTCTTCATACATTTCCTGAAAAACAGAACCATAACAGGTATTCAAAACAGAGTGGCTTAAAAATTCAACTACCTCTGAATAATTCAGGCAAATGAATATCACATCTGTTTAAATCTGCTACTCTTCTAACAATCCAGCAAACATTTGTATGAGGCACTAAGCGTAGAAAAATGAATAAACATGTTCCCTAAACTTAAGGACTCCCAATCCAGTGGGAGAAACAATAAACAAGAAGACCTAACAAGACAAGGTACAACCACAGAATGGAATAAACAATTCCATTCGGGACCATGTCGGGAGACAGCCTGAGCAAGGTCATGCCGGGAAAATGGAAGATCATTAGTTGTAAACATTTTTTTTCTTTCCAAACACGTCTACTACTTCAACATTTCTAAATATGTTTTTCCGTAGGCAGAAGGGGTATTTCCACTAGGTGTGAAATTAAGTGACCACCCACAGAAGGTCCTAAGTAGGTTTGGGCTGCACCCTACTGACAACTGTGAGTGTGTGCCCCACCTATCTGCCTACACCCTGCCTAGATCACTAATGATCTCAAAGCACAGGTGGGACTAGAACCCCACCAGAATTTAGATACTTCTTGGAAGGGAGGGGAACAAGAATGTATCACTCTTTCTTCTCACTCTCCTGTCAGATCTATTCCTGAGGGACAGAAATCCAAATTCGACTTTCCTCTGAACACCCTCCACACACAGAAAAGTAAATAGAAAGCTCAGCTAGTCCTCTAAGTATAAAAATGAGATGATGCCCTAACTCCTGCCCACTTTCTTATTCTGGAGGTCTACCCTCTCATCTACTTTCTATCAGCTGGCTGTCCCTTCTTCCTCCCTGGTAAAGAAAACTACCTCTGCCGCCCGGGCTCACAACTCAATGTACAATGCTCTTCCTACCGCACTCTATTCAGGGAACGGCCTCATGTAGTCCATCAAAATTGTGGTAGCTTTGTTCATAGCAAAGCCACCATCTATCTGAGCTTCACTAAGCACCAGGACAGTTTTCTCTCACATATCCTATCTTCAAATCCCAAAGTATCCCCTTATAAGAACGGGTTTCAGTTTTTATTCAGAAAATAGGGTCACTGAATTTCACAGGCCTTGCGTCAGAGTCCCACATTTGCTCGTCTCCGCCACTGACTGAGGTGGTAGCCTCCTAGGAAAGACTCACCCTCTGGTCCTCTGCTCTGGCCTTCTGATCTGAGCGGCTAATTCATTCCTCAGCTTTGCCACCAGCCAAAATGTTGTGGGCAATTCTACGCTCTTAAGTGCAATCAGAAGTTTGAGAATTCAGAATAATCCCACTGTTTTTACTACACCAGGGAAGAAATTAGGGAGTTGGGTCTTTTCATCCCTTCAGAATGTCCTCTTTAACCAGAAATTTGCTCTTCTTGATTGGTTTGATGTGTTGACAGAAAATGAGCTAGAATTTCCTATTTACATTTTCAAAATCCACTCACTATGCAATTTCTCTGGAGGCAATACCCCACCCTTTTCTTTTCCTAAAAAGAATCTAGAGTTCTTTGCTCTTTTGCCTTCAGAAATCTCTGTTTTAGCTATTGCCTAAATAGCCATGAATTATTCCCACTCTCCAAAAGAAATTCAAGGGAATTCTAATCCAAAGAAAATGAATTCATATATGAACCAATGGGACCAGTCCCGACTAGGAATTCTAGTTGTTACTATCTATTGAGACCTAATCTGTGCCATGCATTCTTTGGGGCATGTACTTTTCATGTTTAACAAACCCTGGAAAGGAAACACTACATAAACACCCTATTCCACAAATAAACATGATTCTATAGAGTTAGGGAAGACCCATGAATACAAGATCTGTATGTAATCTTATTCCTTATCTTTTAAAAATTTGTGAGAAACGGCATCAGGGAAATCCAAATCAAAACCTCAAAGAGATATCACCTTATGCCACTCAGAATGGCTAAAATTAACAAGTCAGGAAACGACAGATGTTGGCGAGGATGCAGAGAAAGGGGAACCTTCTTCCTACACTGTTGGTGGGAATGCAAGCTGGTGTAGCCACTCTAAAAAACAGTATGGAGGTTCCTCAAAAAGTTGAAAATAGAGACACCCTATGACCCAGCAATTGCACTACTGGGTATTTACCCCAAAGATACAAATGTAGTGATCCAAAGGGGTACATGCACCCTAATGTTTATAGCAGCAATGTCTACAATAGCCAAACTATGGAAAGAGCCAAGATGTCCATCAACAGATGAATGGATAAAGAAGATGTGGTGTGTGTATATATACAATGGAATATTATGCAGCCATCAAAAAAAAAACAAAAAAACAAAAACTATAATCTTGCCATTTGCAATGACGTGGATGGAACTAGAGGGTATTATGCTAAGCGAAATAAGTCAATCAGAGAAAGACATGTATCATATGACCTCACTGATATGAGGAATTCTTAATCTCAGGAAACAAACTGAAGGTTGCTGAAGTGGTGGGGGGTGGGAGGGATGGGGGGGCTGGGTGATGGACACTGGGGAGGGTATGTGCTATGGTGAGCACTGTGAATTGTGTAAGACTGATGAATCACAGACCTGTACCTCTGAAACAAATAATACATTATATGTTAAAAAAAAAAAAAGAAGAAGAAGATAGTAGGAAGGGAAAAATGAAGGGGGGGAAATCGGAGGGGGAGACGAACCATGAAAGACTATGGACGCTGAGAAACAAACTGAGGGTTCTAGAGGGGAGGGGGTGGGGGGATTGGTTAGCCTGGTGATGGGTATTAAGGAGGGCACATATTGCATGGAGCACTGGGTGTTATATGCAAACAATGAATCATGGAACACTACATCAAAAACTAATGATGTATGGTGATTAACATAATAAAATAAAACTTAAAAAATAAATTTAAAAATAAAAATTTGTGAGAAAAATCATGTCCAAATGGCAAAAATAGACATTTTCTTACCTTTTTCCATATGGGCACCTTGGCTTTTAAAGTATCAATGGCATAGCTCACAGCTTGGAGGGATGCAGCCCTATGGGCTGAGGACACAGCGATGATAATGCTTGCTTCTGACACTGGAACTAAGCTTTAACAAAAATGAAGAAAAAATAATGCCATTTCTTCTGAATGTAGTTAAAGAATCTACTAAACAGATGAAAAAAAAAAATTCCAGTAAAGCATTCTTACAACTAAACATCCAGTTCTGTTTTACATAAACTTCCAGGTTAGTTAAAAAACAGTAATCGATCCAAATTGCATTCAGCAGAGGGGATGCTGAGGTGGTGGCTAATTTGTTAGCATCGATCCATTAAACCTGTCTGATGGGCACTGAGAAAAAGGCCTTTCAGTGATTCTATCTGATTCAAACAAGGCACAGTGCCAGGTAATGCCTAGAGACACAAACTTACTGCATGGTGAGTACAATGTAGAATTTAAAATATTAAACAGAAATAAATAATCATAGAATTGGTAAAATTAATAAAATTAAAATTATTAATAATAAAATAGCAACTAATGGAAAATAACAGAATGGAGTCTCTATTCCTGGGTTCTTTTTAAAGCGTGGAACTCCACTCTTCTTAGTGGTACAAAAAGACTAATTTAATGACCTTCAAAGGCATTTACATAAAAAAAAAAAATCTATTAACAGACTTGTCATACAAACTGAGTCCAGACTATGAAACAATTCTTTAAAAGGCCTTAAGGACTTTAGCACACATTAGCACAGGCCATCTGTGCGGGGGGCCTTGGAGTTTTGGCACATTTGGACTTTGTTACAGCATCAGCCACTCTCCAAATGTTACAATGTAACACCCAGAGTGTCTCCACCGTCTGCCAGAATCACTCACAAACCTTCCTCTCATGGTAATACAGGATTCCTATGGAAGATTCCAGAATCAGAATCGGTACAAAGATGGAAAACAACTGCAATTAACATTTAAATTGCTAAAGGAAATCATACCCAAGTCTATGAAACACTGCTATGTGTTTGACTGGCCATTTCTGCCGAATGTCACTACAGATCTTTCTGATTTCATTTTCTGCCATTGGGAGATATGCTTCATATTCTAAGCTAATGACTTTTTTCCCTTCAAAGTTATTTCTTGTAGTCCCTAAAAAAAAAAAAAAAAGAAAGAAAAAGAAAAATATTAAAATAAGGTTTTTCCTTACAATAGAAACAACACATTAATAGAAAAGAGGATTATTTTTTAAAAGACAAGCAGCATACCGATTTGTCTAAAAAATGCTTTCAAATTTTCTAAAAACAAAAACCTGGTTAGAAAAATTAAAAATAGGGGCGCCTGGGTAGCTGAGTCAGTTAAGCGTCTGCCTTCAGTTAAGCGTCTGCCTTCAGCTCAATCATGATCCCAGGGTCCTGGTATCGAGTCCCACATAGGGCTCTCTGCTCAGTTGGGGAGCCTGCTTCTCCCTCCCACTCTGCCTGCCCCCTCTGCCTGCCACTCCCCCTGCTTGTGCTCTCTCTCTCACTCTGTCAAATAAATAAAATCTTTTAAAAAAAAAGAAAAAATAATTATCACAAAGATATAGAAATAAAATGACACTGATTAGGCAAGCATACCAAAAATACTCATAGGACAAACCAATATGGGAAACATTATGCTCCCAGGATTATCATTAAGTTAGTATCACTATCATTTTTCCCCCTCAATATTTGGAAAATACAGAATTCTCCCTGCTCATAATGACTTTTATCCTACTCTTTTAATGCCTTTAATATAGGTTAATCTGAAGATTACTAAAACAAAATAAGAACCAAAAAAATTTCTACCCACCATCATGGGTAATCTTGGCTTACTGTTCTCAGTATCTTAAAATCTTCTATTAACACTGAGCGTGGGAAACACTTGCTAATTTCTCTTGTCTTATGCAGTCAACAGACGCTGTGAACATGACAACTCACCTACAAACAGGGATACTGCACCACAGAGTGGAGAAATCACCAACTGTGAGGCTTCATCTATGGACAGTTTCTCAGTGGTGAATTTTATTATCTCTTTAGCTGACTCTTCAACTTCCTTCAGATCTTCCCTAGAAGATATTAATAAACCTTAACATTGGTACTAGAGGCAAAACACCCAACTTACAGACTATTTTTCAATTTATATTTTTTGTACATTAGATGTGATAGAATGATAAAAATAAGCAGGTGTAAAATTTTAGCAAAATCCAGCATGTTTATAAATATTCCTAGTGAATCAAGGAGAATATAAAAAGGAATTTACCATTAACAGGATCAACTTAAAATGTAATCCATCTCATGTGCCACTTTATTCCAAATTCTGGAATTGCGGCTCTTCTCTCCCATCATGGGGTCGGTCAGACATCGACACTCCATCCACACGCATGTCACCTCTAACCACTCTATTTCCATGCACCACACCCAAACTGCCTTTTTCTTTATCCAAAAAGAAGACAAGGAGAACAGAAGCAATGCTGACTCCACAGGAACTGGACTCATTTTATAACCGGACATAATCCAGTTAAGTAACTGAAGAAATAAGGAAATGAACTGCGTGCCTATCACCAGATGTCGTACAAAGCCCTTTGCCATGCATTTCTCATTTCATTCATCAAGCATCTATTACATACTCACTAAGAGACCAACCCCATGCACTAGACAAGGACCAGGGAACAAACAACCTGGCTCCTGCCCTCAGGGCACCTACACAGGAACGGAGAAACAAAGCAAGAGAGAAAAATTATATATAGGGGTAACATAAAAATAAACAGGGTTCTGAGACAGAGCATGGGTGCTGGGGAAGAAGGGCTGTGTAAGAGCATCAGGGAAAGCCTTTCTCAAGAGATAGTATTTAGAAGTGAGACCTGAAAGATAAGCAAGCAGTCCTGTAAAGAAACAGGGGAAAATGCCCCCAGGCAGAGACAGACAGAATGGCAAATGCAAAGCCTCTAGGACAAGAAAGACCAAGGTGTGCTCCAGAATCTAAGGGGACGCTGGAACCCAGGGTTCAAAGGAGGGAACAGATGGGCTGAGAATGGGCACGCAGGTCGGGCTTTGCAGGATGAGGAGTCTGGATATAATCATAAATCCTGAGGGATTTTATTCACATTGAGAAAGAAGGCTCAGAGGAGTTGAGGACTCATTCAAGGTGATTCCAGTCAGGGACTCTCACTAAATCCAATGTTCTTTTCCCTATACTTCCAGCTACTGAAAAGAAAAGCACAAACATTCACATTCCACTGGATTCTAAGATGTTTCAACCTTCTGTACATGCCACCTGAGCTTCTTACAAGAACTTATAGGTAACCCAAACATGGTCTATGCTCTATGAACTTGGAACCATACCAAATGCCTACAACTTGATTCTATAGGGACATGGATTCTAAAACCCCATGATACAAATTCTGTCAAACACCTTCAAACAATACATAATGCTGTTTGAGTAATCTTCCTAAACTTTCCAAAGAACACCTTTAATCCTCTCTTTCTCTCTCTCTCTCTCTCTCTCACACACACACCCCTTTAACGGCAGCATACTATTTTCTGAATAAATTCCAAACTCAAGAAAATGGCATTTTTCTAAAATCATGGTGGTGATATGGTGACCAGTTTCCCAGTAAAACTGAGAAAAACATCTGACAAGAAATTCTATTATTTCCAAATAGTGGGACTAAGAAAGATCCAGTCTTTATCAGTATGATGGGTAACTTGCTTTGCAATATATATTCTTCACTTTTGGGGGCACTGCCCTCCAGCAAAGTGGAGGAAAAAAATAGGTGAAAAAAATAAACTGGCATCCTTGGTATGTTCCTTTCTTTACTGAAACCAAGGTTTTGCCATTGAGTATGGTATTTACTCTTGATTTTGGAGAAAAGCCCTATCACATTAAGAAAGGGGTTTTCTTCATTCCTAACTTACCAAAAACTTTTAATTAGGGATAATCATTAATTTCTACATTATTTGCTCTTCAGCTGTCAATAAATTAAGCCTCATTCTGTCTCTCCAGACTACACTAAGAGATATTCTTATGCATCATCCTACTTAGATAAAGACTATGCTGTTTGGGAAGATGCATTGGGTCCTAGAGCTACCTGCAACACAGCTATAATAATAAAGCTGCTTCTTTACACCTGGAAAATGGTAAGCTTTCTTGTTAGGCACAGCGATCTTTTTACTTCCTGACTATGCAATCTTTCTACATTTCTCTGTACCCAGGAGAGCTATTATCCTGTATTGATAAACGTATTTGTGAAAAAGTACAGAGAATCCAATAATCTGAATTCAAATATTGGCTCTGCCATTTATTAGCTATGTGATCATAGACAAGTCTTTTAACTTCTCTGAATTTCAGTTTTCCTTCCCGCAAAATAGGAATATTAATACTCCAGCATCCAGCACTGTACCTGACACAAAATTTCAATAAACGATTTCAAGTGGAGAGAATGAACATGTCAAACTGCCATAAAATTAAACTGCTTACAAGAGAACAGACGTTGAGATGATACACAGATATGTATAAGTCTGTCTACATCAACTATTATAGCAGCAACTCTTTACTGGCACAGACAGACTTACGAAAAGTATATACTTAAAGCAAATCATATACAAGTTATCATCTATGCGATCCTTTTCCACAAAATTGGTTAAAAAAAACATATCTCACACACCCAAGTGGCTCATGAGCACTACCCTCCACTAATGGGGGGGATAATGGCAATTTCGTCTCCCGACCGAAGCTGGAGGAGTTGATCTCCAAGCTCGACATATTCTTGACGGACAGCAAATATCACCTGATTTCTGACATCAGCCAATCTGAAGGGAAAAAAGTATAATTAGAAGTATCAATGTTGTGTTAGACCTCAAATCTCTTCAGCTGCAACTAAAAATATCACATTAAATATTACTTCATGAAGCACCACCTGCAGAGTTACTAATTAAACCAATTCATATTCTGCAGAGAAAGTACATATCCCCTGAAGAACATACTTATTCACCACAAAGAACACAGTAAACTGCTAACAACTCTTTAATGAGTGTTGTGTCTCAGGGATTTAAACAACCACCCAACCCCAGCCTCAAAAAAAAAAGACTAGATCACACAACATTCAGACCAGGTCAAGAAAAAAAAAGAGAGATTTCCTAATCAGTACATGCCCTCCCCAGGAGATCTCAGTACACAAGTATACTAAGTGTATCTCAGAATTTTCCCACAAAACCAGTGTCTCCCAACAGGTAAAAGGTTAAAGATAAAGCAGGACCAAGGCCCCATCCCATTTCATCGATTATCAGGTCACTTTAAGAGCAACTCAAAGGGGCACCTGGGTGGCTCAGTCAGTTAAGCGCCCAACTCTTGATTTCCACTCAAGTCATGATCTCGGGGTCGTGAAATCGAGCTTCGAGTTGGGCTCCACGTTGGGTGCAGAGCCTGCCTAAGATTCTCTTTCCTTCCCCCTCTGCCCCTTCCCCATGTTCTTGGGGGAAAAAAAAAAAAGAAAAGAAAAAAAGCAACTTAAAAGATGAAATCAAGAAACAGTTTTCCCATTAAACCTACATTGTGGAATGTCTTTTACAATGCACTAGGACTTCCCAGTTTAAAAATCTATACAGGGGCGCCTGGGTGGCTCAGTCAAGCATCTGCCTTCGGCTCAGGTCATGATCCCCGGGGTCCTGGGACTGAGCCCCATGTCAGGCTCCCTGTTCAGTGGGGAGCCTGCTTCTCCCTCTCCTCCCCACCTGTGCTCTCTCTCGCTATCTCTGTCTCTCTCTCAAATAAAATCTTTAAAAAAAAAATCTATACAGACTTAAGTGACACAATTAAAATTCCTGGAACTCCTTAAAATAAGCCATAATTATACTTCATTGCGAAAAAGGACTTGAGGTAGGAACAAAAGCAGTAAATTACAGATTTTTAAGAACCAGAAAAAAATCAAATACTATGAAAACTCGATTCGGCAGTAGCTACAGTTTGTGAGCTTTCACTTTTCTTTTAATCTTAGAAATTTCTACTTTGAGTTCTCTAAAGAAGGGGCAGGACATAAAACTAAAGCATAAGTTTTCAACCTAATTTGTAACAATCCCATGTAATGTTATAAAAATGCAGAACCCACATTTTTAGTATTTTATAAATTATAAAAGCAAATATATTCATGTCCCTTTGGCAGTATTCCAGCTCACTGTGGTTTTTATCAGTAAAATATCTTTAGCTTTAAGAAATTGTGCATTTTTAGATACCAGAATTTATTAGTAGTTCCAGAAAAACACGTCTACTGACCCTTTTTGACATTAAGCATGGAAATAAAAATTAGCTTTTTTTCTCTAATCATTTACACATTTTTCAATGTTAAAATTGCTAATCATATGCATTCTACAAATTTTTAACTACCCAGGATGTCGTGCTTCTATCTCATTCCACAGCTGCAACGCTTTTATTTCCTGTGGCACAGAAATGGTCTCCGAGCGAATTCCTGCTATCTCAGCACTTTTTGCAAAATACAACACTTCAACCTGAAAAGGAGAGGAAATGCCTTTAACAGTAACAGTAATAGACCTTTTCTGTCTCGGTGAGCTTTTCTTTCCAATTACTTTAATCAAAGACAAATTTTATAAATTAGAAATAATTAAATCACCAAAAAAAATGTTAGTATAATTACAAGTTCAAATTTTGAAAACTCTTTAAGCACAATTCAGATTAATTTCCAAATGCTTTTCGGTTTTATGAATGTAAGCCTGCCACAACAAAACCCTAACGGTATCTTCTTAAAAACCATTAAGTTGTCCTTTATTTGACATAAAATTATAGCATCTTTTATAAACACTTAAGCAGTGAACTGATGTCTGAGTCAAGAGAGAAATTACATATAACCAAAAAAAGAGACACGTCTTTCACGATTGTCATATGACCCTTGATTTTAGTCCACATTACATCGAACCCAGCTGCCAAGGATTAAGTTATGCAACAAAGAAACCCTGACTTTGTAAAGGCAGGTGGGTTTGATATACAGGTTAAACTGGTATTTCCTAGGACAAACCTATGCCGTCAGCCTGGTATCTAAGAAATCCGACCCACCTGTCCCAGTGTGCAAATTAGAGGTTTGGAAATAATCAAGGGTTTGCAAATGCATATATGAAGCACCTTTGAACTTGAAAACTGTCTTTGCCAAAACGTGTAATTATAGAAGCAGGGGGGCGAAGTCGAGGGTGCCTTTAGAAACCTGTGACGCCGTCACCTCGGAGACCAAGAGTTCGCGGAGAGAACTTGACCTTCTTTCGGGCAGCCGAAGTAAAGCCTCCGCAGCCCGGAGGGGCAACACTGGTGGTCGTGGGCGCGGCACCGGACGAAAGACTCGGCTAAGGTGGCTTCGATGAGGATCCGGCTGAGCAGGCCGGGTCTGTGGAGGGAGGAAGGAAAGGGGGCAGATGCACCTGTGAGGGCGCCCCACCCTTACCTGACATCGCAACACCATCCCGCCCGGATCCCTAGTCTGGTATTCCGACCGCGGAAACGGAGCAAGGTCGACGAGAGCGCAGGCGCAATCTGACGGCCCTTTCCGCCCACACAGAGCCTGCGCAAAACTAGCTCCGCCCCGCTGCTCTCCCAGCACGGTTCCAGCTGCAGACGGCTCCGCAGAAAGCTCAATTTCCACTTGCTGCTGGGTAGCGGTGGCGAGCTTCAGCTGTAGGTATCACGAAATGCGGGACGGGCTGGCCGTTCATGCCCGTCTTCTTAGATGAGAGGCCGAGGTGCGGGAGAGCAGACACCGGTCTCTACTGGACACTTGTCACCTGCGTCATGGAAGTTCGGCTTTCCCGCTCGTTCACCTGTAGGCTTGTCTTTGACATTTCTTATCTACCCCGACATCCGGTATATGATTAATGTCCCTTAAAGGCAAAGCATTCAATTTATCAGAGTATTCGAACTGTGTCAGATTTACACTTTCCCAGTTTACTAGCTGCTCAGTAATTTGTCCAATTGCTATCTATCCATCCAACATTTCCAACTTTTTATCAGCAAGAACTCTGTTTTAAATTGCTTACATAGTTTTGTGGATAACGCTAGGCGCCCCTCTCCTTGGAATTCACAGTGCTGGATGTGAGACAGTCATAAACCATTAATGGTAGTCAGTGTACCAAAGGCAATACTAGAGGTACATGTTACATTTCATGGGGGCAGTAAGGGGAAAGTGCCTGGTCACCTGAGGAGTATAGTCTAGGAAGTCTTCACAGAGGCATGCCTGAGCTAAATCTGCTAGAATGAATAGCAGCAATGTCAGAGTGAGGGTAGGGATGAGGGAATTTCATTAAGGTGTGCCAAGCGAGAGGGATATAAAGCAGCATTATGAGGTCACAGAAGGGCAAATAGTTGGCAAGGTGGACATGCCCCCTGCAAGAAGTACTGGAAATAAGGCTAGATACCAGGTAGTTGTAGCCCGTGGGAGGAAAAATTGACAAGAACTAACACCAACATATATTCCTATAAAATTGCTAAACATCAAGGATAAAGAATTATATTCACAAACATAGGAAAACAGGGGAATGATGACAACAGCCTTAGACTTCTCCATAAGCCCTAATGCCAGAAGATGGTGCAACATCTAAAAGAGGCTAAGAACAAAAGCATGACCCAAAATGTTATGTACAGCCAAATGGGTGTTGTAAAAGGCCATAGCCTAATACTCCTAAATCTGCAAAACCTCAAAAAATAAAATATCCAAGAGTCCTTCTTATAAAATCTCCTCAGGCAAAAATCCAGTCAATCAAGAGAGTAATCGAACTAAAAACTTGGTAATAAAGAAGTTAATGGTAAAAACAAAGCAACTAAAGATGAGATTTTAATCCATTTAAATTTTTATAAAACAAAGACATCAGGGCGCCTGGGTGGCTCAGTTGGTTAAGCCTCTGCCTTTGACTCAGGTCATGATCCCAGGGTCCTGGGATTGAGTCCTGCGTTAGGCTCCCTGCTCAGTGGGGAGTCTGCCTCTCTCTCTCCTCTCTGCTCGTGCTCTCTCTCACTCTCTCTCAAATAAATAAATAAAATCTTAAAAAAAAAAACAAAGACATCAATTGTGGGATTAGGGTTATGGAATAAAATGTAAATAACATTGAAATAATAAAAAAAGTTATAGAAACTGCCCCAAATTGGAACATGTCATTACAAAATTTTACAATTCAAGCCTCTTAATATTTTTCATAATCTTGTTTCTTAATTTTAGAAGGATCCTTTAGGGGCAGCTATGTCTTGTGAATAAATAATAATCTGATGATTTTTAATTCCCTACTTTGTTGTTAAATTCAAGTAAAAAGAAAAATCTAAAAAAGAAAAATAGCACAAAGTATAATTGCATTTAAAAATTATATCTATGTAACTTTAATGCCCGGAGAAAAGGGATGGACTAACATTCACCAAATGATAATAATTACGGTATCTGGGTAGTGGAATTATGGATGATTTAAAAAATACTTTTGCTTTCTTCTTTGAAAGTTTCTGTGTTGCTTGATTTTAGAAGTAATTTGTTTATTCTATAAATATTGAGTGCTCATTGTTATTTAAGCACCAGGGACACATCTGTGAACTATAAAAGTAAGGTCCTTGCCTCATAGAGCTTACATTCTAGTTAGGAAGACACTATGTGTAAAAAATAAATAAATAAATAAAATAAGGACAGTTTGTGATGAACGCTCAGAAGGAAATGAGTAGGGAAGGAGCAGGGTGCAGGTTTGTTAGGATGGTGGCAGGGGTGATGAACATTGCCGGACGTGAGATGACATCTGAAGGATGAGAGGAGCCAGCCTTGTGCAGTGCTGGGGGAAGAGGCAACCTGGCTTTGGGTAGGAAAGACTCTGCATGTTTGAAGGATAAAAGAGAGGCCAGTGTGGCTGAAATGTTTAAAAAAAAAAAAAAAAAACGAGCAAGCAAGCAAGGCTGGTGAGATGATTTTGAAGAGAATAAAGGAAACCTGGACATAGAGATTCTGGGAGGTCCTGAAAGCCAGTGTTGCTTTTTACTTTCAGTGGAAAGCCACATACAAAGACACACACACACACTTAAAGATATGATTCTGCATCTGCTCTGAGCCATTTTGAGGAGCCTGAGCACAAATAAGTCTAAAAAGAAGGCCAATGAAGACTTCTCCATGAATTTTTTAATAATGTGAGATAATAAGTTCCTTATTTTTCCTAAATATTTTCTGCCATAATTTTCAGCTATTAAATAGTAGGTATCTGGTCATGTATTTTACCCCATTATCAGGAATTCTTCATGAAATGCTACTTACTTCAGTGACTTTAGGCAAATTGAAGACTATACTGATATACTATGTTAAAAAATAGAAGGAATAGGGGTCCCTGAGTGGTTCAGTGGGTTGAGCGTCTGCCTTCAGGTCTGGTCCTGATCTCGGGGTCCTGGGATTGAGCCCTGTATGGAGCTCCCTGCTCAGCGGGGAGTCTGCTTCTCCCTCTGCCCCTCCCCCTGCTCATGTTCTCTCTCACTCTCTCTCAAATGGGTGAAATCTTTAAAATAAAATAAAATGCTATGATTCTGAATGGTTTTAAAAAAAATAGAAAAATAGATTTTCAAGTCTCAGTCCATATGCAGGTCCTTATTATTAAGTGTAGCTGGACTTGTGAAAAGTGAAAATATCTCTGAGGAAGAAGAAATTTCAACTGTGTGGTGTGATATCTGTAGACACTTGACTAATATCTTTAATATATTTTGGGTGGTATTTGAACTCCTCATTAAAAAAGTGTATGATGCATTAGTTATTTTTTAAAAGACTAGTTCAACATAAACTCATCCAGAATTACTTGTTTTAACAGGTTACCCAGCTAATAAACAGCCTACCAGAGTGCCTTGTACCTTGTAGGTATACAAAATATTGTTGATGCAGTTTTGCAACTGAATGAAATTATTTACAAAATAACACATTCTTCTTGTATAATTTTATTCATGGGTCGTTTTCAATGAAAACATAAAAACAAGTATACACTATATACGTTAGTTTATTCAAAGAAATAAAGTCAAAAGAAACACGCCCCCTTGTGGTTAGCTATTCCCACTTGCAAACCCTTCACCTTCTAAGTGGAAAGTAAATACAAAAGAGCTTTTTGCAAATGGTCAGCTTTTCACTGACAGCATTCTAAAGCCAATATACAATCTTCCAGTTTTAGATGGCAGAGGAAAACCAGATCTCAAAATTTCATTTCTGCATAATCTAAGATATGCACAACAAATAGGTTAAAGAAAAAGAACCAGAAAAATACACCACACAGTGGTTGTTAGCTAATGAAAAATACAAAGGTTCTTTTAAGGAGCATGGTGTGGGCTCTAGATAGCTCCTATTACTGACTTTCTTAATACTCTTTAAGAGGGAGAACTGAGGAAAACAAAAACCTGAAAAATCTTACCAAAGGAGAGTTGGTGACACAGAAATCTTTATAAAAATAGGAAGCCCATCCCTTCAGACATAAAAAATTGATTTGAGGCAGTTGCAGGAGCAGGGAGAGGCTGAGCCCAGAATCCTTAGGGACAGCCCAGGAAAAGTCCTCCTTGTCTTAAAGGTGCTCAAGAAGTGAGTCAACTTCACCTATCACATACGTGTCAGCAATTTTAAAGTAGAAACAACTGATGCCTGAACACAAGGTAAGACCTCTTGTATTACTGCCTCTCCTTAGAAGTGGCAAAAGTTCCAGATGCCCAAATCCAAGTAGAAATTGAGGAGGAATCTGAAGCCCAAGTTTATCCCTGGATGTAAAGGGATATCCCAGACATTATGAAGTTAACCCAGATGAAGACCTTTAATAGTTAACCCAGATGAAGTTAACCTAGATGAAGACCTTTAATAAAAGTGCAAGAGAGAACAGAGCCTAGTTTGGCCAATAGAGGCTGCACACAGGCCTAGCTGAGAAAAATTTCTTCCAATCCTTTACTCAGCCCACCCCATGCCCTCAGGCTATAGATGCTTCCTCCTCTGTGCCTCAGGGGTCAGCAAACCTTTTCTATAAAGCGCCAGATAGTAAATATTTAGACATCCCAAGCCATGTGATCTCTGTCACAGCTACCCAGCTCTGCTATTGCCCCAGGAAAGCAGCCACTGACACTACGTAATGAAGAAATGTGGCTTGGTTTCAATAAAATTATTTACAAAAATAGGAGATGGGCCAATTTGTAGTACACGCCATATTTGCTGACCTTTGCAGTGTCACTCATAAAATGACGGGAAAGGATGGAGGTAGAGGAAAGGGGAATTTAGCCACATTGTAATCGCATAAATACGTTTAGACAAATCTTTACATGTTAAGTATCAGTAAATTAAGAAACAGGAAAAAAAAAGTATAAAAAACAAGGGAAAATATACGTCAGCAAAAAAATGATTAAAACTAATAGGGAAAAAAATGTAGTATGCAAATGGCAGATGAAAAAGTATCTTATAGTAGAAAGCAAACCCCTTGTACCTTCCCCCAGAGTGCTTTATAAGAGAATTTATAAGGACACAAATTTGTATAAGACTTCAAGGTAAGTTAAAAATACAAAATAAAAAATAAAGCTTATATGGAAATATAACTATGAACTAACATATGACTAACATATGACCAGTACAGAACAAAGAATAAATATATAAGAAGATAAATACAACAGCAGCAGAGACTCAATTATTAGTTTAGAGTAGCATTGTCCAGTAGAATTTCCTGCAGTGATTGGAATGATCTATAACTGTGCTAACCAAGAGTAGCCACAGTGACTACTGAACACTTGAAATGTAGTTAGTGCACTCAAGGAACTAAATTTTACAATAAAAAGTTTTTAATTAATTTAGATTTAAATAGCCACATATGGCCAGTAACTATTTATGGACGTATAGGTCTAGAGGAAACTCTGGAGAATATTACAACGAACACAGAGAAAAAAAGAGGTTAAACAATTACAGCGAACATAATAAATATAAAATAGGTATAGAGACCACAGAACATAAAGACAAGCTGTGTCATTGAATGAGAAGTCTAAACAAATGGAATATGACATGAATTTTAAATCATAATAGAATATAATTTTCCCAAATGCAGGAGAAATTTATGCCACAGATTCAAAGGGCACAGCGTATTTTAATAAAATTCTGAAACATCACAATGGACAATAAGATATTTCCTGGTCTTTACTGAATTTTCAGAATAAAATTTCTTCAGGTATTCAAGAGGAATTTTTTTTTAAGTTACTTAGAAGTGGAAGAAAACTGAGCTACCTTTTGATTTCTTCACAATAACATTTAGCATCAGAAGACATGGACCACTGCTGAAGGAAAGAAACCAAGCCCAAAATGTTTCACATTCAGACATACTGTCATTCAACCACGAAGACAACAGGTAAAAATGAAAGAATTTGAGAAATATATTACACATTGTACCATATTATAAAATCTTCCTCAAAATCTGACAAAGAAGAAATAAAATGAAAGCCATTGTGAAAAAAGATTGCTGGCAAACTTTAAATCCATGTAACTATTTAACCAAACTTGAATAGTCATGGAAACTATGGTCAGAAAATATAAATACATTTTAAGAGGTAAATACTACCATATAATAAAATACCTTAGGCCTGGTTCCCCAGAAGCACAAGCTGAAATGAGGATTTAAATACACATTTATTGAGGAAATGATCCTAGGAAATGATCCTAGAAAACTGTTGGTTAGGAAGTGGGGGAAAATAAGGATGGGGAAGCAAGCAAGCAAGTGTGAAAGAACCAATTTCAGGCAAAACTTCAGCATAACAGAGATGAGAGTGTCTTATTAAACCTGGCAGTTTGAACATGTATATTTACCTCTTCTCCCTCTGAAAAAGTATGGTGAAAGGAGAGGGGAAAAAAAGGCATAAACCCACAAGGATGAGGAGAATAGGAAAGACAACAAAAGAAAAGTGTTGGAAGCTAGATAGTAGATGGGACATTTCCAGTTCTGGTCATGATTGAGTAGCTGGATTGAGGCTTACCTTCTCACAAAAAATTAAAATCTGGAAAGATATATTAAACAACTGTCTGCACACACTGGATTGCAAGAGCTAAGGTCACTGAAGGAAGGAAAGCACATGTGGTAAGCCTCACCTTAATTCCAGCTTTCTCCTTAATGGTATTTTCCAAACCTTGGCACAGGAAAATAGACGCCAAGAAGAGAGAAGGCAGATCGGAAAGAAAAGAATGAAGACAAGATATACTGTGCAAACACTAACCAAAAGAAAGCTGGTGTGACTATACTCACAAAGAACAAAATAGATTTTAAAGTAAGAAGTGTAAGAGATAAAAAAGGATATCACATCATAATTAAAAGGTCAATTCAAGGGGCACCTGGGTGGCTCAGTTGGTTAAGTGTCTGACTCTTGATTTCAGCTCAGGTCATGATCTCAGGGTCGTGAGATTAAGCCCCGATTTAGGGTCCACTCTGGGCAAGGAGTCTGCTTAAGATTCTCTCTCTCCCTCTCCCTCTGCCCCCCCCAAAAAACAAGGTCAATTCAAGAGGAAGGTATAACATTCCTAAATTAGTATATACCGTATAATATTGCTTTAAAATACATAAAGCTAATATTGACAGAACTAAAGGCAAAGGTAGATAAATCCACAATCACAGTTGGGGATTTTAACACATGTCTATCAATACATGTCTATCAACTGATAGACAAACAAGCAGACAACAGTAGGAATAGAGAATATTTGGATACAACAATTAATCAATTTGATTTCATTGACATAGAGAACACTATGTCCAACAACTGCATAATTCTAGGTTGAGTTGTTTTTCTTTTGGTACTTTGAAACTGTTTCTCCATGGCATTCTAGTTTTTATTTTCTCTTCTGTTACCTTACCTTTGTTTCTCTACACCTACTGTGGTTTCCGCCCCACCCCACCCCCCGTCGTTTTTTTAAAGTTTTCTCAATATCCTATTTGTTTAATGTATTTTGTCCATTTTTTAGCTGTTTCAATTGGATGGGTAAATATTGTCCATATTACTCATCTTAAAGAAGAGGCTTTTTCCATAGCATTTTGGAATAGAAGCCAGAAAGATATATTCCAATTTGTTTCTGGGGGCGTAAGTGTCTGACTGCCTGGAGTTCTGTGCATACGGAGAGGGTGGTGACTGAGAATTTAGGGGTCACCTTTTCTAAATATAGATTTTAATTTAAAAATCTTGTTTTTGCTGTGTGTTCTCATTTCCACACACCATTGGGCTTTTTCTCCAGTTCCAGGTTTCTGAAGCCTAATCTAAACTTTCTCAGTTGTATCCTTCTCCTTAGACATTCTAAACTATGTTACAGTTCCCTCTATTCTCATTAGTTACAAGTCCTCCAACTGCACTTTTTCTTCCAGGTATTCACTGATGCCTCATTCATTCTCTGTCTCTGTCTCTGTCTCTCTTTCTCATTGAGGATATATCCTGTTGAAATTTCATCAATTTTATGCAGTCAGCCTACCATACTGACCACAAAACCTGGCCTTTATATTTTTAATGCTGGTCAATTCTCTTAGTACTCTATATATTTATTTTTGGTAAGGGAATCAATCAAACTAGTGGAGTTTTAAGCAAAGCAAAGCAATCAAATATTTATTTAACATTATTCAAGTCCAGACTTCATGCTTCACTTAGCTTCAGGATTCAAATTTATCATTTGTTGTCTACATTAGGTTCAGATCACAGAAATTAAATTAAAAGGCTTTTACCATTTGTGCATATTTGAATTGTGTGTATTTAAAGTCATCCAAATAAAAAACAATAATAAAGTTTCATTTTGTATAGTATTTGAAATACATTATCTTATTTTATTTTTTTTAAGATTTTATTTATTTGACAGAGAGACAGCGAGAGAGGGAACACAAGCAGGGGGAGTGGGAAAGGGAGAAGCAGGCTTCCCACTGAGCAGGGACCCCAGTGCGGGGCTCGATCCCAGGACCCTGGGATCATGACCTGGGATCATGACCTGGGATCATGACCCAAAGGCAGATGCTTAACGACTGAGCCACCCAGGCACCCCTCTTATTTTATTTTTTAAAGATTTACTTATTTATTTGTGAAAGAGAGAGAGAGAGAAATAGCATGAGCAGGGGGAGGGGCAGAGAGAAAGGGAGAGAAGCCGACTCCCCGCTGAGCATGGATCTGGTTGCAGGGCTTGATCTCTCCACCCTGAGATCATGACCTGAGACAAAACCAAGAGTCAGACACTCAACCTACTAAGTCACCCAGGTGCCCCAGAAATAAATTATTTTAAATTGAAATTAATTAATTAAAATCAATTAATCCAATTATCAATTAATTATCAATTAATTAAAAATCAATCAAGAATTGCTACTTTCAGAATTGGCTGAGTGCATGCTATTTTTGCTTTTGCCACACGATGGCACCATTTTAGCTAATAATTACAAATATCGTCCTCTAATAGAATTTTTCTCCAGTTCTGCATCCTTTGAATGTTACTAAGTGTCCAGAAATTATCCTCTACTGAATAAACTGTAATCACCTACTTATAGACCTGACCAATCTTATAGTTTGGATTTTGAACTAAAGAATTATCAGGACTCATCCATCAAGGTTCTCCATAGATCTCTCACTGTGGGGACCTAAAGCTGTAGTTTCCTGAAAGGTTTTGCTGTCAGGTTTCAGAGATGCCCTAATGAAAAGCCAAGTGAGGTACAAATTACAGTGTTCTGCTTGTACAGATGTATGGTTCTGAATCAGCTAAGAGTGCTTACACTGTGTGAATCCAAATGCTGAGAGATTAAAATGTGCCCCAGTCAATAATCAGAGATAAAATATTTGGGAAGATGGAGAGATAGCCCACTGATTCACAAGATAAGCCTATTAGAGATCTTCAGTGAACATAATTTAATTATACACAAGAAACATTTATTTAGTGTTTTTTCCCCATGCCTATTAAGGCCTTAAACATCAAGGACCCTTTCTGGCCATGACTTCACCTTTTATATTATTTCTTCCCCTTAATTAGAAGAGCTAGCATTTTCAAAAGACTTCTATGTGCTAAATACCATGCTCTGTGCTTTGCATTTTTTATGTCATGTAATTCTTAACACAAGCCTTCAAGGTAAGTGTACTCATTATTTTACAGATGAAGGAAGCTCAGACATGTACCTAGTATCATTCATCTAGTAAGTAACAGAGCTAGGGTTTGTATCTGGGTCCTTGTGCCCAAAGCCCACACATCAACCTTCACCCATTTGAATATGTACACCTACACTTTCTATGTTGCCTGTTTTCCTATATGGATCAGCATCCCACCTAGAATTACGCCTGACAATTGCCTGCTAGAGATAATTTATATATTCCCTGATTATGTATAACTGTTTAAAAATAATTGTGAAAGGGCTTCATATCTCTATTATGATCCACTGCATTGATTAATGTATACTCTGATTGGCCCTTTGAAGGTCCTGAGGGTTTACCTGATAGAACAATTCTACAGGAATGTACAGACCAATGCTATGAGGAGTAGGTTCAAGTCTACATAGCCATCTTGGGACTGAAGAGGAACCACTGAAGTGGTTAGTTTATTCGGTGGGGTTGGCCTTCAGATTAAAAAGAAGAAGAGCTTTAGAATCTCAGAGTTGAAAGAGACTGTGAAGTTCACTGAGTCCAAATAACCAAGCTTGAATGCATTCTGCCATATGCCTACTCAGCAGCTAGCCAGCTACTCCTTGAATACCAGAGAATTCTATAGCTCAGGAATCACTTTCAGTCTTGGGCCAGTCTAACTGTTCTTCGTATGACACATACAGCAAGGATGACCAACCACTGAGGAGATGGTGGCGGCCATGACCATGAAGTTGGTAGAGGCTTTCCCACTTGATCAAAACTTGTTCAGGAGCTGGGTCAGCTATTCCAGCTATCCCTGGAGGAAAACCATCAAGAGAAGCTTTGGCAGGGCAGATGCTTGAGGAAAAAATTCTGATGGAAGCACAACAGGGTTAAAGCCTGTGAAAAGTATATTTATTTGTATTTTAATATACTTATTTGGTTCAACTTTTTGAGGTAAAATGTAAATGTACATAAATGAGCTCTGATTAAAATTCTTAGAACAATTGAATCAGATGACAGATCAAGATCTACTCAAGAAAAAACAGTCTTGTAGTGTAAATCTGGGAAGACCATAATTATGCTACACGCTAAAATCTTCTCCTGGACTTCACATGTAAACAAAACTACATGTTAATTTGAAGTCATCAGAAGTGCCTGGAAAAACACATCGAGGACAGGTATAACACAATATTCTATAGATTTTCCCTTTCCAACACCTAACATAATCACTTCCACAAGAGGGCACCAATTGATATCTTATTCCCAATAAATGGAAGGCCAGTTTGAAATAATGGGTTGTTACAGTTTATACACCAAATTTTCAACATAATTCACACAGTATACTTGAGAAGATCACCTTCATTGTTACTGTCTCTCAAGAAAATAACATTTTAGGTTTCAGGAAGGTGCATTTCTAGTCCATAGAAAAAAGAAACCTTTCATGTTAAAGTCGAGTACTGTTTAATTTTTCCAAAAATAAATACTAAATGCATTTTAGAAAAATGAATTCATGCTCTCAATATTTTTACAGTTTATTTCAAATGTGAAATTTGGCAAGTTTGCTTTGCTTTAAGTGAAAAAACAAAAATGCCTCAATTTTCCCCTTTTTATGGAGATAAATCTAAGAGTAGAAGGCCTCAGCAGTGTCGTGGGAGTGTTGCTAAATTCATAGGTAGATTAAGTTTGGCAGATGCTCCAATGTATCCTGTGTTGCTCTTTGGAAATTAGCAGTAAATCTCTGATAGTTTAATCCTAGCATGAGTTTCCTAGTATGTACACACACACACACACACACACACACACACATACTCTCTCAATACTTAAGACATTTTACTTACTTAGGTCTCCTCTAACCTTCGTCTTTCACACTGAGTCCTCCACTTGCTGTGTGCAAAGAATAATAGGAGAATTGGCAGAAAAATCTGTTTACCCCCTGGGATAAGAGTGCCAAATTGGTCTTTTCTAGGAACTGTAGAAGACTTTCATAATTCAGCATGTTTTTCCATAGTGTTGGTTTCTATGCACAAAGGAAGTGTTTAGCAATAAAAATTGTATTTATTGAGCACCTAATTGTCCCAGGCATTATACAATAATAATTGTACCATGCACATTTTATTTTACCCTCTTAACAATGCAATAACTTAGGTATTACCAATACTCACATTTTATAGCTGAGAAAACTGAGTTGCAGAGAAGTTAAGTACTTCCCCAAGGTTTCTTGCCCTAGGAGGGCCAGGATTTGGATGCTGGTCTATCTTATTCCCAGGCCCCAAACTTTTAACTATTCTTCACGACTCTCTGAAACCCAGCAATAACTCCGTGATATTAGCAGGCTTACACCTTGGAATCAGGTCCTAGAATGTATCTAGTACCCTCAGGCTATGTTTGGACAAGGGTGGATCTGGGAAATCCATGGTCTCCTTTGATGGATATCATAGGAAGTGGGAGAGATAAAGGAAAGTTATTTCCAAATTTTCACTGGCTCTCAAAGTGTCATCTCTGCCATCTCAGCCATCTCTGAACACTGTGATTAGGTCAAGGATAGGCACATAATCCAAGGCACATTTCAGGATTTTTATTTGAGCAACTGGGAAAGCAGACTATCCTCTGCTGATGTTGATGGCATAAGCCTTGAGTGGGCCTCCACAAAAACCCTAATAATCTTCTGCCTACCATTTATTACCCAGAAAAAACAGAGTGGAGATAGGACTCTGGGGATACCACTGGGGCCAGGAATCAACAGGGCCTAAAGCCAGGTCTTTCTACTTGACATTTTTAGTTATGTGAGACAATATACTTCCTACTGGCAGAACCATTTTGTGTCAAGTGCTTGGTCACTCTTAACTGAAGGTACCCTAGCTGATTCAGCCAGCTCAAATACAACAGTGTAGGAGGATATTGAGCAGGCTTTCCCTAACTTGGCAGCAAGTCTCAGAACAGAGAACAACACATGTGAAATCATGAAGTCCCTGCATTCTGAAGAGAGCAGCCAGACACCTCCCTAGGGACTTACAAAGAGTCTGCAGAACTGACCCACCCACATGTGACTGCCTCCCTCCTCCAGTCTGATGGGAACAGGATAGGGTGAGAGTCAATGGATTCCTTTCACTCAGGGAAACTATAGGGTTTAGATGAGAGATGGTTCACTCCTCCTTCACCAGGGAGAAGAGAAGGGTGTTCCCGTTACCAAGACAAGTCACTGGGAGGCTCCAAGAAAATAGCTCAGAGCATGGGGCCAAATGAATGGATGCCCTGGTGACATGTCTGCTTAGGCAGTGAACTAGCTAATTTGTCCTTGTGCCTATCTGGCTGGGAAGAAAGCATCTAAAGAGAAAAAGCAGAAGGGAGAGAGGAGTCAGTTTCCTCTACTATTGTTTGGTGGCAAAGATATGCGAGTTGACTGTGGGTCAAATGGATACTACAGAAAGTAGTAGGTGTAGGCATCTGGCCATGCCCATAGTGGTGTTCTCCTGGCAAAGGGACTTCAGCAACAAAAAGCTGTAGGGTGATGGTACAAGCAAATGGGAGGTAGAAGAGGTGCAGTTCAAGCTGGCTCTCCTGGTCAGGGAACTGCAGAGTGGATGGGTCCTACAGGGCCCTCTGAAGGACTCATACAGGGACCACACAAGAAAGATCACAAAGGAAGGAAGGGATTTAAATCAAATTTGAGATTGGTGCTTTAAAATAACTGAGTTTTAATGGCTCAAAGTGACTGGAAATTTATGGGATCTATCCCAGATGGTATTAAGTGACAAGAAATGGAAAATGAATGAGGCATGGCTGAAGGCAGTGAATGGAAGAAATAAAACCTTTATATATTTATACCCCCACTGAGTTGAGACTGCTCAGTAACTCTAGTGGGATATTGGAGAATTCCTCCTTCACCATACAGACACCTGAAAATGGATTAAGGGGCAATAAAAACTTTGGCATTAGGTCAGAAGTAGCAATAGCAAATCCAGCACCAGTATCTCTGTCTACAGTTGCATTGCACTGTTGGTCTTTCTATAAATCCTATTTCAGGAGACTTTGCTAGAATGGGGCAGGGAAGGGCTGGGCCAAGGGGAAGGTCAAGGTGTATGTCCAATGGTTATACAGGTTGCATTAAACTGGACAACTAGCCAGTTATCAATTTAGAGTCTTATTTTGAGAAGATATAAGAAACTAGTCACTTTCTTATGTGAAATTATATCTCTTGTTCTTTCTATACGAGGGGAGGTGTTGTTAATTTTATTTCAAGGTATAATTTTATTTTTCATTTTCTTTCTTTTTTTTTTTGGAAGATAGAGGGATAGAGGGAGAGGGAGAGAGAGAGAATCTTAAGCAGGCTCCATGCCTAGCATGGAGCCCAAAGTGGGACTCGATCTCACAACCCTGAGATCATGACCTGAGCCAAAATCAAGAGCTTAACAGACTAAGCCACCCAGGTGCCCCTTAAGGTATAATTTTAAATGATTATGCTCATCCTTAAAAATTCTTCAAGGGCACTGGAGACCTCTAGAATAATTTTGGAAAGGCTAGTGGGGTATGGGAGAATGAGAGGCTTTGCACTCAAATATCTAGAGGGACCAGCAGGCAGGGAATGTAACCAGTGAAATGGGCTGGGTGGGGTGGGGGAGAACTGCAGAGTATATGACTCGTCAAATGACGCAGCTGCTATTCAACCCCAGTTTACTGTTGCTATGTGCGTGTGCATACCTAGTTTACCCAAGTCTTTCAATTTTCAAGAAAAATGAAAAATTCAAGTTTTTATATAAATCTCATAATTTCTAAGTGTTGGCAATTATTCAAAATTTTTAAACAGCACTGTATAGGCCAAATGAAACACATCTGTGAGCCGATATGGCTGGTGGGTTGCCAGCAACCTCTGGCATAGGTAATGGGAGAAGGTGGTCAGAACTGAAAAATGGAATGAAGGCTCAGGGCCTGTCAATCACTACTACTCCTAAAATGAGCTCTGGACCAAAGGCATCTCTCAGACATGAAACAGGAACTTTGTAGGAAGTCTGAGGGATAAAGGAAGCAGGACAAATTCTGCTAATGCTAAAGAATGAGGCATTGGTGCCCCTAGGATGATGTTACTTGCCACAGGACACACATCAGCTCAGAAAGATTCATTTCAGGCACCACTGAGAACAGGTAAAGAGACTGAAATCCAACTAAAGCCATAACCTGTTTTAGGAACATATAGCTGAATGTGCTATGGGTAAGAGGATTTTAAAAAAATGGACCAAAGGATGGAAGAGGTATCAAAACTGGAGGTATCAGAGATACCTGGGAAGAGGAGAAAGATACAAATGCAAGGTTCCTTCAAAAACATTTAAGGCCCAGAGGAAAAGACTTTGAGCCAAAAAGCTGAATGTCTTCCTTCCCTAGGATAGTATCACAGGGCTGACTTGAATGTAGGTAAATTAGAGAGATGTTGGTCCATGTACAGCAGTGAGACCAAAGCAGGTTATGAATGGTTCTGAGGAAATGCTACAACCAGAAGCTGGCTATGAGGTGAGCCTCTTGGTTAAACATCTAATGCAGACATGGCTGAATATAGAAATTTCTAAGACAAGAACTCATCTAGCATTTGAATTATTGTAGTAGTCTCCTAACTGGTCTCCTTGCTTCTGAACTTGACCCCTACAGTCCATTCTCAACAAAGTGATCCTTTTAAGACTTAAACCTGATCATATCACTCCTCTCTTAAAAATTCTTCCATGGCTTCCTATCTCACTTGGAGTAGATGCCAAAACCCTTAAAATGGAAGACAAGGCCTTGATTTGGCCTCAGCTATGTCATATCTAATGTCATTTCCTCCAACCCCACACATCTTGCCCATTCTGCTCCAGCCATGCTGGCCTCCAGCCATTCCCTGAACACATCAACATATTCAGGATCTTTGCACTTCCTGTTTGCTCTGCCAGAAAGGTTCTTCTCCCAGATATCTGCATATTGTACCCCTCAGTTCCTGCTTGTTGCACATTGTCAGAGCATCCTTTACGGACCACACAATGCAAATAGCAGTCCTCCCACCAGCTTTCTCTTTTTCCATAACTCTGCTTGTTTTTCTCATATTACTTATCACTACGTGGTATATTGGTTTTGTTTATTTGCTTATAATCATCTCTTCCCATTAGAATGCAAACTCCATTAGGATTTTGTCCCCTGATGTATTCCCAGAGTCCAGAACAGTGCCCACTATATAGGAGGTGCTTGATAAATATTTGGTGAATAAAGAAGTGAATGAATGAATGAAAAGTAAAAAACACTTCTAATAACCTCTGAAAAAATCGACAGTCACAAACTAAGCAGCTACTTAGATCATTTTGCAAGAAATTTGGAACCTTTGGGCTGTTTCCAAAATTAAAAATATATATATGATTACCCTTGTCTATTCCTCCTCTGTGATGAGTAATGTTAGTGACATGAAGTTGAAAGAATGGGTGGTTGCTTTCTGGAAAGAAGGGAGGCTGACTCCTTGAAAACTGTTGAAAGATCTGAAAAGAGTAGATAAAGTTCCAGGTTTGCATGAAGAAATTGGCTCTGA
This sequence comes from Halichoerus grypus, assembly GCF_964656455.1. Lineage (NCBI taxonomy): Eukaryota > Metazoa > Chordata > Mammalia > Carnivora > Phocidae > Halichoerus > Halichoerus grypus. Next base: position 38,275,164 of record NC_135713.1, read on the forward strand.
AAATGGCCAGTAAAGGACCCATATGTGGGTTTACAACTGAGAGGACACTATGTCTAAAAACTGTTACTGAGCTCGTGCCAGAATCTGTAATCAGGACCTACGACTTTTCGGGATTTCTTAACTTAAAAAGAAAAAGTCCATGATTTAGATATATTTCTTCAGAATGCTGGTTGTCATCAAGATCTAGTAGTGACAGCAGTCCTTAGGGACTGCTAATGGGCTTTCCTTATTTGCTAAGCATTTTTGTTTCGTCTGTAACACATATTTATGAAACACGATGGGGAGAGAGAGGCAAATATTTGAAAGTTTTTTTCCCCAAAGCTTTTCTCTTTCTCTCTCTCTTTCTTTCTTCAAGGCCATGGATATGTCTGTCTGAACATATGTGTAAGTATATTTATTTCCACTCACATATTGTTTATCCTCAGCCACCCTTTGCTGCTATAAATGGGTGGGAAGGGGCTAGACACAAGATGAGTAACTTAATTCATTACCTAATATTAGACATTTAACATCACATTAATCAGCCTCGACTGGAAAGACCAAGGAACAAAATGACTCCCATGTTACTGTAATAAATGTCTATATTTGAGATGGGCAAGGCCTTAGCATTTTTAAGACTTATATTTGCTTAGTGTTTTGAATTTTAACTTTATTTAGTTTCAAAACTTTTTCAAGTTCCAGTGTAGAAAACAGAACTTTGTTTTTAGAATAATTTTAATTCAAGTTTAATAAACTCAAGATGGAGAAATGACTCAAAAACAATGAAATGTGTTTTTCTAAGCAAGCATATTAGGTTATAATACAAAGAAAACATGTGAATAAAACCACAAAGAATACAATTTTTAATTAGAATATTTTATGGGCCCAGTTTCCCTTGTAGAATATATAGAATTATGTGCCAAATTCTCATTAAATGTAACAAAAACGATGCAGAAAAGAACAACCACTAACAGTCAAAATATGACTAGAAACCAGAGGGTTGCTTCATTTCTTGCAATTGACCAAAACCTCACTTAGGTTGTCCCATAATTGATGGAACTTTTTGTGGCCTCTACAGTGAGAGAATACTCTGCTCTTTAGCTTTATCTAGGGAGTCCTCTCTATATCACCACTTCTGAATTCTGTTGCTCCGCACTACTTTATATTTTAGAGACTCAGAATCCATTTCCTTTATTCATTCATCGACTCATTTAGAAAAAAAAAACTGAACACCAAAGTTCAATGCCCCCCACCTGAGGGGAAATAATGACATATGGGTCAAATTTTAGTCAAAGATTACAATTTCGAAGATGAGATGTACGTATGTCATTATATTCTGGGGTTTGGTATGATCTTTGTTATACACAACTTCCATAGGAATTAAAAGAAAGGAGTTATCTCCAGAAAGATCAGGAAGGTTTTCATGGAGAAGGTGATACATAAGCTGGACATCTAAGACTAGACTATATAGCAAGACTAGAGACAAAGAAGGGAGGAGGGTATTGGTGGAAGAATACAAAAAAAAAAAAAGAATTCCAAGTGGAAGAAATAACATGAGCTAAGTCACTGAAGCAGGAAAAGCCAGGAAGTGTTCTGGAAATGGATACTAGTAAAGATTTTTTGAAACACAATGATCAAGTAGAAAAGGTGGTTGTATATGGAAGGACAGCTTTAAATCAGATAGTGTAGGTGTTTGAATGCCAAGCTGTATTAGTTAGGAATGATGAAACAGAAAACCTGACTAAAACATATGGACATTTATTGTTTTCTTAGCAAGAAATCTAGAAACAGGAAGTCTCAGGGTTGTGTTAGCAGTTCAACAGAGTTCTCATGGACCAGAATCTTTCTACTTGGGCTCTGCCATCCGTAGGGATTTTTTATCTTTATATCTACCTCCTCATGGTCACAAGATGGATGCAGAAGTTCCAGACATTATATTTACATTGAAGACACAAAACAGAGAGACAGAATAGTAACCACCACATATGTGCTTTTAATCAGAAAAGTAAAGTCTTTCTCAGGATCCCTGCTAGTCTTATATCTCTATCTAAAAATGAGTCAACAGCCACTTGCAGTTGAAAGAGAGGCAGAGAAAGAGGTTTCTGCTTTTCAGCCTTTATAGTGGGAATGGCAAAGAAGAAAAGTGTTGGAGATGGCTGGTGCCTTCGTTAGCCATCTGCCCAAGCTAGGGAGGACTGTATGGGTCTTATAGGCAATAGATAGTTGTTAAAGATTTTAAGGATAGAAACAACACAGAGTGAGACTTTAATATGACTGATCTGGACGTGGTGAAAAGAATGAATTTGAGAGCAGAGACTCAAGGCAACAAGAAAGATTAAGAACATGTCTCGTTCTAAACATGTATTCACTTCCAAGTGGGGCAGAGTTTGATGACAGGAAGTGAGTTGGTGTCAGTTTTTTCTCCTGTCTTCAAATGGGTTTAAAAATCACACTTTGTTCGGGCGCCTGGGTGGCTCAGTCGTTAAGCGTCTGCCTTCGGCTCAGGTCATGATCCCAGAGTCCTGGGATCGAGCCCCGCATCGGGCTCCCTGCTCGCCGGGAAGCCTGCTTCTCCCTCTCCCGCTCCCCCTTCTTGTGTTACCTCTCTCGCTCTCTCTCTCTCTCTGTTGAAAAATAAATTTAAAAAATCTCAAAAAAAAAAAAAAATCACACTTTGTTCACCACACTGTGCTATAGGTGGGCAACACTGAACCAAAGTTATGGATGCTAACCTAACTGCCTATAGACATCTCTACTTAGATACCCCCCATTATCTCTGCTTCATCTCTTCCAACAGTGGATTTAAATGGCCACTATGACAAAAATAATTTATGGCCAAAGGCTTATTTTTGTACTGTGTCAAAGCATTTTATCTTAATAGAAATGTTATTATTTTTTTAGAGGTACATGAAATAGATGGAAGTGATTCTAAGGCCAAATTTGAATGGGAAAAAAATTATTCATTCTTTTTATTATTCACAATTATAATGTGCTTATAATTCAAAGATAATATTTTGATTATATAAAGTACAAAAAGTTCAACATGCTGCTTATACTTAATGATATAGGACATTTACCACTCATTCTATGAAAAACATGGACAATTATGAAAGAGTTTATCAAAATTTACATATTACCTTCTTAATCTGGTTGGCAAGCAAATTTTGAGGCAATAAAAATTATCATTTCCCTACCAGAAGTATGTCAGGTATTAGAATGACCTATGGAAGCAAGGTATCTGCCCCAGCCCATCACTTATTCTTTAGTTATGCTGGATAATTTGTACAAACTGCTTCAAATTGCTTTTAGGTTGAAGTGCAGATAATTAAGTAAATAAATAAGAACAAGATATGCTAGAAGAATGGTTACAGGACCAGAAGCCTGGCTTTCGTAATAAATGATGATCGAATCTGATGCCTAAAATGTAATGTGTTGTAACCCCAGCATTAAGGAGACCACTGCTCCTACTTCCTGAGTGTCAGTATAGCAGAGTGGTGAGGGGAAAGGCTCTGGAATCATAATGTCTGCATGTGACGTCGAGTCATCACATACTGGTTGTGTGACTCGGGAGGAGTTAGTTTCCTTTCTGTGACTCAGTCTCCTCACCCATAAAGAAAAGGATTACTGTGAAGATTCAGTAATAACCCACATGAAGCACATAGAACAGTAACTGGCGCATGCCGCTGTTGCTGCTGTGGCTATTACTACAACTACTCCACTCCACTCCACTCCACTACTACTACTGCTGCTGCTACACTATTATACTACTACACCACCACCACCACCAGCACCACCACTACTACACCACCAGCACCACCAGCACCACCACTACTACACCACCAGCACCACCAGCTCCACCACTACTACACCACCACCACCACCAGCTCCACCACTACTACACCACCACCACCACCAGCACCACCACTACTACACCACCACCACCACCAGCTCCACCACTACTACACCACCAGCACCACCAGCTCCACCACTACTACACCACCACCACCACCAGCTCCACCACTACTACACCACCAGCACCACCAGCACCACCACTACTATACCACCACCACCACCACCACCACCGCCACTACTACCACCACCACCACCAGCACCACCACTACTACACCACCACCACCACCAGCTCCACCACTACTACACCACCACCACCACCAGCTCCACCACTACTACACCACCAGCACCACCAGCACCACCACTACTACACCACCACCACCACCACCACCACTACTACCACCACCACCACCAGCACCACCACTACTACACCACCACGACCACTACTACACCACCACCACCAGCACCACCACTACTACACCACCACCACCACCACTACTACACCACCACCACCACCACCACCACTACTACACCACCACCACCAGCACCACCACTACTACACCACCACCACCACCAGCACCACCACTACTACACCACCACCACCACCAGCTCCACCACTACTACACCACCACCACCACCACCACCACTACTACACCACCACCACCAGCACCACCACTACTACCACCACCACCACCAGCACCACCACTACTACACCACCACGACCACTACTACACCACCACCACCAGCACCACCACTACTACACCACCAGCACCACCACTACTACACCACCACCACCAGCACCACCACTACTACACCACCACCACCACCAGCTCCACCACTACTACACCACCACCACCAGCACCACCACTACTACACCACCACCACCACCAGCTCCACCACTACTACACCACCACCACCAGCACCACCACTACTACACCACCACCACTACCACTACCACCACTACTACACCACCACCACCACCACCACCACTACTACACCACCAGCACCAGCACCACCACTACTACACCACCACCACCACCAGCTCCACCACTACTACACCACCACCACCAGCTCCACCACTACTACACCACCACCACCAGCACCACCACTACTACACCACCACCACCACCAGCTCCACCACTACTACACCACCACCACCACCACTACTACTACTGCCACCACCACTACCACTACCACCACTACTACACCACCACCACCACTACACTACCACCACCACCACCAGCACCACCACTACTACACCACCACCACCACCACCACCACTACCACTACTACACTACTACCACCATCACCACCACCACTATTACTACCACCACCACCACTACTACCACCACCACCACCACCACTATACTACCACCACCAGCACCACCACCAATATTACCACCACCACCACCACCACCACCACTACTACACCACCACCACCACCAGCACCACCACTACCACCAGCTCCACCACTACTACATCACCACCACCACCACCACTACTACTACTGCCACCACCACCACCACCACTATACTACCACCACCACCACCACCACCACCACCACCAATATTACCACCACCACCACCACCACCACCAGCACCACCACTACTACACCACCACCACCACCAGCTCCACCACTACTACACTACCACCACCACCACCACTACTACTACTGCCACCACCACTACCACTACCACCACCACCACCACCACCACTACACTACCACCACCACCACCAGCACCACCACTACTACACCACCACCACCACCAGCACCACCACTACTACACCACCACCACCACCACTACTACACCACCACCAGCACCACCACTACTACACCACCATCACCACCACCACTACTACTACTGCCACCACCACTACCACTACCACCACCACCACCACCACCACTACACTACCACCACCACCACCAGCACCACCACTACTACACCACCACCACCACCAGCACCACCACTACTACACCACCACCACCACCACTACACCACCACCACCAGCACCACCACTACTACACCACCACCACCACCAGCTCCACCACTACTACACCACCACCACCACCACCACCACCACTACTACCACCACCACTACCACCACTACCACCACCATTACTACTACTTGTACTACTGCTACCATACTACAACTATTGCCCTGCTGTTGCCGCTATTACTACTCTACTACTACTGTTGTTACTACTACCACCACTACTACTACCACAACTACTACATTACTAGTACTACTGGTATTAATACCACTGTCACTCCTGTGATAGCCAATGTGGAAATATTTTTTTGAGAGAAAATATAACAGAAAAGTCCCAAAGCTTGTTCTTGCAAAGATCCTCAAATGATCTGGCTGGCAATGATCTCAGGTGATCTGTCTGCAGCATTTGGCACGATCATTGTAAACTCCTCAATTCACTGTCTTCTCTTGATTTCTCTTTTAGAGAAATTCCAGTCATTTAGGCTGAAAACTTCAGATTCACCCTTGACCCTTCTCCTTTCCTCTTCTCTACCATCCATCAGGAAATCATGTTGCCTCAATGTTGAAAACAGATATGGGCTCTGACCAGTTCACACCACTTCTACTGCTACCATTCTAGTCTAAGCAACCATCATCTTTCACCTGGACATCCAAAATAGCCTCCATGGTAGATTGTTTGCAAAAATAGCAGCAATTATTCCCCTTGCTATAGCATACCCCTTTGTAATTTGGCTTTGGAGCTTCTCCTGTCAAGATTGGAATTAATTCCTCTAATTCTTCAATTTGTGTAAACCTCATGACTTGCTTCAACTAATATAATATACCCCCCAAGTGATGGTGTGCCAGTTTTGAGCCTAGGCTTCAAGAGATCTTGCACACTTCTGCTTGTTCTCTTGAAACCCTGCTGCCATCATGTGAATAAGCATGTGGCCCAGTCATCCCTTTTCTCCAAGCCAACAGCAAGGCAGCTCCCTGAGGCAGAGCCATCCAGCAGATCTGTAGCCTACTGTAGGCCAGACCGGTAGAACTGCCCACTTCAGCCCAGCCTAATTTGCCAATCCACATAATTGTGAGCTAAATAATGGTTCTTATTTTCAGCCACTAAAATAGGGGGTGGTTTTCACTGAGCAATAGCTGATGGATACAGCTTCCTAACACATGCCCCTACTGCTACTCTTGGCCTCTGTCTATTCTCAGGACAGCAGACAAGAATAACTTTTTTAAAAACATAAATCAGAATCATATCACTCTTTTGCTCAACACTCTACAATGGCTCACTTTACAGGGGGCTGTAAGGCTCTAGCTCATATGGCTTTCTGTTACCGCTCTGCCTACATCTCCTACTACTCAACCCTTTGTGCTTTCCATTTCAGCCATACTGACTTCCTTGCTATTTCTTGAATATACCGGACACACTTCTGCCTTAGGAATTTGCTTCAGGTGGTCACTCTGCCTGAAACGCTCTTTCTCTAGAGAGCCTATTGGCTAACTCTCTCCGTATCTTCAGATATTTTCTCAAATCTCATATTCACAATAAGGCCTCCTCTATTTAATAAAACAGCCTGATTCCCATCCCCAACATTCCCAGTCCTCCTTATCCTGCTCTACTTTTTATCATGTTTTTCTTTCACTTTTATCATCTTCTAATATACTATGTAATTTACTTAATTATTTGTTGTATGTATCGCTGTATTATTCAAGGTCCTCCAGAGAAGCAAAACCAATTGAGTGTGTGTGTGTGTGTGTGTGTGTGTGTGTGTGTATGCATGTGTGGAGAGAGAGAGACACTTATTTTAAAGAATTGGCTTACCTGATTGTGGGGACCGGCAAGTTCGAATTTTGCAAGGCAGGCCAACAGGCTAGAGACCCAAGGAAGAGTTGATGTTGCAGCTGACATCCAAAGGCAGTCTGGAGACAGACTTCCTTCTTCAGGAGACCTCGGTGTTTTTCTCTTAAGGCCTACAAATATTGGATGGGTCCCACCTAAATAGGGAAGGTAATTTGCTTTATTCAAAGTTTGAATAATCTCATTATAAAAATACCTTCACAGTAACATCTAGACTGGGTTTGACCAAATATCTGGGTGCCGTGGCCTACCCAAAGTAACATATAAAATTAACCACCACACTCTCTTTAGGTGAAATACAAGTTTCTAGAGGAATGAAATTTTTTTTTGTCCACTAATATATCTCAAGTGCCTAGAACTATGCCTAGCATAGAGTTGGTGCATATGTTACATGAATCAATGAATGAATGATTGAGTCTTTAAAAATAAAAGTAAAACTCAACAGGAATATTATGAGAGTGACTGGAACTTGGTGGGGTTAGTCCAGAAAGCTCTCTGAAGGATGTGTGTTTTACAAATAGTTTTGAAAGGAGACTGGGATGTAATTTGGCAGAAGGAGGAGTGAAGAAACCCCAGGAAATCAGAGTGATGTGTATATTGGCTCAAAGTAGAGAGAAAACAAACAATGTGTGCCCTCTAAGATAACCACATCTTATGTAAATAAAGGGACGTTTTTCAGTTATCCCTGAAAAACTAAACACTTCCTTATTATCTCTTGAAGTTCCAGAGCCTCATTTGTCTGTCTATAATACTAAAAAATTGTGGTCACTCAAAAATTTGAACTTTTTCCAAGTGAAATAAAGCATTTATACAAAGCAGATGCATGCAACATAACCTTCAATCATGATTTTCCTGTAGTCACAAGGATCACTACAAATAGAAGAAGCCATGCCTTGGACCAAACTAGCACTTAAAAGTCAAGTATAATTTGATGACCATTCTACAGGTACCAACCAAACCAGGGCAGTTTTCTTTAGAGTCAAGAATTCCTGGCACGGATCTCCTACCAGATTTACTCAGGTACAAGATTTTCCTAACATCTGACATTCATTAGGGCATAGGAAAGTCCCAGGCACCTATTATTTCTACCCAAAACCAGGAACTACAGATTGGTTGGAGAAGATATTTTTAAAAATAATTATTTCTCATTGTGGTGAATTAAATCAATGTTAACAAAAATCATCTCTGGCTATCTCTGTCCATCTATATGTCTCTTTACCTATCTACCAATCTTTCTCCATTTACTCTACCAAGTTCCAATGTTTTGAACACTAAAATGATCCGTTGGCATCCAAATTACATCGTAAATGTCGGTCACCCTTCTACTCTTTGAGTCAAGCTCAGTATGGGCTAATTTGCTAAATTCAGAGTAGGTAGAGTCTGCTAATCAATGGCACATCAATTCAAACTGCCCTCCAGACTCAAGTGGTTGCAAATCTTTCTGTGACCACAGTTTAGAAAGTGGTCTTTATTTTATTTGTTTTTGAGAGGCTGCAAAAGCCATAACCTTCTCATGGGATAAACTACCAGAATTGTATATAACCTTCAAGAACAAAAAATCTCCAAAAGTCAGGCTGTCTGAGGAAGGCAATGACATTTCTGAATATTCACTGTTCTCTTTCAACAGTAGCACACAATAGTGGAGCAGATTATAAGACTATGGCACAACTTTTTTTTTTTAAAGATTTTATTTATTTGACAGAGAGAGACACAGCGAGAGAGGGAACACAAGCAGGGGGAGTGGGAGAGGGAGAAGCAGGCTTCCCGCAGAGCAGGGAGCCCGCTGTGGGGCTCGATCCCAGAACCCTGGGATCATGACCTGAGCTGAAGGCAGATGCTTAACGACTGAGCCACCCAGGCGCCCCGGCACAACTTTTAAAATAAGATATAAACAGGGGTGCCTGGGTGGCTCAGTTGGTTAAGCGTCTGCCTTCGGCCCAGGTCATGATCCTAGGGTCCTGGGATGGAGCCCTGCATTGGGCTCCCTGCTCAGCAGGGAGCCTCCTTCTCCCTCTCCCTCTGCCTGCCGCTCCCCCTGCTTGTGTGCTCTCTCTCTGTGTCAGATAAATAAATAAAATCTTAAAAAATAAAATAAAAAAAGATACAAACAGAAATTCATTCAACCATTCATGAGACATTTTTATTTAAACTATTTGTAAATTTTTCTTTAAAAAAATCTAAATATTAATACCTAAGTATATACTTAAACATCAATTTCAAAGTTGGGTATTTACATTTTGGATGGAAGGGACATAACTCAGAACATAGTGATTTCCATATAAAATTCAAATGAATTCAGAACATATTTACAGAATTGATTAGTGTCATCTGCCAATGATTAGCAACTCTATTGCTAATTGAAGAAAGCAACAATGAATGTTCTGGAGCAAGGAGATATGAGGGGCTGTTTAGAGATTTTTTTTGTATCTCAATAAAAATATAGTGTATATTAGTAGTGTACACAAAGTATTAGTTACCCACTGCTAGCAGCATAATCCAAATTTATTCCAGAATCCCTAGAAACCTAAGATATATTTTCTAATCCTCTGGGTAGTCTAAAGTATTAAAATAAATTCCCTGGCTGGCTTTTGCAATTCATCTCCATCTTTGAGCACATTACATTTTTTGATCACACATCGCTAGCATCAGAAAAGTGAAGCCCATAAAAGAAAAAAGTAAAAGAAATCACATTTAAAGAAGGGGAAATGGTGAGTATTTTATTGGCACTTGTAATAAGTTTCCTGTTCTTTTTTTTTTTTTTTTTAACTGGCTTGGATATCAGATATCTACCCTGGTAATTTTCTTTCTGGAAATTTGTTCTGCATAACAAAAGAATATCACCAATAATCTTTTAGAAATAATTTATGGACTCACGAGCTATTATAGTATAATTTGTAACTAGGTAGCCTCCCCACCCAATACCCTTATGAAAAATAGCAACTACTTTCACAGACTTTGTCTCGAAGTTCATTGTGAAGACATTTAATTTCTTCCAAGTTAACTTGTATTTGGATTAGTTTATGATTCCATCTAAAGTTAAATTGATTCTGGCTATTTCTTCTCCTTACTGGGCAGTTTTAGGAGGCTGAAAAAAATTTTAATAGAGTAGCTTGAATATCAGTGAGAGTAGTAATATTTCTGAAAGCTTTTACCCAATTAGTGGAATGACATGGCAAAAAGAATCTCTTTCTAGGCCTACCCTAAGCGGTTGAAGGAAGAGTATCTATGATACTACAAAAAATACCTTAATATAATTTGCCCTGAAGTTGGTCTCTGGTTAAGAAAAGCAGAAATGGTAAAGCTGTATTCTAAACTCATCTACCCCATGAAACTACAAGTAACTTGACTCTCCTAGTGGAAAAACAGAGGTAATGAACTAATCTATACTGTGCATTCATAGGATGCTAAGGTTTCAGTGTTCCTTGTACATTATTTGCTTTGATCTCTTCATTTTTCAGATGCTAAAATTGAAATCTGGAGGGTGATATAACTTGTCCAAAGTTAATAGCAAGTGAACTCTTAATCCATCATTACTTATTAATTTTTCACTATGTCACAGGTAATATAGTGTTAAATATATATAATGTAGTATTGAATTTTAATTGCCATTTTAATTACAGCACTCATATTGTGCAAGTAAAAAACAATGTAAGAATAAAGTAAAACCAAAGTCTGTCAGATACTCTTTTCATTTTCTCAAAATATAAACAAGAACTGCCAACAAATAAAAAGTCAAAATACAAGTAGAAGGCAGCCAATAACATCCATAAAGTTGTTGATAGATAAAAGCAGAGCCCAGAGATAAATACAGCCTATGTACTTGCTCCTCAGTGCACCTGTCTCTTTTGTTCCCTTATAAAAGAGCAGAAATAACAATATCTATTACAAGATAAGTGTAGAATGATTGTTGCTGGCCTGGGAAAATAGTCATAAAATGATATATTTAAATATAGAAATGCTCTTCATTCAAGGTGAATTATTGATATTTGAAGACTCAAAAGGGTCATCTACTAATCTGTAAAGAGTATCAAATTTGAATCATTCCATCTAGATATGATTCTAAAATATTCTATTTCTTTTGAGAGACAATCAGTACAGTTCTTTTCTATAGAAGCCCTTCTCTGTATACACTCCATTGTCAAGCCATCTCAGCAAGAATAAATTCAACAAATGTTGGTCACTTACCATATCAGGAATTACTAGGTACTGCTGGAGAAATAAAGATGGCTAGGATTCTCTCTGGCCCCAAAGACTGGAACTACCTAGTTAGGAGAGATGAAGGAATAAAGAAATACTTGCTAACTATTCAAGTCAACTGAAATCCTTTCTAGAACAAGATGGGTTACAAATTATTTTGACCTTTGTAAGTCAATAAGCATTTCATATTTTTAACCCTATAAGCTAAAATAAAATAAAAGCACAAATTATGTACCATGAAATTGTCCAAACAATGCTAAATGGATTTTCTGGCCCTTTGTCTGCCTTCTACAACATTTTGTTGTTATCCAAGTCCAAAATGAATCTACAAAATAATATTCTATGGAATAGAACCCACATTAAGAAGAAGATGACATTTTGGGGGGCACCTGGGTGGCTCAGTTGGTTGAGCATCCGACTCTTGATCTCAGCTCAGGTCTTGATCTCAGGGTCGTAAGTTCGAGTCCTGCATTGGTCTCTCACACTAGGTGTGGAGCCTACTTAAAAAAAAAAAAAAAAGATGACATTTTCATATAATGAAATATTAAATCTTACTTAAAGAAAGATAATCTGCTTGAACAATTAAATACCTAATGCAGAGATTTTAATTTGCAGTCAGGGAAGTTGGCATTTGGAGGGAGCACTATAAGTTATTCAGACTTTGAAGCCAGATCCAGGTTCAATCAAGCCCAACTCTCCTTCCATTATATTTTTGACTTGAGCAAATCTCTTAATGTATTAACTTCTTGGAGGTTTAGTTTCCTTATAAACCCAGATAAATCCAGATAAGACTCCTTATGATGTTGTAAGAGGACATACATAGTGGGTACTCAATGAATGGAACTTATTCCATTCAATGTACTTCCACAAAGCTCTCAAAACAATACGAAGTGACAAAAAGATTCTTATGTAGAAAGGAAAAAAATGCATTTTAAATGTCTTTCCATCTTCATGCCCCCCACCCCAACCAGATGAAATAAATGATAATAGTCAGCCTAATAGGTATGAAGTGATATCTCATTGTGGTTTTTATTGGCATTTCCCTGATGCTTAGTGAAATTGAGCACCTTTTCATACATCTGTTGGCCATTCATATGTCTTCTTTGGAAAAATGTCTATTCAGGTATTTTGCTCATTTTAAAATCAGATTATGTATTTTTTTGCTATTGAGTGGAATGTGTTCTTTATATATTTTGGATATTAACCCCTTATTAGATACATGGTTTGCAAATATTTTTTCCCATTCTATAGGTTGCCTCTTCATAGGTTAATGGCTTCCTTCCATCATTATTAAATGACTCCCATCTCCTCCTCTTCCATTATCCTACCACCTGGATTTATCTTCTCTCTCTCCCTCTCCCTTCTTCCTGCAGGCCTTCCAATAACACATATTGGTACCTATGGATATCTTCCCAGTTAGCCACCTGAGATTAAAAAGTTTGCTAATCTTGGCAGAAGTCTCAAATACCCTGGAACATTAAGTTGCCAATTATTGGAATAGGACTGTCATTTGTCCTGATGCATTTCTGATTGCCCTTCAGCCTTAGGTTACTTGTCCTGGGTCAGAAGAGACCAACCCATCCCTTAGCCAGCTGGCAGTTTTGGTGAGGGTGCTCCTAATAAGATAAGAAGGCACTATGATAATCTTACAAACTGCATCTTTCAGCTTTCTCCAGGAATAATTTCCTTTTTTTTTTTTTTAAGAGAAGTAAATTAAAATAGGGGAAAAATCTGAAACAAGGTCCTGTTGAATATAACTTTCCAGGATCCACAAGATATTCAGAGATGATTTGTACACCAGCCTTCATATTTCAGAACTGCAAAGGGATGAGCTCAGATCCTGTTCTCTCACATAGAATGTGCTGTAATACTTTGGCACAGATGCCCAAGATCCACTTGAAGCAAGGAGCATTAGTCTTTAATTTGTCTCTTAACTGGCCTTTCAGGACACTTAAATGTCATCCTTGTGTTTTTATTTGTATTAAAATTTACAAATACAAAGAAAGGTTCATTTATGAGGCCCTTTGTTTTCCTATCAGCTGGAAGAGAGGATCTGAGTAATTTAGGAAGGCGAGGTTTGTTTAACTGGAATAAAAAGGGAAATGGTCAAAGCTGAAATTGTTTAATTCTTTCTCACCGAGTAACTGCAGAATTACAGATGTCTCTTGAATGCAATAAATTAATTTCAGTCATGCTTGTTTATTTGTACACATGCTGCCAAAGTAAAGGCCTAATCCAAAAATTAATGATTTGAGAGTCCGTTGGGTATTCTTCTGGACCACTTCCATTATTATTCACGTGAGCACACAGACAAACTCTCCTACAGTACAATGTGTAGCCAGCTGAGTGATTGATTAGGCAGCTAATGCATATCAAGGCACAGTTGAACTCACAGCTTCAAGCTAAAGCAAAGTTCAGCTACTTAAGTCATCTTTAAATGTGATTAAATCTATTGGGCTCCAGTTACATGGAACCAGAAACTAGAAAAGTTGGGTTAGTCAATGGAAATAACAACTGGTTATAAGTCCACGGTCAAAAGTAATGAAAGTATTCAAGAAAAGAAACTTTTTGTTAACAAGAATCAGATGTTGTGTTATTGACTTTTTTAAAAGTATAACAAACTGTTTCATAATTTGCCAAACAGCATCCACCTACATAAGTTAATAAAAGTACCACTGATTAGTTTGGGGGGAATCTAATTAGGGCAAGAGTTGACAGCAATACGCACTTGGCTAATAGGTGGATTTTCTCTTCATCACAGCATCCTTTAGTTGCTTCTCTATCCTGATACCTAGGAGGGAATACCACCCCTCTCTAAGCACATGTGCACTCTGCAAATAGTATCAAGTATGGCTACAAGGGTAGTCCCTAAGAAGATTGTTCTTATTATAAAACTAGAAGAATCATTTGCCCCCTACTAGTTCCTCTAAGATTTGTAGCTATAATTACTTTATGTAGTGAAGTTCTCTTGCACCATAGCAAATTTTTATTATGCCAACACATAGCATCTTCAGTCTGCCCCTCTCCTGTTTATTAGACAGGAGAATAGTCTGGCCTATAAACCCCCATTAGTAACAAAATGATATATATCTATGCCTTCAAGCAATAGGTACAAAATTTCTACTTATAGACAAGGAAGTTACCAAGTGATTAAAGAAAACATTGATAAAGTTGGATATCATCATGATCATGATGAAGTCTCAGAGTTTAGAGTTTAGAAACATGAAATTTTAGGGTTGACAAGCAAATATTGAGATGAGTCTCTTGAGATGGCATTCTATGTGCTATCTCTTGGTTTTCCACCCATTACATGCTGTAAATTATAAGTTTTGACTCAGAAAGAATAGTTAATTTGAGAAATTTCTTTGTAGTTGTCTTACGAGCAAAAACTGCAGAAAAGACTGAATTTCACTTTGGGGTCAAAATGGTGTAGGTGAGTGAGAAATCTAAGAGTTAGGGAAGGCTAAGGAAACAGAAACCACCTGCAGAATCAGAAGACACTCTTGGGAAGTCTTTGAATTCCCACAGACCATGGAATTTGGTTTAAGCAGCAGAGAGGCTCTTAAAGACGTCTTAACCACATGATCGGCATCCTATCTGCACATCCCTACTATTATCTTTTGGGGACTTAAAGAAAACAGCAATTTTACACTTTGACTAATTAGAAAAGAAGATAGAGCATTTCTAGTGGCTGGACGTGGTAGGAGTAGTAGTGGTACTCTCCCAGCCTGTTACAGAACTCAGGTGCTGCTCCTGGAGCAATGTCGTACTTCATTTGAGTCATATTTAAAGTTATTCACCAAATACATTCTTTCTAGAATTTAGCATCTCTTCAGACCAATATGATATTTTCTTTAAGAAGATAAGAACTAAATAAGATAATGGGTCTCCATTGTGCCTTAGCTGCTGGGATGTTCAAAGTTAATTACTATAATTATTCTGGGTGTCCTCAGCATCTATGTTGAAGACATATTCAACTTCTGTTGACTCCCTTACTTCTAACAGTTTTCAAATTCATTGCACTTTAGCCATTGGCTACCCAGGCTGGTGGTCCATCAAAGGCTCTATTTCATGGTATACTGTTGTCTCAAGGTAGACACTACCATCAGCTGGAACTGAATGACCTATGAAAGCATAAACCCCAGTGTATCACATCTGCCCATAACTTCTCATGCCTCTATCTCTTTCACTCCCTAGCTTCCAGAATTCTTGGTCTTAGACATCTGGACTCTTCCTAGACCATCACCTCCTCATGGTTTCCCTTCTTTTTTTTTTTTCCCCAATGTGATGAATCATACTATAATCTTATTTGCCAGGATCCTAAACATTGTGGCCCATTTTTTCCCCACTATACCCACTGTAAAAACTTTTATACCAATTCCTAGATCAATCCAACCATGTACTTTCTAGACCCCACCTCTAGAAGCCAAGCACCAGTGAAAAAGCACATAAATCAAATTGATTGGTGCCAATGCAGATTTGTGGACTCCAACTTTGGCTTGGCTTTAGCACTGCTCGGCTATCTTTATTTGTGTACATGGTTGGCCAACTTATTTTTCTACAGCAGCTATTTCAAACCTTCACTACTTTCCTCTTTATATACCACCTGTCTATTCTCCCACAGTAGTACCTTGCTTTAAAAACTCAACTAACAGTCATTGTATTCCTTTCTTCAATTCCCAATCACATTTCAAGTCCCCTATTCTCTAGTTTCCTTTGAAATTGCTCCAGCCAGAATTTTCTTCTTTGTTGCTAAAACCAATGGATATTTTCTAATTCACATCTTAGTTAATCTGTTCATACTTCTTTTTATAGGAAGCTCTACTCCCTTGGCTCTTGATTTATTTTTCTTCTATCTTAACAGCTCCTTCTCAGCCTCCCCTTAAAATTTTTCTTCCTTTGCCTGACCTATAACTATAAATAACTATTGTTATTTCCTAAGTTTTACCATCTTCCCCTTGATCAGAGCCTATAACATACTAATCCTATACCAGTAAAGTACCAAATGTGTACCACCATCCTACCTTTTTTTCCTAGGTTCCAGACACGTATATCTATCTAACAATCCGTTGGCAATTCAGCACTGGTCTTTGTTATTAGCAATAGTTAGTTCAGCCTCAAAAGCTCATGCTGTTGGGTCCACACATACCCTTCATCCTTGCCAACATTGCTACTTCATTCACTTATGACAGCATCGGGGAGCCAATGGCACAGTCTGGCTGATATTTACTGTCAAGTCATTTTGATTAACTGATATTTAGTGCCTCTTCTGTTCTTTTTGGTGGATAACATAAGATATAAAGATATTCACACTTTATGTTCACTCCCATAGGTCCACTTACTACAGCTTGAAACTTTCTCATTTCCAGGTTCCTGAAGATGGAGCCAAACCATTTGGCACCGCCAGTTAAGTTAAGTCTGTGTATACTATGTATATTCTAACCTCAGGCTTCTTCTCTTTCTAGATAAGGTAAATAACCAGGTCTGCCGCCTAAAGCTCTGTCCATTATGAAGACTTTCCTTTACCATTGACTTTCAAAGCCACACTTGAGTGAGGATGTAGCACAGCCACCATCCATTTTTGACTTGCTTTCACATTCCTAACCTGATCTATCTGCAAACCAAGTTTGGACTTTTTTTTCCTCCTTCCTTCTGGGGTCATAAAGGATTCCCCCATAGATGTCAGCTGAGGAAGGCACAGGTGCAACAGTGGTAGATGACATGGAGGTCTGGGTTACCAGCTCATAGCCCTGCATTGCCTCTACTGGTCCTACTTGTGCTTTTTCTTGGAGGTACCACTTCCATTTTAAGATTTATTGACACTGGGCCCACTTGACTTTTGGGTTTTATAGGTTTGACAGTACTTGTGAGAGTAGTTCTGGCAACATGGTCATTTGATGTCCCATGTTGAGGTGCTCTGTCTCCACCAGGGCCCAATAGCACACCTGAAGCTATTTTTTGAAGGGTATATAATTTCATACTACAGATGGCATGGCTGAACAGAAGAGATCTGCACTATGATTTCCCCATTGAAGCTTGCCATAAACTCCATACAGTGTCTTTTCCCACCAGCTATTCTTCTAATAACACAGTGTCTTACAGATCATATGGTCAGTGCAGTAGATCCGTTTGCATTACAACTTGGAACTAAGGCCAAGTCTTTTCCGGCTCTGGATCCCTTCCAAACCTGGCAGTCTTTGTGTCACACACCATATTTATTAGTTGGAGTGATATTAGTAGGAGTGGAATTGCTACTGGTGTGGGAAGTACAATAAGCAATAAATGCAGCTTTGACTTTGAAGGGGATATTCCAGCATGCCCTAGACAACCAGGTACCTAAAATGGTGGTGGGACCCTGAATTTCTATAAGTTTTATCTCCCATCCTCTGAAGTGCTTGTATCTTACCAGACCTTGAAAGGTACTTCCACTTTGTACTCACGTGGTCTGATTAATATGTCATTGATGTGATATTCTGCAGGATGTCTAGTAAGCTCAGATCTTTTTAGACTATCTGATGACAAAAGCCAGGAGAGTTGATATAGCCCTGAGGCAAGATTGAAGACGTGTATTGTGGCTTATTCCAAATAACACAAACTGATCTTGAACCTCTTTTCTGATAAGGATAAAAAAGGATTCATTCGGCAAATGAATGGCAAATTACCACATTCTCAGATTTGTGTTAATCTGATCCAGCAAAAGGTACTACATCTGATATAGTAGCTTGGATAGGGGCTACTATCTGGTAGATTTCACAGTAATCTATTGTTATCCTCGATCTCTCTGAGTTTTGCAGGAAACAGATTCCTGAATTAATCAGAGATAAGATGGGTACCACTACCCCTGTACCTTTTAGGTCTTTAAAGATAGCTTTGGTCTAACCCCCAGATTGTTTTTTATTTACTCTCTTGACTTAAGTAGAGATAGTTTCAGAGGCTCCACTTGACCTTTCCCACTATGACTGCTCTTACTCCAGAGGCCCAGGACCAATACAGGTTGTCACAAGTACCAGTTAGTTTAGTCCAGTTATGCATTTGAGACCAGGGAAATGGCAAGAGGATAGTCTATGGATCCAGTAGACCCACTGGGAGCCAGATGAAGACTCCATTTATCACCTAACCCTTACATTCTCCCACTTTAACTTGGGCCCATGAAGACACTTCAGGTTACTAGATATCAATGTCAACTCAGACCCTGTGTCCAAAAGTCCTCAAAATATATGTGTATTCCTCTTACCCCAGAGTACATTTACTTGAGTAGATAGCTGTGAGTCCCTTTGGGAAGGAGTAGATTCTAGCTCTAAGAAATGCCTCAGATCTGAAAACTGGTAAATTGCCCAGTTTCTTGATTACCTGTCCTTGATTTCTTTTGCCATTAGGGACACCATGTTCTTTTAACCCTATCCATAACTCTCTGTGGGTTAGCCACCCCTCTGCCTCCTTGCCACTCATTATAGTCATTGCATGCACTTGGGAGTGTCTTGGTAAAGTGGTGCCACCTGTTATTTCGTAGTCTTGTCTCTATTATTTCAGAGTCTTGTTATCCACATTACTGTTTTGAGCTTAGTTCTGTAACAGCATCTCTTACCATCCCCCTGCCATCAATGGAGCTTCTGAGTGATGTTAGTACCCTGTTCACCAGCAGATGCTTTATTGCTTAAGTAAGTGGTATATCCTCCAAACTCTCCTGTACAACACAGTCTTAGTGGGTTTTCTGCCTTATGGTATAATCACTCCAGCATGCCCACTTCTCTGAGACTTCCAAACTCTTCTTTCCCAGCAGCCATAGCATTTTGGCACTTCCACCTCACTTAGAGTGGGCCATTATTTTCCCATGCTTTTAGGGGTCCTCCTAGTAACTAGTGTATACCATCTCTAGGGTGTTGAATGCTGTATCCTAGGAATGTGATCTCAAATTTATAACTTCTCCATTTTTCAAAGTATGCTCCTTCTCTCTTGATCAGTACCCTCAGAATACAGTCCAATGCATACTCTCCCAGCTCAGGACAATGGTGGGTGACCCAGCCCCAAAATCACAACCCAGCATCTGCTTTCTCAGAGCAGTCCTGGCACCAACTACTGAAGTTTGTATTCCCTGGGAAGCAGACTCCGAGACAAAGATTGGCATGTAGGATGTTAGTAGGTAGTGCTCTTGGGATCAAGACCTGTGGAAAGGAAGGGAAGAAGCAAGATCAGTCAAAGGGAAAAGCCAATTTGGGATACAGCCTCAATAGAAGCCTCAGCTAATCCTCTGGGTTCTTCTGAAGATGGGATAATCCTTTAGAGGTCCCAAGTTGGGGAGAAGGGACAAAGTCTTTATAGCTCCCTCACATTGAATATTAGCCACCCCAGAAAGGGGTTATGACACTGAGTAAGGCTGTTCTCTTCACTGAGGCAAACCCTGAACAAGGCTGACAGCCAAAACTATTTTTGATAGCACATCCAGCAGCTAGGATAATAAATCCTTCATTCCTGAGGGGGAATCTGGGTGGGTCATTGCAGCCTCCACTACACACAGTGTTAGAGTATACTCATACTAGACAAGGCATGTCTGCAAGACCTTCCATTTATCACCTTTCCAAAATTAGATGAGGTTGAAAAATCTCCAGAGGGCATCTGACAATCTGATCCAAGGGCTTAGGAATCAGGGAAATTGATACCAGTTAAAAGAGTATGACCATGTTTAAGCCATAATCTATTTCTAGAAAAGAGCTTCACAAACTTTTTCTTCACAGAAAATACTATGTCTCTCACAACTGTAGTTGGGAGCCCCATAAATTCTGTCTTAAATTTGTGTCAATGAAATTGCAAAAGCTTAAAAGAGGTTGATTAAAAGAGGTTGTGTTATCTTCTTGCCTTGAAGATGGACCCTAGGTTAATCATAAAGTTTTACTCATATGAAAATAGGGGCCAGGAGACCATAACTGGGAGATGTGCTTCCTTATAAGTTTATTTCCTTCCTTCCTTCCTTATAAGTTTACTTACATGTTTACTCAGAACCTATGGCACAGGGATTACATGAGGGCTTTTTAGGAGAACCTAGACAATGCTAACTGGAGAATTCTGAAGAAAAGCAGAAGGTATAGCTCATTTACAAGAAGAGCAAGTTAGGGACTTCTAGCCAAAAGATGAAGACTGAAGTATGATGTGGGGAGCACATGATCAATGGTCCTAGTATCTCAGGATTTTCCCTACATCTCTCTCAGTGAATGTGGTCTCCTAGGTCACTAACCTAACAAGTAGTGAAGATATTCTTGTACATCTCAAATGCTAGAGCCTTGGGGTAGACAGTAAGCCTGGTCTACTAATCAAGGTTCAGCCCATGCCAATGAATCTATTATTGTCACAACCTGGAGCAAATACCCATCTTCAGGAAATCCACTAGAAATCTAACTCCCGCTGCAGGTATCTGAGCCTTAACATGCAGCAGAATTTGTTCCAGCTGTAGGATTTGGGGAGCAATGAGAGAGAGGGTGGGCCAGAATCGCCAGCATCAGGACATACTCTTCCTTTTGGTAGGAATGGGAGAGATGATGAGTGAAATGTGATCCTTCTGCCAGTCTCATATCTGACATCAAGGCAAAGTCCACCAACCTGTAGAAGTGGTGTTTTCAACTTTTATCATGCATTCATTGCATGGAACAATCCTAAGACTTTCTGAGAGCAGCAATCACAGAACTAGGCTTGGGCAAAGAGGCTGAATTATGCAGTGTAACTGGGAATTGACCTCCACAAGACCCCTACATGGTATTGATATCCAACTCACAGAGCTGTTGGTATGTGACTTAGTGTGGCTTCAGACACACTGATCACTTTGTTACCCTTCCTGAGCACAAAATCAAGGGTGCTATGAGGTGCTGAGCACAAAACTAAGGTTACTATGAGTGCAGAATTTGGTTCATCCTGAAATAAGTGCATCTTTAAGAGAAGGGACAGAAGGTTCTTTGGGTTATCATGATCCCTCCGAGATTGACAGTAGCCAGGATCAGGGTTTTGATGAGGTTGGCTAAAGTAATGTTGAAATGAGTGGTGACTTCCTCCTACATTTGGTCTATGCCCCTAATAGTCAAGCCCAAGTCTCAATCCAGTGACTTTCAAAGTGGAAGCTTGAAAAGATCTCTTATGCCAACAGTACACAGGGGTGGGAAGGAGGTAATAAGGGGACTTTTGTGTGTTTCCCACTTCTGAACTCTTGGGGAAAGAAAAAAAAGTTAAAGGCTCTGAATAGATTTATATAAACCTTGGTCTTAAAATTCTTCACAAGGACCCCATCTTCTAGAGCAATAGATCTTAATCCTCCCATTTTTATAACAAATTTTTTCCATGTCCTTTTTATTATCCTCATATTTAATTTATATAAAATCTTCCTTACATGTTTAAAACAAAATGAAGCAAAAAACTAGAATTTTTTCTATCTGTATTATGGAGAAATTTTTTAAAAAGTAACATAATAAAATATCTTTCAATAGTAAATGCCTAGACACAAAACCACTAAAAGACCTAATAAAGTAGGCATATATTTACAGCTATATGTTGAGACACCACACACATGACAATTACAAATGCTGACTGCTATAAGTATACAAACTGGAAAGTCAAATACCAAGAATGGTTTTATTGTGGCAACACGTTTTTCTGCAATTGTGCATAATGTTTGCACATTTTAAAAATACATTTTTCTCAATTTACAGGGTAGCGATCTTCCTGAAAAGTTCAGTGTATATTAAATTACATAAAAACACTTGATACTTTCATGTAAAATGGAGATTGGTTCTGGACCCAATAATGATAAATAGGTTTTTCATCTACATAAATGTTTCTTGGATGTGGGACATTTCCTCATTGCATGGAAATGCTCCATGAAGTAGAAGACATCTAGCACCACTGGCCCCTACCCAGTAAATGCCAATAGCACCTGGCAATCATTGTGACAACCAAAAAATAACACCCTCTCTCAAATTTCCAAAATGCCCCTGGCAGCCGTACTTCTCTGTAAAGAATCCCTGGTCTGCAAGATGAAGTCCAAACTCCCTAGCTGTCTTATCTCAGGCTGCTATAACAAAATACCAGAGAGTGGGAGACTTAAGCAACAGGAATTTATTTTCTCACAGTTCAGCAAGGTGGAAGTTTGAGATCAGGGTGCCAGCATAATCACGTTCTAGTGAGTATATTCTTCTGGCTTACAAATGGCTACCCTCTCACTGTGTCCTCACATGGTACAAAGAAAGAGAGAGCAATCTTGCTGGTGTTTCTCCTCATAAGGGCACAAATCCTATTAGATCAGGGCCCTACCCTTACAACTTCATCTAACCTAAAATTATTTCCATGAAGGCCCTATTTTCAAATACAGTCACACTGGGAGTTAGGGCTTCAATTTATGAATTTTAGGGAAACACAATTCAGTCCATAGCACTAGCACATCACACAAGGCCCTCCACTGTCTGTGGGCTTCCCTGCCTTGAAGTCTCGTCAACACCAGGCTGCTTATAACTCAGCAAGCACATTGTGCTATCTTACGTCTTTGTTTCTTTGCTTGAACTTCATTCTATTTTTAAAATGACTGACCATTTCTTTAAGGAAGGCTTTCCTCTCATTCTAGGCTGAGTTAAGTACTCCTTCCTTGGATTTCCCTGTCTGACTCTACCTTTAAAATTAGCAAGCTGCACAATCTAATATTCTCCCCATTTTTGTGAGTTCCTTGAAGATACTGTGTCTTATCTGTGATGGACTCTTCATCACATAGCACAATGTTTGGAATCTAGTGGCTATCAATTTCCATGTGGTAGAATCCTGAGAAGTTATAATCATCAAAGCTGATGGGCTCACCAAAGATGTGAGTGGAGGGGAGGGGGGGAGCGGCAGAATATGGCTACAGTTCAGTGATAGCACAGAGAAGGAATGTTCACATTGGATGAAGGAGGAGGAGGAGAAAATTTCAGTGTCATTAAAAATTATGGGAAGAAATATTCAAGGAATATATATAGCCAGCTGGTTCCTAGACTACAGAAAATTCAGGGAATTAAGATACATAAAATAACATCAGGTCTTTTAAAAGGGAAAATCATTGGTAACATTTAAAAAAGAGTTTCATTAGAGTTGGGTTGGAGAGGAACAAACAATGGAGGTTTAAGAAGAGATTGAATGGATAGGAAATGGAAGTACCCATCATGAATCACAAGGTAAAAATTCTGTAGGTACCTGAAAGCTAGCCCTATATTAAAATTTCTCAAAGATATAAGTTTTGTCTTTTTAGAGTAAAAAAATAATTTTTACTTATGCCCTTTAAACGATACATGCAAAGTTTAAAGAGAAAGTAAAAATTATTCAAAACTCTAAATATCTGAGGAAAACATTTATATTTTGGTGAGCATTCTCCCAGTAACCTTCCTATGCAATTATACATTTTTTATAAAAGTGGGTGATTATTTCTCTTTTTTTTTTAGTTAGTATATTCGATAGTTTATGAAACTGTTTTTAAGATCCAGTGATTGCAAAGTATTTGTATAATTTTTGAACATTCAGAATCTCATTACTTCATGTGTTGCAGATGACTTAATTAAAGAATACAGAAATTTCACTGGTAATAGAAATGGACATAATTTACTCTGGGAAACTTGGCTTTCAAAATAATATGCATTTGATTAAATAAAGTACAGGCTCTCCTTTGGTTTTAGTGCTTTTATGAATAAATAACCTTGTAACTCTCTTGCGCTTTGGTTGGGGATGGAGGGTGAGCATGCCCCCTCAATGTTTGCTTCACCTTTGTTTTCACTGAACTATAAACTCTGAGAGAAATACAAGGGTGAGAAGTCATGGCCACTTGTCTTGTCTTTAAATTGTGAATTAAGCCTTCATGAAAATCCAAGGACAAAGCCCTTTGCTCTGGTTTTGTGTGTGTGTGTCGGCGGGGGTGGGGGGTGTTTGACCCTGTCATTCTTCCCCACTCCCTCTCAGAGAGTGTCTGAGGCATCTCCTTGTGCCTCTTGCTTACCCAGCTGCAGGTGGCAGGTCCCCAGCTCCTGCTCCAAGTGAAACTTGAAGGTAGGACAGAGCCCTACACTGGGAGTTGTAAGAAGTTAGGTCTCCTAAAATGAGGGCCTGTATAGTTGACTTACAAATATGCTCCCAGATCTAAAATTCTGTGAGTTTGTAAGGCAGAGCTCTACAGAGGCAAGGAAGTGTCCATTTTATTTTCAGGAACCCTTAGGAGCAAACTTAAAAGTGAATCTTCCAGCCTAGGGTTTGTAATGCAGCTCATCTGTTCTACCAATAATGGTACTGGCAACTCTCCCCCCACTTCTTCACACTGTATGATTTAGTTCCAGAATCAAATATTTTCTGCCAATATGCCAAGAAAGCCTGAGTCCCCTAATCTAATGCTGGTCAGGGCAGGGGGGCGGGGGAGACACAGACTCAGCTGTGACACATCAGTTTGCCCAGGCTACCTCAAAGGACTGTTGTTTGCCCTGATACTAAAATTGAAGATGAAAAGAAAAAGGATACACAATACATTTAGATGCCACATTGGACATGAGAAATAATTATGCCCCACCTAGACATTTCACATATGAAGAAAGTGAGACTTCGTAAGATCATTGTCTTAAATTGGGTCAAATAACTATATAGCGTCAGAACTTAAAGTAGAAGAAATATCTCTTGACAACCTGGTTAATATTTTCCCTCTTTCATAGTTCTGTTTCATACACCACCATATGCCCTCTCAGAGAACATATACGAATATACATATATAAATTCATATATGTGAATATATACATAAATACATATATATTTATAGTCAGCAGCCACTTCTGGCATTTATGTACACATAATGTGGTGCCTGGGAATATTTTACTTTTCTCATCAAAAGTACCCATAGCTGCTTATTCTGAACATCTGGAATAACGGAACTCTAAACAAAATGCAGTGTGCATAATGCCAGGCACACTTAATCCCTCTTTTGAATGAATTACCAAGATCAGTGTGAAGGAAAGAGTTCAGTAGACCTAATAGAACTGATTTGCAGTGTCACAGCTAATATATTGCAACACAAAAATCTCCCTTGAAGTAGATATATTCTACTGTCAGATGGGCTGAAAATAAGCCAGAGTACCACATCCAAAAACAGTGATAAATGGCCATCCCTGAACAGGGGAAGGCGTCCAGTAAGGTCTCTATAGTATTGGAGTGGAACCAAGTTTTTTTAATATCTTTATTCATGGTCTGGTAAAGGGCAGGGAGTAAACCATATCTCCTGCTAGTTTGATAAATGTGTTAAGTTGGCAGCTGTTTAAAACTGTAACGATAGACGATACAATGCACCATGAAAAAGAGGCGCTAGAAATATGGCAAAAAATTGTGAAATGAAATTCAACTTGGAAATATGAATGTCGATACAATTGGGAATTATAATATGAAACAGGAAAAGGGTCCAAAATCTGGCCTGAAGGGAGAAAAAAAGAGCAAGTAACAAAACTCACAGTACTTTTCATTCCCAAATAAGATCTGCCAAGAGTGGAGATTAGAACTTTACATATTTGCAAATATCATAAAGCCAGAGTATGTAGCTGAGAGGGTAGTAACAAAACCACAGAGGGGCATATCAGGTCAATAATCATGTGAGGCCACTCTAATAACACCACGGAATGAGCTAGTGGCACTTCCAGAAAAGCCAGAAGAATTGCATTAACAGATCTATTAAACAGCCTCAGGTGACTAGACACCACTCACAGTAGAAAAGTTTTTGGACTCTAGGAAGATGAAGTGGGTGGAAGGTGACACGCATTTTAATGGCCTGCCTGTGACAGTCAACCTGTGTGCAATTAAGACTCAAAGCATTAAAATGAATAATATAATCCCTCAAGTAGAAGGTAAAAATAAAATGCTAATGCCATGACTGTTTACCGATCACCAATAGGCAGAAATCATTCCAATAAATATTTTCTTATGATCCAAACACTACATCTTCCAAAGAGTACTGCTCATGAGCAGAAGCTATGTGAAGACCTCAAGTGAAGCCCAAGATGAATGTACTTGCCAGAGGAAGAAGGAGGTCTTTTTGGAATCTCGTCTTCAGGAATTTTTAAAGTTATTTTGGGGGATTGATTGATTGATTGATTACTTTTTAATGAAGTATAATTAGGATACAATATCTATTAGTTTCAGGTGTACATCACAGTGATTCAATATTTTTTATACATTACAAAATGATCCCCACAATAAATCTACCACCAGTCAGCATACAAAGTTATCACAATGTTATTAACTATTTTCCCTGTGCTGTACATTACATCCTCATGACTTATTTATTTTATGATTGGGAGTTTGTGCATTTTAATTCCCTTCACCTCTTTCACCCACCCCCTAACCTCTCTCCTCTCTGGTAACCAATAGTTTGTTTCTTGTATCTATGAGCCTGTTTCTGCTTAGTTTTGTTTGTTTGGTAGGTTTTGTTTTGTTTTGTAGATTCTATATTTGTCTTTGTCTGACTTATTTCACTTAGTATAATGCCCTCTAATTCTATCCATTCTATTGCCAGTGGCAGTATTTTATGCTTTTTTATGGCTGAGAAATATTCCATCATATTATATACCATATCTTTGTTATTCATTTATCTTTTGATGGACACTTAGGTAGCTTCCATATCTTGGCTATTGTAAATAATGCTACAATGAACATAAGGGTACATTTATCTCCTCAAATTTATGTTTTTGTTTTCTTCAGATACATACTCATAAGTGGAATTGCTGGATCATATGGTAGTTGTATTTTTAATTTTTTGAGCAACCTCCATACTGTTTTCCACAGTCCCTACACCAATTTACATTCCCACTAACAGTGCACAAGGATTCTCTTTTCTCCACATCCTCACCAACATTTGTTATTTTTTGTCTTTTTCCCCCCTTGTAAACAACAGATTTCATTTGTTATAACACTGCTTATATGTGTTGGGAGACAATTATTCATGTGTCTCTAATGTTTCTTCCTGTCTTGCAAGGGAGACACCACCTTTTCAAGGCTGTGTCAATAGCCAATCTGACAGGAGTGAGGTGATAGCTCATTGTGGTTTTAATTTGCATTTCCCTGATGATTAGCGATGTTGAGCATCTTTCATGTTCCTGTTAGCCATCTGTATGTCTTCTTTGGAAAAATTTCTATTGAAGCCCTCTACCCATGTTTTAATTGAGTTGTTGAGGTTTTCTTTAAATATTAAATTGTATAAGGCCCTTTTATATTTTGGATATTAATCCCTACTGGATATGATTTGCAAATACCTTTTCCCATTCAATAGGTTGCCTTTCATTGTCTTGATAAGTTTCCTTTGCTATGCAAAAGCTTTTTAGTCTGTTGTAATCCCATTTGTTTATCTTTTGTTGCCCTTGCCTGAAGAAACTGGTTCAATATATATATATATATATATATATATATATATATATATATATATATATATATTGCCAAGACTGATGTCAAAGAGTTTATTGCCTATGTTTTCTTCTGGAAGTTTTATGGTTTCAAGACTTACATTCAAGTCTTTAATCCATTTTGAAATCATTTTTGTATATGATGTAACACAGTAGTCCAGTTTTATTCTTTTGCATGTAGCTGTCCAGTTTTCCCATCACCATTTATTAAAGAGACTTTCCCCCCATTGTATATTTTCACCTCCATTGTCTTAGATTAATTGGCCATATATGTGTGGGTTTATTTCCGAGTTCTCTACTCTGTTTCATTGATGTACATGTCTGTTTTCATGCCAGTACCATACTGTTTTTTATTTACTACATCTTTGTAGTATAGTTTGAAATCCGGGAGAGTGATAATTCCGGCTTTGTTCTTTATCAAGAGTCCTTTGGCAATTCAGGGTCTTTTGTGATTCCATACAAATTTTAGGATTCTTTGTTCTAACTCTGTGAAGAATGCTGTTGGTATTTTGATGGAGATTGCACTGAATTTGTACATTACTTTGGGGAGTATGGACATTTTGACAATATTAATTCTTCCATTCCATGATCACAAATATGTTTCCGTTTCTTTGTGTTGTCTTCAATTTCTTCCATCAATATCTTATAGTTTTCAGCAATACAGGTATTTCACCTCCTTGGTTAAATTTATTCTTAGGTGTTTTATTCTTTTTGATGCAATTATAAGTGGGATTGTTTTCTTAATTTCTTTTTCTGATAGCTTATTATTATATAAAAATGCAACCAATTTTTGTATGTTAATTTTGTATCCTGAGACTTTACTGAATTCATGTCTTAGTTCTAATAATTTTTTTAGTGGAGTCTTCAGGGTTTTCTATATCATGTCATCTCCAAATAGTGACAATTTTACTTCTTCCTTTCCAATTTAGATCCCTTTTATTTCTTTTTCTTGCCTAATTGCTATGGCAAGGACTTCCAAAATTATGTTAAATAAAAGTGGTGAGAGTGGGCAACCCTGTGTTGTTCCTAATCTTAGAGAAAAAGCTTTCAGCTTTTCACCATTGAGTATAATATTAGCTATAGTTTTGTCACATATGGCCTTTATTATGTCGAGGTACATCCCTTTTGTATGCATTTTGTTGAGAGTTTTTGTCATAAATAGACGTTGAATTTTCTCAAATGCTCTTTCTGCTTCTATTGAGGTGATCACATAATTTTTATCCTTCATTTTGTTATGTGATGTATCCCATTGATTGATTGGCAGATGTTGAACCATACCTGCATCCCTAGAATAAGTCCCACTTGATTATGGTGTATGATCCTTTTAATGTATTGTTGAATTCAGTTTGCTGATATTTTGTTAAGGATTTTTGCATCCATGTTCATCAGCGGTATTGGCCTATACTTTTCTTATTTTGCAGTGTCTGTCTGGTTTTGGTATCAGGGTAATGCTTGTCTCATAAAATGCATTTGGAAGCCTTCCTTTCTCTACAATTTTTGGAATAATTTGAGAAGGATAGGTATTAATTCTTGAATTTGGGTAGAATTCACCTGGGAAGCTGTCTGATCTTGGACTTTTATTTGGGGGAGTTTTAAATTACTGATTCAATTTCATTCTTGTAATTGGTCTATTCAGATTTTTTATTTCTTCATGATTCAGTCTTTCTAGGTTGTATGTTTCTAGGAATTTATCCATTTCTTCTAGGTTTTCCAATTTGTTAGCATATAATTGTTAGTAGTAGTCTATTCTGATCTTCTCTGTATTTCTGTGGTGTCAGTTGTAACTTCTCTTTCATTTCTGATTTTATTTGGGGGGGCTTTCTCTTTTTTTATCCATGAGTCTGGCTAGAGGTTTACTGATTTTGTTTATCTTCTCAAAGAACCAGATTTTAGTTTTATTAATCTTTTCTAGTGCTTTTTCCCCCTCTATTTTATTTATTTCTGCTCTGGTCTTTACTAATGCCTTCCTTCTACTCACTTTGGGCTTTGTTTACTCTTCTTTTTTCTAATTCTTTTAGATGTAAAGTTAGATTGAGATTAAATAAATTATTTGGAATTTTTGTTTCTTGAGGTAGGCCTGTATTGCTATGAACTTCCCCCTTAGAACGGCTTTTGCTGTGTCCCAAAGATTTGGGACTGTTGTGTTTTCATTTTTATTTGTCCAAAGTTATTTTTTTATTTCCTCTTTAATTCCTTCCTTGACCCATTGGTTGTTTAGTAGCATGTTGTTTAGTCTCCATGTGTTTGTGGTTTTTTAGTTTCTTCTAGTAATTGATTTCTACTTTCATACTATGGTCAAAAAGATGCTTAATATGTTTTCAATCTTCTTGAATTTATTGAGATTTGTTTTGTGGCCTAACATGTAACCTATCCTGAAGAATGTTCCATGCGCACTTAAAAAGAATGTGTATTCTGTAATTTTTGGATAAAATCTTCTGTATATATCTATTAAGTCCATCTGGTCTAATGTGCCATTGAGGCCAATATTCCCTTATTGATTTTCTGACTGGATGATCTATTCATTGACATAAGTGGTATATTAAAGTCCCCTCCTATTATGGAATTACTGGCAATTTCCCCCTTTATGTCTGTTAATATTTACTTTATATATTTGGGTGCTCATATTGGGTGCATAATTTTTTAGGAATCTTATATCCCTTTCTTGGATTTTCTTTATCATTATGTAATGCCCTTTATTGGCCTTTGTTACAGTATTTGTTTTAAAGTCTATTTTGTTTGATATGAGTATTGCTACTTTAACTTTTGTTTCATTTCCATTTGCATGGAATACCTTTTTCCATCCCTTCACTTTCAGCCTGTGTATGTCTTTAGATCTGAAGTTAGTCTCCTATAGGCAGCATATAGATGGGTCTTGTTTTTTTTAATCCATTGAGCCACTCTTTGTCTTTTTATTGGAGCATTTAGTCCATTTACATTAAAAGAAATTATTGTTGGTATGTCTTTAGTGCCATTTAGTTAATTGTTTTCTGGTTGTGTTTGTAGTTCTTTTATCCTTTCTTCTCTTCTCTTCCCTTGTGATTTGACGGTTTCTTTTAGTTTTACATTTGAGTTCCTTTCTCCTTATTTTTTGTTTATCTATTGTAGATTTTTAGTTTGTGGTTACAATGAGGTCTCTATCATCTATCTATCTATCTATCTATCTACCTATCTATCATCTATCTCAGTCTATTTTGAACTGATAGTCATTTAATTGTGACACATTCCAAAAGTACTACATATTTATATATATATTTTTTTAAAGATTTTATTTATTTATTTGACAGAGAGAGAGCTAGTGAGAGCAGGAACACAAGCAGGGGGAGTGGGAGAGAGAGAAGCAGGCTTCCCGCCAAACAGTGAGCCCAATGTGGGGCTTGATCCCAGGACCCTGGGATCATGACCTGAGCCGAAGGCAGACACTTAATGACTGAGCCACCCAAGCGCCCCTCAAAAGCACTACATTTTCATTCCACCACTCCACATTTTATGTTTTTGATGTCATATTTTACATCTTTTTATTTTGTATGTCCCTTAACTGCTTATTGTAGTTATAGTTGATTTTACTATTTTTGTTTTTTAACCTTCATACTAGCTTTTAAGTGGCCAATCTATTGCCTTTACTGTATAGTTGCCTTTACCAGTAAGATTTTTTTCATGTATTTTCTTACTTCTTTTTATGGCCTTTTCTTTTGTACTTAAAGAAAATCCTTTAACATTTCTTGTAAGACTGGTTTAGTGGTGATGAACCAGCTTGTCTGGGAAATTCTTTATGTCTCCTTCAATTCTGAATGATAATCTTGCCAGATAGAGTATTCTTGGTTGTGAGTTTTTCCCTTTTACATTTTATATCCTGTCACTTTCTTCTGACCTGCAAACTTTCTGCTGAAAAATCAGTGATAGTTTTAGGGGTTTCCCTTGCATGTGACTATTTGTTTTTTTCTTGCTAACTTTAAGATTCTCTCTTTGTCTTTAACTTTTGCTATTTTTAATTATCATAGATAATTGGTGTGGATCTCTTGCGTTTATCTTCTTTGGGACTCTCTGTGTTCCTGGACCTGGATTCTGTTTCCTCCCCAGGTTAGGAAAACTTTTAGCCATTATCTCTTCAAATAAGTTTTCTGCCCCTTTGTCTCTGTCTTCTCCTTTTGGGACCCCTATAATGTGAATATTGGTATATTTGATGTTGTCCCTGAGGTCCCTTAAACTATTCTTTTTAAAAATGTTTTCTCTTTTTGTTATTCTGTTTGGGTGATTTCCATATTCTATCTTCCAGATCACTGATCCATTTTTCTGTATTATCTAATCTGCCATTGACTCCCTCTAGTGTATTTTTCATTACAGTTATTGTATTCTTCAACTCTAATTGTTTCTTTCATATATTTTCTAATTCTTTGTTGAAGTCCTCACTGTGTCTTTCAACTCCTCTCCTGAGTTTGATGAGCATCTCTATTACTATTACTTTGAACTTTTTATCAAGTAAATTACTTACCTCCATTTCAGTGGGGTATTTTTCTGTGGTTTTATCTTGTTCTTTCATCCAAAACATATTCCTGTTTCCTCATTTTATTTGACATTCTATGTTTCTATGAATTAGGTGAAACAGCTACCTCTCCCGTCTTGAAGGAGTGGCCTTATGTAGGGTTGTCACTTGTGTAAACTGTATGTGCCTGGTAGCTTGGCAGGCTGCCTGGAGCTGAAGCTGGTGTGGGCCACGGGCTCCTGGAGCATGCCATGCCAGGGCTGCCTTGACAGGACAGCAGGAGCTGAAGCAGGTACAAGCCAGGGGGTCTCTGGGCATGCTGCACTGGGACCGGGGCCACCCTGGCAGGATGGCTGAAGTTAGAGTGGGCATGGGCCAAGGGGTCCCAGGGTGCACTGTCCTGGGGCCACCTTGGCAAAATGGCTGGAGCTGTTGTGAGCCAATGGTCCAAGGCATGCCAGGGTGGCCTAGCAGACCAGTTAGAGCACCTGTATGCTGCTCCTGCTGGCACTATCAGGGTAGAAGAAGAGCATAAAAAGTGACCATCACCAGCACCCTTGACCCCAGAGAGAGTTCTAGCACTTCCCCACCCATTTGGCTGATATGCTAGGGTTAGTAAATGGATTTCCTTCACTTATAGTCTAGTTGTTTTCCATACTACTGTTTTTCCATTGTGCCCCAAGGTGAGTGGGTCTGTGCATGGGCGCCTCAGTGATATCCCTCCCTACCGCAGAGTGCCATGTCAAAGGTGGGATTCCCACTGTTACCATGTCTCCATCTCTCCTACCCTTCTCTACATGATCCCTCTATTTTTATTGTGCACAAGCTGTTTAATCAACCCTCAGTTCTTCTTCAGGAGGAATTGCTTTATATATAGGCATAGATTTGATGTGTCCATGGGAAGAGGTGAGTTCAGGGTCTGCCTGTGCCACCATTTTGGACTGTCCTCATATTTCAGATTATTTCCCATAGGCACCAATTTTGAATCAATCAAATCTAGATTCAAATCCTAGTTGTATTATTTCCTATTATTGCATCACTAGAAGTCTCTTATCCTTGTTTTCTTTAGCTATAAAAGGTAGATAATAGTACTACCTCTCTAGGTTTATATGAGGACTCAAAGCATAATACATAAGCAACATTTTGCACAATATCTACTCATAGGAGGCATTAATAATAGAAGCCATAAAATTCTATCTGAAGTGGTAAAGTACAGTGGGTAAGAAATACCTAGTTCAACTCTCAGTTCTTCCCAGCTCTCCAATTTGGGGCAAATTATTTAAGCATACCGTGCCTCTGTTTTCAATTTTTTTCAGTGGAAAAAATAATAGTACCTGCCTTTCTACATGATGGTTATGAGACTTAAATGAAGAAAATATATGTAAAATACCTTGCCTAGAACACAATTAACTACACAAAAATATGAGTTACTATATATTCATACATTAAATTCAAGAGGCTCTAAGCTCCAAATATATTAAACAAAATATAATTGATTAGGTCATCTGTATTGCATTTCACTTGCTTAGCTGGTAAAACTGAAAGTCAGAGATGCTGTTTATACATCTGGATGTCTAGAATGCAGTGACACATAGTGATCAAGAGCATGATTTCTGGAGTCAGGTGCAACTGGGTTCAAATCCTGGCTCTCCTACTAGCTGTGCCATTGTAAGTGTGAGATTTAACCTCCTGAAATCTCATTTTCTTTATGCAAAAAAGAATTATCCGGGGCGCCTGGGTGGCTCAGTTGGTTAAGCGGCTGCCTTCAGCTCAGGTCATGATCCCAGGGTCCTGGGATCGAGCCCCACATCAGGCTCTCTGTTCAGCGGGGAGCCTGCTTCTCCCTCTCCCTCTGCCCCTGCTTGTGTTCCTGCTCTCGCTGTCTCTCTCTCTGTCGAATAAATAAATAAAATCTTTAAAAAAAAAAAAAGAATTATCCACTTCATGGAATTGTTGTGAAGATTCAAGGGACCCATAATGAGAGTGGAAGGGCATTGCTACATCTTGACTTGCTCCTACTACCTACTATGACAGCTCCCAGGTCCAAAGAATTGGAGAGAGCTAAGGAAATCTCTCTTCTATTTCTCTCATCTTGTGGGTCAGCTTCTCTTGGCTAGTTCCTAAATCTGGGAATAGTTCCAGGGACAAGATGCAGCTGAGGACACAGAGAACAGACTGAGAGCAGAAATCAGGGACAGTTGGAAGACATAAGCTATGGGCAAACCCAGATCCTTGTGGATGGAAGTTGGCTGGACCTGGTGTCATTGGGCAATGACCATGGGAAGGAATAGACAAACAAGAAACATTACATGGCCTTAAAGATACAGAAAAAATCTCAGAATCAAAAAAAGGATAAGGTGATTTTTATGAGTGCATCTGTGGGGAGTGGAAGTAAGTGTGGCTCTGGAGAAAGATACTCTAAATGTTTTCATTTTGTTACTAAAAGTAAATATGAAATATGACACAATTTTTTAAATACCCGCTATTTCTTCATTAACTAGTTGTGTTCTTTTGCCCAATCATAAAGGACTGATTTATTAAAAGAATCCAAATGTTCTTTTTTATCCTCCCAAATAATCAATTTTATTATATACTGTCCAAATTAGAAAGTCCAGATGGGGTCACAGAATAGAAATCTTTTCACATTAAATATTTCTCCCCCATAGAACACTTTGTTTTCTCAGTCCACTAGAAGGGAGAAGAACAGATATAAATTTTGTCAAAAGAAAACAAAATATCTCCCTTAAAAGGGGTTAGAAATCTAGAAGGAAGACAGAGGGTTCTACAAACAGTGAATGTATAATTGATGTTATTAATGATGGAGTCAAAGAGATAATAGAAAAAAATAGGCAAATTGAATTAACTCTAATCCTGTAAACATGAATAGTCCATGAAAATCTAAAATATGAACAGCCTGTGAAGATATTTATTAGTCCACTCACTTTCTGATCTACAGAGTAGGCCCCACACAGATCAAAACCAGTAACTTTCTGTTCATAAATTACTCTCTGGGAGTCAGTTGGGCAATTTAGAAAGTTTTCAACTCCAAGGTCATTTGAGAGCTATTAATGTAAAAGTGAATTTTTTAACTGGTACCCTGAGGA
The DNA here is from genome assembly GCF_964656455.1 of Halichoerus grypus. Taxonomy (NCBI): domain Eukaryota; kingdom Metazoa; phylum Chordata; class Mammalia; order Carnivora; family Phocidae; genus Halichoerus; species Halichoerus grypus. The sequence goes on from NC_135713.1 coordinate 38,311,026, forward strand.
GCTCATAAGAATTAAAATGGAAGTAACTTCTGTACTTGGAGAATCTGGCCAAGAATAAGATAAATAGGGGGCAGGACAGATCCTTTTGTGACTTGAGCAAGTCAAAAGCATGGTCAAGATTTAATGCACATCTCCAGTGATTCTCAATCCCAGTGAATTGCAAGTGAGGCACCAGAGCCCTTATCTTGGACATCTAGATTCCCCTGTAGTTCTTTAACAACTTCCTTTGATACAAATTTATTAATGAGGATCCAGCAGAGCAACTGCATTTCCATGTGTTTAATTTGTCATTAGAGTACCACTGTGTATCTTACATACATACAACATTTCTAATTTTTTTAGTAGAGTAACTTATCATTATTAAAGTAATCTGATTTGATCATGGAAACTTTAGTCTGGCTAAAAGATGTTATCCTTGGCATAATTTTTGTAAAAAATGTAATAGTTATTTTTTAATGGAACAGTAATTTCCAATTACAGCAACAATGTACCAATTCACTTGATGATCATTTGATGTAATGCTCCATCAGTTTTGCCTCCATGTTTGTCACTTTCTGACACTTCAATAAACAGAAAAACTCTGCAAAGCCTACACAAAGCATAGCTTCAATCACTTGTTCAGGAAATTTATACAAGAATTTACCATAACATTTTTCATTTAACCAATTTAATCTTTCTTATCACATTTCATACTGTAACTTAAATAGTCACATAATATGCATTATTAGGTAATTATTCTCTTTGGCAGCTAGGGTGTTAAGGGTAATCAAATGAAAATTCAGTAATGCAGTTGTTGCCTTAGAGAATGTTGCAGCATCCCCAAAATGATACTACTAAGCTCAGACCTTTTTAACAGCTAAAGTTAAAAAAAGAAGTTCTGGTTCCTATGTGCCAGGGTCCCAGCCAATACCCCAACCCCTCTGTTTCTTTGACCTATATGAAAAATGGAAGTGGCATTTTGAACATAAAGAGCCTCCACAGCAATATTATCATTTTACTGAATGATAGATTTCCTAAACAAAGCAAGGCTCTGCATCAGCGCACTTTTTTATTTAAAAACTTGCCATGGGACAATATGCTGTTATCTAAAGTTCTGGGTCAATAAAAATGTGAAAATGCCTATTCAACATCTTTTAAAAAGCACCTAACATAAGTCATTCTAAGAACTTATGGAGGTGAATTACATTTTTTCCCTTTTTAAATACTTTTTGTCAGTGGCTTGAACAATAGCATTAAAAATGTCATCATGAAGGTGGAAGGGACCCTGAGGGACATTCTAATCCATTCCTCCTCTAGAGACCTGCAGCCTAGAAGACCTGTGGTTTATTCCAATGTTTTTTTTCCCAGCCTCAATTCTTCATGATACAACTTCTACATAACAAGAAAAGGTTATTATTATCATGTTGGTAATGTTTCTATGAGATAGTCACTGTTACTTGATATCACTGAAGATATTTATAGGCAATTTCACTATTTCACTAAAGTCACCTCAGATCAGATTTTGGATAAGGTTTTTCCCCCCTAGGGTTTACAGAAGAAAATATTTTCATCTAAAGTTTGCCATCCCTCCCTCCCCAAGGGCAATCTAGTGCATTCCAAACCAAAAAAACCTACCACACTGAATGATTTGCACATTGTATTATTTCCACAAAAGGATGTATGGGCTCCAAACCTACACACTGGTGCCATTGGGGCACATCCCCATTGGGTGGCAGTACATGTTCAGAACAACCTAATACTGCTAGTTTAGCACATAATTTTGAAATGGAATTTTTATTTCATTTTCTTAAATTCCAGTAACAGTCTTTTCATAAAGGCAATTCATTGCCCATTTAATTGATAAAAAATCAGGAATGAAACTATCTTTCAGATGTTTATATATTTTAATTAATGATTGTAGGCAATCTATATTTTACTCACTGATATATATTATCAGTGATAATATATGTAAAATATATATATCATATGATATATGTAATATACATTAATATAATATGTCATATGTATTTTGTTCCCTGATATCTAGTTCAGTGTCTCATAAGTAGTAGTCACTCATTTTTTTTAAATGGCTTCATGCTGATATAAAAATCTAAAGATAAAATTATGAGTGTAGAAAAATTAATTTTTCTGCCTATTCAACCAACTGTCCAAGGTTTTAGCCAAAACTACTCCATAGTTGGTAATCTAGACTGTATTAAACTCAGTGATCAGTTTTATCTGGTGTTTAGAGAGATGTGCAAAATTCTGTTTTTAACACAGAACAGGTGGCAGCCCTTCAAGTTACCATGTCCCATTAAATCATGTAGTGACACAATTGATTTTCTATTTCTTACCCATTTGTATTCTAGATTAATTTTTTAAAAACTAGGATTAGTGAGGAGAAAAGAGCCAGTTATAATGCTCTTAGGGGTTTTGATTCTTGTTAATCTGTTTTGACTGGTTGTTTTCATTAAAGATGCTTTTTAAACTAGTCTACTGAGCTAGGGTGCATCTTGGAAAGTATTTTTGGCTATAGACAAATACCATCTGTAATAAAGCAAACTTCGAATTATTTGTAAGAAAAAAAGATTATTAGTACAAACCAAAGACAGAAAAAGATCCCAAAACTGGTCCTTGGAGAAAACAAGAAGAATATACAGGTTTTGTTGAAAACATACACGGAATGTGGATTTTTCAAATAAATAAGTGTCATCTAAAATTGACCAATCCACAGTATTAGTTTTAAGGTAATCCGTATCACTAAATAATTGCTTAAATGATTCTTAATGATTTTAATAGACATAGAAAAATTGCATTCACTAAAAAGAAGCTGAATTGAAATAAACATATATATTATTTTAACATACACATTCAAACTTTAAATGTTCAGGCTCATGTGTAACTAGATATTTTTACATATCACTGAATCTTAAATGTAAGATTCTGTTTGATTGTAATAGTTATAACCAAATCATTTTCAGAGGTTTCTTTTTTCTCATTATTCTCATTATTCTCATTATTTCTCATTATTTTTATTTTTAAATTTTTTATTTAAATTCAATTTAGTTAACATACAGTGTATTACTAATTTCAGAAGTAGAATTTAGTGATTCATCAGTTGCATATAACACCCAGTGTTCACTATATCAAGTGCCCTCCTTAATATATATATTACTCTGCCATCAAAAAGAATATATATAGGCATATATGAATATATATATAAGAATATATATATATTGGAATATATATCTTCTTTATCCATTCCCTTCTTTATCCATCCATCTGTTGATGGACATCTGGCCTCTTTCCATAATTTGGCTATTGTGGACATTGCTGCTATAAACATTGGGGTGCATGCACCCCTTCAGATCACTATTTTTGTATCCTTTGGATAAATAGCCAGTAGTGCAATTGCTGGATTATAGGGTAGTTCTATCTTTAACTTTTTTTTTTAAAGATTTTATTTATTTATTCATGAGAGACAGAGAGAGAGAGAGGGAGAGGGAGAAGCAGGCTCCCAAGGAGCAGAGAGCCCAATGCGGGACTCAATCCCAGGACCCTGGGATCATGACCTGAGCTGAAGGCAGATGCTTAACCATCTGAGCCACCCAGATGCCCTATCTTTAACTTTTTGAGGAACCTCCATACCGTCTTCCAGAGTGGCTGCACCAGTTTACATTCCCACCAACAGTGTAAGAGAGTTCCCCTTTCGCTGCATCCTTACCACATCTGTTGTTTCCTGAGTTGTTAATCTTAGCCATTCTGATCGGTGTGAAGTGGTATCTCATTGTGGTTTTGATTTGTATTTCCCTGATGCCGAGTGATACTGAGCATTTTTTCATGTGTCTGTTAGCGATTTGTATGTCTTCTTTGGAGAAATGTCTGTTCATGTCTTCTGCCCATTTCCTGACTGGATTTTTTGTTTGTTTGGTTTTGGGTTTTTGGTTTTGGGTGTTGAGTTTGATAAGTTCTTTATAGATTTTGGATAGTAACCATTTATCTGATAAAAAAGCCTCTTCCAATTTTGTCCAGTTAAGTACAAATTAAGCCACAGAAAACTAGATAAGCAACATAGTCCTATTTATCATTTATATAAGTAGAGTCAGCACAGAATGCAATGTAAAGAAAAATAAATTTTAATTTTTCTTGGCCATTACTTTAGAAAACCAACCAATGATACTATATACCAAAGTAGTATGACATAGAATCTACCAAAGAATACAACTTATCCATTGGCAATGGGACATATAGTGTGCATTATTTTTGTATATTTTTTTCACAAACAACAGAATCTATGCACTATAATAATATTTAAGATAATTTTTTAAAATATGATTTTTGGTCAGATGACTGCTAAAAAGTAACACTAAGACAACATATGGAGAGTCTGAGTGAGTTAAGACTTCAATCCCTTAAAGACCTGCCAGGAAAGCAAACCTTCCTCGGGTGTGAACTCAGCAAAATGCCCATTTGTATCACTGGGATTTTATTGATGATCACACTGAGTGGGGAAAGAGTGAATCAAGCACAAATCATGCTTACTGTGGTATTTAGTAGTTCTCTCTGTTCACCTCCCTATGCGGAGATAATGAAAATGGGGTGTGGTTGAATAAATGTGGAAAAATTTCAGTGTTTCACATTCCCCATTCCTGCCTTGGAGCACATTTCAACCATAGTCCGCTGGGTGCTGCTGCTTGAATAAACAGTGGAGTGCCGCAGGCGGCACCCATAAGAAGTTTTTGCTGACATGTGATATCAAATATTTTTCAGTTGACTTAGTCTGAGATTAAGAATTTCCACATACATCAGCCAATGAGAACTTTAGAACTAAGGAAACTTCCTTCATGGTAATGCTTTTAAATCACCATCAATGGAAAAGACATATACCCATTGAATACTTAATGAAATGTCCCAAGAAGTCATCCTTCATTGAGATGGCTTTTAAGTGAACCAGTCTCAGGGAGAGAGGTGTTAGTTCTGGATTGGAAATAAATCTGCAATTCCCACCTGCCTGTAATTGGTTTCTTCTTGTATTCTTTCTGTCCTTGTCCAAATGCCAATTTCAAATGCTGGTAGAGTGACTTTTGAATAGAAATATGAAGATGTCAGGCTGATTGTAAAGTCTCACCTCTGGAGGGAAAAGATGGCAGAGGAGTAGGGGACACTATTCCAACTGGTCCCCAGAATTGAGCTGGATATCTACCAGGCCACTATGAACAGCCACAAAATCAGTCTGAGATGTAAGAAGATAGATCTGGATATCTACAAACAGAATATCGCAGGCGTTTGGTTTTGAGGTATGAAGCGGGGAGCCGTGATTCTGCAGGCAGATATCAGAGGATACATGGAAAGGGGAGGGAGTCGAGCCATGGGGATCCTACACCACCAGTGAGTGATAGCCTCCTGCAGTGGGGACGGGGCACAGACTCACAAACGGTAGCGACAGGAAAGGACTTTAGGGCAGCCCCCTGGACGGAAACCGGGAGTGGTGGGGCCACATGTGTGAACTGGGGGCAGCTGGCAGTTTTAGAAGCACAAAGGGCAGAGACGTTCCCCGACCTGGAGGCAAGGACTGGGAGCACAGCTGAGGGGCGCACAACCCAGGACACTGCAGTTTATAGCAGCACAGACAGAAACAGAGATAGTGTGGCCTGGAGAGCTCACTGAAGAACAGATTGCGATCTCTCTGCTCTGAGGCAGAGGGTTGGAAATGGTCTCTTCTGCTCTGACTCTCGAAAGAGGCATGCAAAGCCACCAGGGAAAGCCATCAGGGAACAAAAGCCCCAAAAACCAGTTTCCACTGAGACCATGCCCCACCACAAGGGGCAGGGCAACTCTGCCCAAACAGGGTTGCCTGAGTAATAGCATGGCAGGCCCCTCCCCCCAGAAGACAGGCTGGGAGAACAAGAGGCCAGCAACCCTAAGGTCCCTATAAAACAGGTGCATCTTGCTTGGATTGTGGTCAATAATTTGGACTCTATACATTCCCTCAACCACCCCTCAACAGAATGACTAGGTGGCGGAACCACCAAAATAGGAAAGACTCAGAGACTATGACTTAGGCCACAGATTTACAAATGGATACAGATATAACCAAGATGTCAGAGATGGGATTCAGGGCAGCAATTGTAAAGATGATAGCTAGAATGGAGAAATCGATTAATGGCAACATAGAGTCTCTAAGGGCAAAAATGAAAGCTGAATTGGCAGAACTTAAAAATGCTATCAATGAGAACGAATCTAATCTAGATAATCTAACAGCTAGGGTAAATGAGGCAGAAGAGCGAATTAGTGATTTATAAGACCAATTAATAGACAAGAAGGGAAAAGAGGAGGCCAGGAAAAAACAACTCAGAATCCATGAAAATAGAATCAGAGAAATAAGTGGCACAATGAAACGTTCCAATGTCAGAACTATTGGGATCCCTGAGGGGGTGGAGAGAGAGAGAGGAGTAGAAGATATATTTGAGCAAATCGTAGCTGAGAACTTCCCTAATCTGGGGAATGAAACAAACATTCGTGTCCTAGAGGCAGAGAGGACCCCTCCCAAGATCAAGGAAAACAGGCCAACACCCCGGCATGTAATAGTAAAATTCACAAATCTTAACACCAAGGAAACCATCTTAAGGGCAGTTAGGGAGAAGAGATTCCTTACATACAGAGGGAGGAACATCAGAATAACGTCAGACCTATCCACAGAGACCTGGCAAGCCAGAAAGGCCTGGCAAGACATATTCAGGGTACTAAATGAGAAGAACATGCAGCCAAGAATACTTTATCTGGCAAGGCTTTCATTTAGAATGGATGGAGAGATGCAGAGCTTCCACAACTGGCAGAAACTGAAAGAATATGTGACCACTAAGCCGGCCCTGCAAGAAATATTAAGGGGGGTTCTATAAAAGGAGAAAGACCCCAAGAAGGATATACAACAGAAATTTACAGGGACAATCTATAAAAACAACGTCTTCACAGGCAACATGATGACAATTCATATCTTTCAATAATCACTCTCAACGTGAATGGCCTAAACGCTCCCATAAAATGGCACAGGGTTGCAGATTGGATAAAAATACAGGACCCATCCATATGCTGCCTACAAGACTCATTTTGAACCTAAAGATACATCCAGACTGAAAGTGAAGGGATGGAGATCCATCTTCCATGCCAGCGGACCTCAAAAGAAAGCTGGGGTAGCAATTCTTATACCAGACAAATTAGATTTTAAACTAAAGTCTGTAATTAGAGACACAGAAGGATGCTATATCATTCTTAAAGGGTCTATCCAACAAGAACATCTAACAATTGTAAATATCTATGCCCCCAACATGGGAGCAGCCATCTACATAAGCCAGCTGTTAACCAAAATAAAGAGCCATATTGATAACAATATGTTAATTGTAGGAGACCTCAATACTCCACTCTCAGCAATGGACAGATCATCTAAGCAGAAAATCAACAAGGAAACAAGAGCTTTGAATGATACACTGGACCAGATGGACCATTCTGCTCAAGAATGTTTGGGTCAACCAGGAAATCAAAGAAGAACTTAAACAATTCATGGAAACCAATGAGAACAAAAACACAGTGGTCCAAAACCTATGGGATACTGCAAAGGCGGTCCTAAGGGGGAAATACATAGCCATCCAAGCCTCACTCAAAAAAATAGAAAAATCCCGAATTCACCAACTAACTTTACATCTTAAAGAACTAGAGAAAAAGCAACAAACGATGCCTAAGCTATGCATTATAAGAGAAATAATTAAGATTAGAGCAGAGATCAATGAATTAAAAACCAGAAACACAGTAGATCAGATCAACAAACTAGAAGCTGGTTCTTTGAAAAATTAATAAGATCAATAAACCACTGGCCAGACTTATCCAAAAGAAAAGAGAAAGGACCCAAATTAATAAAATTATGAATGAAAGGGGAGAGATCACAACTAACACCAAGGAAATAGAAACAATTATTAGAAATTATTATCAACAACTATATGCCAATAAATTGAGCAACGTGGATGAAAAGGATGCCTTCCTGGAAACCTATAAGCTGCCAAGACTGAAACAGGAAGAAATCGACAACCTGAATAGGCTAATAACCAGTAATGAAATTGAAGCAGTGATCAAAAACCTCCCAAAAAACAAGAGTTCAGGGGCTGATGGATTCCCTGCAGAATTCTACCAAACATTCAAAGAAGAAATAATACCTATTCTCCTGAAGCTGTTTCAAAAAATAGAAACAAAAGGAAAGCTTCCAGACTCATTCTATGAAGCCAGCATTACCTTAATCCCTAAACCAGGCAAAGAACCCATCAGAAAGGAGAATTTCAAACTGATATGCCTGATGAATATGGATTCCAAAATCCTCAAAAAAATCCTAGCTAACAGGATTCAACAATACATTAAAAGGATCATCCACCACGACCAAGTGGGATTTATCCCCGGGATGCAAGGGTGGTTCAACATTTGCAAATCAATCAATGTGATAGAACACATTAATAAGAGGAGAGAGAAGAACCATATGGTCCTCTCAATTGATGCAGAAAAAGCATTTGACAAAATACAGCATCCTTTCCTGATTAAAACTCTTCTGAGTATAGGGATAGAGGGAACATTCCTCAAGTTCATAAAATCCTTCTATGAAAAACCCACAGCAAATATCATCCTCAATAGGGAAAAGCTGAGAGCCTTTCCCTTAAGATCAGGAACATGACGAGGATGCCCACTCTCGCCACTATTGTTCAACATAGTACTAGAAGTCCTAGCAACAGCAATCAGACAACAAAAAGAAATAAAAGGTATTCAAATTGGCAAAGAAGTCAAATTCTCTCTTCACAGATGACATGATAATTTATGTGGAAAATCCAAAAGACTCTACCTCCAAATTACTACGACCATACAGCAATTCAGTAATGTGGCAGGATACAAAATCAATGCACAGAAATCAGCTGCTTTCTTACACACTAACAATGCAACTGTAGAAAGAGAAATTAGAGATATGATTCCATTTACAATAACACCTGTTTGGGAGGTATGAACCAACACAACTTGTAGATGGGTATGATCTTGGAGGAAGGGGTGAGGAAAAGGGAAAAATCAAAGAAAACACCTAAGTTGGAGACTTGAGGACCTAGTAAATGGTAAAATAATTTTAAGAGATGTGAAGCAATAAGAGATCATTTCTATTGTAGATTAACACCATTCATTCTTCTTATTCTAGCTTAATGCTTCTCAAAATTGAATGTACATATGAATTACCTGTGAATCTTATTAAGATGCAGATTCTGACTTAGTAAATCTGGATTCTCTAACATGTTCATTTGATCTATATGTCTGTTCTTTCTCTAATATCATACTGTTTTTATTACCGTAGCTTTATATTAAATCTTAAAATCAGGCAGCATAGTTCCATCAACTTTGTTCTTTTGCAAAATTGTGTGCTGACCATGCTAATGTCACTTATTAGTTCTAATTTTTTTCATAAATTCCTTATATTTTCCACATAGATAATAAGGTCATTTTTATATAAAGACTGTTTTTCTTTCTTTCCTACTTGTGTGTCTTTATGGAAATCCTTGCCTTGTTTCCTATCTTAGAGGGAAAGCATTCATTCTTTCACGATTTAATATGATGTTATCTGCAGGTGTTTTATAGATGCCATTTATCAGGTTGTGGAAGTTTTCTTATATTCCAGTGATTCTATCCGTGATGGTTGTTCAACTTAGTCAAATGTTTTCCTGCATCTATGGAGATGAACATATGGTTTTTCTTATTAGTATATGGAGATGGTAAATTACATTGATTGGTCATTTAATTAGAACCAACTTTACATACCTGGGATAAACCCATCTCATCATGATATATACAGTGTGATTGGTTTACTAATATTTTGACGATTTTTGTTTCTTTGTGCATGAAGAATATTGATCTGGGTTTTGGTGTCAGAGTAATGCTGACCTCATAAAATGTGATGGGAAGTGTTTCCTCTTCTTTTTCCAAAAGATTTATTACAAAGGTGGTATTTCTTCCTTAAATGTTTAGCAAAATACACCAAAAAGAAAATTTTTAAAATATGAATTCAATGTATTTAAGAGGTACAGCGTTATTCAAATTATCTATTTTTTTTCTTGCAAGGGCTTGGGAATTTGTGCTTTTAGTGAATTTTTCCTTTTCATCTAAGGTGTCAAATCTATGTACATGAAGTAGAAATGGAGAAGACAGAAAATAGTCTGTTATTATCCTTTTATGTCTGTAGTATCTATACCAATCAATGACTTCTCTTTCATTCTTCATCTTCATAATTTATAATTTGTGTCTTCTCTAGCTTGAGAGTCCTCCCCTTCAGTATTTAAAAGACAATGCTCTATTGTCTTCTGGTATGCATAGTTACTGACAAGAAGTTTACTATTATTCTTATCTTGTTTGTCTATTTGCAGTGAATTCTTTCATTCTGCCTAACTTTAAGATGTTCTCTTTATTTTTGGTTTACAGCAGTTTGACTAAGATGTGCCTGGTTGTGTTTTTCTTTGTATGTATCCTCTGTGGGTTTTTCTGAGTTTCATGGATATGTGGTTTGTTGTTTTCTTTAGTCTGGGGAAATTCTTGCCATTAACTCTTCTAATATTTTTTCCACCTCACTCTCTCTCAAATCTCCTTCTGGGATTCCATTTACACAAGTTAGCCCAACTGATGGTGGGCAAGAGCTCTTTAATGAACTGTTCTACTTTTTTGTTGTTGTTGTTTTTTTTTCTCTTTATGTTTCAATTTGGATAATTTCTATTGACTATTCCTGATTTTTTTTTCCCTGCTGTGTCTGGTCTGCTAATTAACCTGCCAAAGGACTTATTCAACTCTAATATTTGAATTATTCATAGGATTTCCATTTAATTTTTTTAAAGTTTTCATCTCTTTGCTGCAACTTCTTATGTGTTTATTCATTTTATTCATCTTTTCCATAAGGCTTTTAACATGTTGATTATAATTACTTTAAAGTTTTTGATAGTTCTGGCATGTAAGTCATCTCTTCATCTGCTTCTATTGACTACTTTTTCTCTTGACAATAGGTCAAGTTTTCTTCTCCTTGCTATTTAAATGTCTCATAATTTTCTGTAGTTCTTTGAATATTTTGTGAAAAAACAAACAAAAATAAAAACCAGGAGAGACGAAGGTAAGTGGTACTTATAGTTGGAACAGGACATATCTCTTCTGAACCACTATTAGTGTAGGGAGTTAAGTCAATTTACTCAATTCTTGAACTGAGTTTGGGTTTGCCATTGAATGAGTTACTTTCAATGTGCTACAGACTTCAAATTCCTCCAGTGGTGGTCAGCTGTTATCTTATACCTAATTCATGACCTGTAGTGTTGGAGGATTTTTCTTTTTCCATGTTCCTAATCAACCAATGCCTTTCAGCAAGTCCTATACACCTACATCACACAGAGTGCTTCTTTGTAGGTAGTTGTCTCTCCTCAACTAGTAGATTGCTACTGCTGGTTATTTAGTACAAGGCTCATGATGGGTAGGCATAGTTCTCTATTGTTCCAGTCCAGCCTCAGACTAGGCAGACTCTGTGCATCTGGATCTCAGAAGAGGGACTTTCTCAGCATTTCTGTCCCTTCCCCCTATTGTAGCTGAACAGTTCTTGTATAGCTGAGAGGTATTATTCAAGAGGAATTTATTAGTCTTCACCCAGTGGTAGTAGATCTCTATTTTGTTTAAATACAGAATCCAGGACATGAGAGTGTTTCCTTACTCTCCAACAGTAATATATGCCTTTTGTTTCTACCTCTTCCTCAGTGAGGACCAGAGACTGGGGGAGTATAAGAGTTTCCCACAACTCCCCTAAGTGTCAGGAGCTTTTACTTCTACCCTCCCCTCATAGGTACTGACTCTTTTCCTCACCTAGAGAGTGGAAGGGTTTCCTGGCATCTGCAGCTTTTGCCTCATGAGAAAAAGTTCCAAGGAAGAGGAAGTAGTTTTATGTCTGTGTATCACCAAGGGACTTTTCTGTTCTACTGCCCTGCCCCAATCTTTCTCATAAGAACATGGTGGACACCTGGCATGGAAAAGACCTGGCAAATAACTGCAACTTCTATGTGTCCTGGGCTCACAGGGCTCTAAATCAGGGGTCAAAAAACGTTGAGGTCCTGATAGTAAATATTTTAGGCTTTGCAGAACATACAGTCAGTTGCAACTAATGAACTCTGCCATTGTAGTACAAAGAGCAGACATAGACAATAAGTAAACAATGAGGTGGCTGTGTTCCAAAAAATTATTTATAAACACTAAAATTTGAATTTCATATAATTTTCATATGTCACAAAATATTACTCTTTTGAGTTTATCCAAAAGATTTAAAAATATAGGGGGGCACCTGGGTGGCTCAGATGGTTAAGCATCTGCCTTCGGCTCAGGTCATGATCCCAGGGTCCTGGGATTGAGTCCCACATCGGGCTCCCTGCTCCTTGGGAGCCTGCTTCTCCCTCTGCCTCTCTCTCTCTCTGTCTCTCATGAATAAATAAATAAAATCTTTAAAAAAAAAAAAGATTTAAAAATATAAAAAGTAAGCAGAAAGTTGGATTTGGCTCATGGGCTAAGGTTTGTTGACCCCTGCTCTAAATTATCAAGTTAACTTGGACTCTGCCATTGAGAATTTGTTGAATTTTCAGCTGTTTTCTTCTGACCCTATTTTATGGTGGCTGTCTCTTCCTCCAATTCTCTATCAAAGGTGAAATATTTCCTATGTCTATCTTTCATATAATATTTCCTATGTCTATCTTCTTGTCACCCTTTGGAATTCAATCCACCTAGTTGCCTTGCAATCTCACTCTCTGATAGGCTCAAGAAAAGTTGTGAGTTTGTAAATTGTACAGATTTTTCTCATTGTTAGGGTGGGGTCAATGTTCTCGCATCTTGCTACATCCTGAGTGGAAACAGAACGTGAGTCATACACTTTTGCAAAACTTTCAGAATTAAGATATTTTCATCAAAATCAATTAAGATCATGGGCCCTGTCCACTTAACTTCCCCCTGTCCACTTAACTTTCCCCTTAACTTTCCCCTGTCCACTTAACTTTCGGATCATGACCTGAGCCGAAGGCAGACGCTTAACCATCTGAGCCACCCAGGTGCCCTATATTTTTAAAGCTGTCTTAGTCAGCTAGGGCTGCTATAACAAAATGTCACTGACTGGGTGGCTTAAACAATAGGAATTTATTTTCTCACAATTCTGGAGGCTGGAAATCCAAGATCAAGCTGTTGGCAGGTTTGGTTCCTCCTAACTCCTCTCTCCCTGGCTTGTTGATGACCACTTTCTCATTATGTCCTACAGGGCCTTTCTTCTATGTATACACAATTATCCCTGGTGTCTCTTCCTCTTCTTATAAGGACATCAGTCCTAATGGATTGGGACCCTACCCTTATGGCCTTATTTAATCTTAATTACCTCTTCATAAACCTTATCTTCAAGTACAGTCATCATGTTGGGGGTTAAGGTTTCAATATACAAATTTTGAAGAGACACAATTCAGTCCATGACACCCTTTGTCACATTTATCCTTGTGTTGCATGGAGCTGGAGTCGTCCTGGGCATACTTGAAATCTAGCTAAGGGGAATCCAACTTGAAGATATACTTAGTTTGGTTTTAGTGGTATATATTTACGTAGTTAATAATTACTTTTATGAGAGGATCATAGGGGAAGGTAGGAAAAAATAAAACAAGACAAAATCAGAGAGGAAGACAAACCATAAGAGACTCTTAATCATAGGAAACAAACTAGGGTTTGTTGCTTATGAGGGTTGCTGGAGTGGAGGCGGGTGGTTGCGGTAATAACTGGGTGATGGACATTAAGGAGGGCACATGATATAATGAGCACTGGGTATTATATAAGACTGACGAATCACTGAACTCTACCTCTGAAACTAATAATTCATTATATGCTAATTAATTGAATTTAAATTTTAAAAAAGACAAACTACATAAGAGGATTTTGTAAAAAATAAAAATAAAAAAATAATTACTTGTATGTAGTTAAATCATTTCTACATGTCTTAGTATAGGAATGGTTTCCAGGAATATTCCAACCCCTTGACATCATAGTAGGAAGGTCTAGGCCAAAGATTATCATAATATGAGTTTTTCATGTGAGTATCCTTTTAGGGTAAAAATATTTACATTGAAATAATAAATGTAAGCTTCTCATATTACATATTTATCCTCCTCTAGTTACAGGTAGATCAATTTCACATACTTCCAAAAGCAGTTGAAAGTATATGGACAATGGAGGAGGACCAAGAAGATAGCTTGTGGAAAATTTTTGTAATCATTGTATATATAAACTGAAAAAAGAGCTTTTGGTTCTTATCAGGGCCTTATCAAAAGGGAAGTTCTTTCCTTCAGGAATATAATAAATAATATAGTGAATACAGTGATAAATGTGTCATACTTAAAAATTTTTTTGAGAGAAATCATGCAAAATAAAATTTCCCAGAATTCCTATGTTTATAGGGCACAACTTGTAGCAATGCAACAAAAAGCAAGTATATATGGAACAGTTCATATGTAAAAGAAACTTTCTGTGACAGGTATTTTCCCAAATTTGACCATAGTCCGAAGTACTTGCACTGTACAACCAATAACAAGTTTTAAAGCTAAAAATTTTCTAAACTCTCAATAATAAAAAAAAATAATTTTAGTCAATTACATTTTAAAACAATTTTTACTATAAATAATCATAGAATCACAGAATATGTGTGCAGGCATGGAATTTAGAAATCACTTCCTAGTCTTATTTTCAGATAAAGAAACTCAGAAGTTAAGCAATTTGACATAAGTCATCCTGCTGTTTAGTGGCAAAGATATGTCTATCTTGGTACTTTAAGGAGTCAATATTACTACCCTTCTCTTATCCACTCAAATTTAGAACGAAGTGAGACAGAGATAGTCTTAGAAGTCAGGAAGAAAAAGTGTTAACTTTTTGAATGATGAGAATATTTGGGAGAAAAATATCTTGGGCATAATACCAAACAGGCATGCTGAATCTTCATTTCAATCAGGAATCTTACTCATCTAGTAATTAGGTGGGAAACTTCAGGCCTCCATCTCTAGGTAAAGGCCTCTATTAGCTGATGGAGAAAGGTTGATCATAAAACATGCTCTCTGCCAGGAAGATGACTCCAAATAGAAAAAAGCGTTCAGTTGGCTACGCCTGATTCTTTCTTCCAAATTTACAAAACAGATTACAACCTCATTGCCTAGGGTAGGCATCTCCTCTTCTTCATCCTTCTCATTCACTGCCCTATACCCATCACTTAACATTGTGTCTAGAACATAATAGATTCTCAATAAATATACACTGAATGAATGCATGGGTTGTAATCTCTTAAATAGTAATCTGCACACCAGATGATGAATCGACATTTTAAGGCACCTAGCCTTAAGAGTCCACATTTTCTTTGAGAAACCAGTATATAATCAAAGAAAAGTAAAATTGCTCAATCATCTAACAAAATTCCTGAGTTCACTCTTTAATTTATTTACCAGTCATGTAGCACATCATTTCTAGCTTAAAAATACTATGTTGAAAATAGATACTTCTATCTATTTTATTTCCCATATAAATAAATGTGTTTGCAAAGACTGGTGTGTGACTAGTGTCCTGGGCACAATCACAAGCTGTCATTTGATTTCTACTTACATTTGCTCCCCCTGAGTCTGTGGTAATTTGCATGCCCCTCTCTTCCTCATAAGTAGAAAGAAAGAATTTGGCTCAAACTAGGTCACCATAATGTTAATTATTATGTATCCACTCTGTTCTATAGCAGTATGCTTTAGGTAAAAGTAAAGTTACATAGTTACATGTTGATATTCTTTTTTAAAACTAGAAAAAGTTATCAAAGCAGATAAAATCTATGCCAGTCTTAAAAGGAAAAGGCATAATCTTACTCTTAGCTATCATACAGAAAAGCACATTAAATAAAACTATTTATTTGAAAATAAGGGTAGGATTCTGTATCTATCATCAAACACTCTATATTCTTTCTCTATAAAAAATGCTGAAATTATCTGAGGTAATATCTCACACTTATTTTTTTTAAATCCAGAAGCTCCTCTTTAAAAAAAAATTAACTCAGGGGGAGGAGCAAGATGAAGGAGCAGGAGACCTAAATTTCCTCTGGTTCCAGGAAGATAGATGGCGGGGGAAGGGAGCCTCCGTCAGCCGCTACCGGCAAGTGATAGAGCAGCAGAACACAAGATCAGAACTTTCAGAAGTCTGTTCCACTGAGGGACGTTGCTCCAGTGGCTAAGCGAGTGGTGGAACCCTTACTGGGACAGTGTGGTCTCAGGACCCTTGGGGTCACAGAAAGACTGGGGGTGCCTGAGTGCAACAGAGCTCCCAGGTATCAGAGCAGGGAAGCCAGCTGCAGAGATGGAGCCGAGGAGTGGGCTCTCAGCTCAGGGTTGCCATAGACCATGATCTGCGGCACAGTTGGGCCAAGCTCTTCCAACAGGAACCCAACAAGTGGCAGATCCGGGGAGACTGCCCTTCCTCCCCTGGGAGGAGTGGTGCAGGAGTGCACTGCAGGAATCTGCTGGGTTTGGAGACTCCACACGGGGTGTGTGCCAGAGATAGAAACGCTCGGTCACAGGCCGGGTGAGCACAGAGTGTTGCCAGAGACTGGGGAGAGGGGAGTGATTGACTGCTTTTATCTGGGGGCACACTGAGGAGTGGGGCCCCGAGTTCTCAGCTCCTCTGGGGGAGAGATTGGGTGGCCACCATTTTCACTCTCATCCTCCAAAGCTGGACAGAAAGCTTGCAGGGAACAAAAGCTCCCGAGAGCAAACCTGAGCAGATTAGCCTGGCCCTGGCAAGGGCGGGGCAATTCCAACTCCAGCAAAGACATTTGGGAACCACGGCAACAGGCCTCTCCCCCAGAAGATCAGCAAGAACAGCCAGCCAAGACCAAGTTTACCGATCAATGAGAATGGCAGAACTCCAGCACTAGGGGAATACAGCACATAGAATTCATGGCTTTTTTTCCCATGATGCTTTAGTCTTTCAAATTTTTTAAATTTTCTTTATTTTTTTTTCTATTTTTTTATTTTTATTTTTCCCTTTTTCAACCAACATCTTATCAATCCCTTTTTAAAAAATCTTTTTTATTTTTCATTTTTAGAGTCCTATTGTATCCCTCCATTGTAGTTAACCTTATTTTTGGTATATATATAAGTTATTTTCTATTTAAAATTTTGGGATACAGTTTCTTATAACAGACCAAAATATACCTTAAATCTCTAGTGTATGGCTTTGTTCTAGTCTCCTGCCTGATCACATTCTCTTTCTTTTTTTTGTTTTGTTTTTTTAAATTTCTCTTCTGTCTTTTTTCAACCAACTTCTTATCTTATCAATTCCTTTTATAAAATCTTTTATAATTTTCATCTTTACATTCATATTCCATCCCTTCATCGTATTTACCCTTATTTTTGTACGTATAGGTTTTTCTTTCTTTAAAATTTTGGGAGGCAGTTTCTTCTAACAGACAAAATACGCCCAAAATCAAGTGTGTGGCACTGATCTGTTCACCAGCCTGATCATATTTGATCATATTCTTTTTTTTCTTTTTCTTTTTTTTTCTTCTTTTTCTTTTTTCTTTCTTTCCCTTTCTTTTCCCCCGGTTTCAGATCTCTTCTGATTTGTTTAGTGTATATTTTTCTGGGGTAGTTGTTACCCTGTTAGCATTTTGTTCTCTCATTCATCTATTCTCTGGACAAAATGACAAAACAGAAAAAATCACCTCAAAAAAAAGAACAAGAGGCAGTACAGACTGCCAGGGACCTAATCAATATGGACATTAGTAAGATGTCAGAACTAGAGTTCAGAATGACGATTATAAAGATACTAGCTGGGATTGAAAAAGGCATGGAAGTTATTAGAGAAACCCTTTCTGGAGAAATAAAAGAGCTAAAGTCTAACCAAGTCGAAATCAAAAAGGCTATTAATGAGGTGCAATCAAAACTGGAGGCTCTAACTGCTAGGATAAATGAGGCAGAAGAGAAATTAGTGATATAGAAGACCAAATGATGGAGAATAAAGAAGTTGAGAAAAAGAGAGATAAACAACTACTGGATCACAAGGGCAGAATTCGAGACATAAGTAATACCATTAGACAAAACAACAGTAGAATAATTGGGATCCCAGAAGTAGAAGAAAGAGAGAGAGGGGCAGAAGGTATATTGGAGCAAATTATAGCAGAGAACTTCCCTAATTTGGGGAAGGAAACAGGCATCAAAATCCAGGAGGCACAGAGAACCCCCCTTAAAATCAATAAAACTAGGTCAACACCCTGACATCTAATAGTAAAACTCACAAGTCTCAGAGACAAAGAGAAAATACTGAAAGCAGCTTGGGACAAGAGTCTGTAACCTACAATGGTAGAAAGATTAGATGGGCAACAGACCTATCCACAGAGACCTGGCAGGCCAGAAAGGACTGGCATGATATATTCAGAGCACTAAACAAGAAAAATATGCAGCCAAGAATACTAGATCCAGCTAGGCTATCACTGAAAATAGAAGGAGAGATAAAAAGCTTTCAGGACAAACGAAAAATAAAAGAATTTGCAAACACGAAACCAGTCCTACAAGAAATATTGAAAGGGGTCTTCCAAGCAAGGAGAGAGCCTAAAAGTAACATAGACCAGAAAGTAACAGAGGCAATATACAATAACAGCCACCTTACAAGCAATACAATGGCACTAAATTCATCTTTCAATAGTTACCTTGAATGTAAATGGGCTAAATGCCCCAATCAAAAGACACGGGGTTTCAGATTGGATAAAAAAACAAGACCCATCAATATGCTGTCTGCAAGGGACTCATTTTAGACCCAAAGACACCTCCAGATTGAAAGTGAGGGGGTGGAAAACCATTTACCATGCTAAGGGACATCAAAAAAAATCTGGGGTGGCAATCCTTATATCAGACAAATTAGATTTTTAACCAAAGACTATAATAAGAGATGAGGAAGGACACTACATCCTACTTAAAGGGTCTATCCAACAAGAAGATCTAAGAATTGTAAATATCTATGCGCCTAACATGGGAGCACCCAATTATATAAGCCAATTAATAACAAAAGCAAAGAAATACATCAACAATAATACGATAATAGTAAGGGACTTTAACAGCCCCCTCACTGAAATGGACAGATCATCTAAGCAAAAGCTCAACAAGGAAATAAAAACTTTAAATGACACACTGGACCAGATGGACTTCACAGATATTTTCAGAACATTCCATCCCAAAGCAACAGAATACACATTCTTCTCTAGTGCCCATGGATCATTCTCCAGAATAGATCACATCACAAATCAGGTCTCAACCGGTACCTAAAGATTGGGATCATTCCCTGCATATTTTCAGATCACAGTGCTTTGAAACTAGAACTCAGTCACAAGAGGAAAGTCAGAAAGAACTCAAATACATGGAGGCTAAAGAGCATCCTACTAAAGAATGAATGGGTTAACCAGGAAATTAAAGAAGAATTTAAAAAATGCATGGAAACAAATGAAAATGAAAACAAAACTGTTAAAAATCTTTGGGATGCAGCAAAGGCAGTCCTAAGAGGAAAGTATATAGCAATACAAGCCTTTCTCAAGAAACAAGAAAGGTCTCAAATACACAACCTAACCCTACACCTAAAGGAGCTGGAGAAAGAACAGCAACTAAAGCCTAAACCAAGCAGGAGAAGAGAAATAATAAAGATCAGAGCAGAAATCAATGAAATAGAAACCAAAAGAACAGTAGAACAGATCAACGAAACTAGGAGCTGGTTCTTTGAAAGAATTAATAAGATTGATAAACCCCTGGCCAGACTTATCAAAAAGAAAAGAGAAATGACCCAAATAAATAAAATCATGAATGAAAGAGGAGAGATCAGAGCCAACACAAAAGAAATACAAACATTATAAGAACATACTATGAGTAACTCTATGCCAGCAAATTAGATAATCTGGAAGAAATGGATGCATTCCTAGAGATGTATCAACTACCAAAACTGAACCAGGAAGAAATAGAAAACCTGAACAGACCCATAACCACTAAGGAAATTGAAGCAGTAATCAAAAATCTCCCAACAAACAAGAGCCCAGGGCCAGAAGGCTTCCCAGGGGAATTCTACCAAACATTTAAAGAGAATTAATACCTATTCTTCTGAAACTGTTCCAAAAAATAGAAATGGAAGGAAAACTTCCAAACTCATTTTATGAGGCCAGCATTATCTTAATCCCAAAATCAGACAAAGACCCCATCAAAAAGAGAATTACAGACCAATAACCCTGATGAACATGGATGCAAAAACTCTCACCAAAATACTAGCCAATAGGATCCAACAGTACATTAAAAGGATTATTCACCACGACCAAGTGGGATTTATCCCTGGGCTGCAAGGTTGGCTCAACATCTGCAAATCAATCAATGTGATACAATACATTAATAAAAGAAAGAACAAGAACCATATTATCCTCTCAATAGATGCAGAAAAAGCATTTGACAAAGTACAGCATCCTTTCTTGATTAAAACTCTTCACAGTGTAGGGATAGAGGGTACATACCTCAATATTATAAAAGCCATCTATGAAAAACCCATAGTGAATATCATTCTCAATGGGGAAAAACTGAGAGCTTTTCCCCTAAGGTCAGGAACACGGCAGCGATGTCCACTATCACCACTGCTGTTCAACATAGTACTAGAAGTACTAGCCACAGCAATCAGACAACAAAAAGAAATAAAAGGCATCCGAATTAGCAAAGAAGTCAAACTCTCACTCTTTGCAGATGATATGATACTTTATGTGGAAAACCCAAAAGACTCCACCCCAAAACTGCTAGAATTCATCCAGGAATTCAGTAAAATGGCAGGATATAAAATCAATGCACTGGAATCAGTTGCATTTCTATACACCAACAACAAGACAGAAGAAAGAGAAATTAAGGAGTTGATCCCATTTACAACTGCACCCAAAACCATAAGCTACCTAGGAATAAATCTAACCAAAGGGGCAAAGAATCTGTACTCAGAAAACTATAAAATACTCATGAAAGAAATTGGGGAAGACACAAAGAAATGGAAAAATGTTCCATGCTCATGGATTGGAAGAACAAATATTGTGAAGATGTCAATGCTACCCAGAGCAATCTACACATTTAATGCAATGCCTATCAAAATACCATCAACTTTTTTCAAAGAAATCGAACAAATAATCCTAAAATTTGTAAGGAACCAGAAAAGACCCCGAATAGCCAGAGGAATGTTGAAAAAGAAAAGCAAAGCTGGTGGCATCACAATTTCGGACTTCAAGCTCTATTACAAAGCTGTCATCATCAAGACAGTATGGTACTGGCACAAAAACAGACACATAGATCAATGGAACAGAATAGAGAGCCCAGAAATGGACCCTCAACTCTATGGTCAACTAATCTTTGATAAAGCAGGAAAGAATGTCCAATGGAAAAAAGACAATCTCTTCAACAAATGGTGTTGGGAAATTAGACAGCCACATGCAGAAGAATGAAACTGGACCATTTCCTTACACCACATACAAAAATAGACTCAAAATGGTTGAAAGACCTAAATGTGAGACAGGAGTCCATTAAAATCCTAGAGGAGAACACGGGCAGCAACCTCTTTGACCTCAGCCACAGCAACTTCTTCCTAGAAACATTGCCAAAGGCAAGGGAAGCAAAGGCAAAAATGAACTATTGGGACTTCATCAAGATAAAAAGCTTTTGCACAGCAAAGGAAACAGTCAACAAAGCCAAAAGACAACCGACAGAATGGGAGAAGATATTTGCAAATGACATATCAGATAAAGGGCTAGTATCCAAAATCTATAAAGAACTCATCAAACTCAACACCCAAAGAACAAATAATCCAATCAAGAAATGGGCAGACGACATGAACAGACACTTTTCCAAAGAAGACATCCAAATGACCAACAGACACATGAAAATGTGCTCAACATTGCTCAGCATCAGGGAAATACAAATCAAAACTTCAATGAGATACCACCTCACACCAGTCAGAATGGCTAAAATTAACAAGTCAGGAAATGACAGATGTTGGCGAGGATGTGGAGAAAGGGGAACCCTCCTACACTGTTGGTGGGAATGCAAGCTGGTGCAGCCACTCTGGAAAACAGTATGGAGGTTCCTCAAAAAGTTGAAAATAGAGCTACCGTTATGACCCAGCAATTGCACTACTGGGTATTTACCCCAAAGATACAAATGTAGGGATCTGAAGGGCTACATGCACCCCAATGTTTATAGCAGCAATGTCTACAATAGCCAAACTATGGAAAGAGCCAAGATGTCCATCAACAGATGAATGGATAAAGAAGATTTGGTATATATATACAATGGAATATTATGCAGCCATCAAAAAAACACACGAAATCTTGCCATTTGCAACAATGTGGATGGAACTAGATGGTATATGCTAAGCAAAATAAGTTAATCAGAGAAAGACATGTATACATGATCTCACTGACATGAGGAATTCTTAATCTCAGGAAACAAACTGAGGGTTGCTGGAGTGGTGGGGGGTGGCTGGGTGATGGACATTGGGGAGGGTATGTGCTATGGTGAGAGCTGTGAATTGTGTAAGACTGATGAATCACAGACCTGTATCTCTGAAACAAATAATACATTATATGTTAAAAAAAAAAAAAAAGATAGTAGGAAGGGAAAAATGAAGAGGGGGGGAAATCGGAGGGAGAGACGAACCATGAGAGACTACGACTCTGAGAAACAAACTGAGGGTTCTAGAGGGGAGGGTGGTGGGGGGGTGGGTTAGCCTGGTGATGGGTATTAAAGAGGGCATATATTGAATGGAGCATTGGGTGTTATAGGCAAACAATGAATGATGGAACACTACATCAAAAACTAATGATGTAATGTATGGTGATTAACATAACATAATAAAATAAAATTTAAAAAAAATTAACTGTATTTGTGGGTCTCAAGGGTTGGTAGGGGGAAAAAAGTGTGGAGAAATGTACCTTTATACTAAAACTCTGATAAAGAAAGACTTAATTTTACCCACTAAATTTTAACTTCTCTACCAAAGCAGCTTACTTTGCTAGAAATACAAACCTTACTATTTCAGTGAGCTTAAAATAGCCCTATTTGAGATCTGAAAATCAAATTGTAATGCAGTATTTGGTTTTTCTTCTACCACCATGAAGGTAAAGCTGCAAGGGTAAGAACTTGGATGGGAGTTATTTTGATGTACAGAGTTGAATAACTAAAATCCAGGTTGCTTTTGTATGGACTTCAAGGCTAACAGCAGTAAAACTTGTGTTTGGGGCCAACATGTATTATCAGAACATACACGCAACCCTCATTGATGTTCCGTGTGAGTAAATGAGGACATTGGTTGGACCTCTGTCAATAAGCAGATGTGATCCAGAGACACATGGGGAGCTGCAGATATGGTTCAGTAGGAAGGTGACAGCTTTTACAGAGTTGCTTTTCTAACTCTAATCATGCTCTCAGGTTAATGTGGCCAAACATGGGACTCAGGAGTTTAACAAAATCAAGCTTGTCTCAGATTAGTGAAATGTCCCACCAGAAGAGATTCAAGTTATTCAGGGAGCAGTTTTAAATACCCAAATCATCTTCAAAATGATTCCCTATGTTAATATGGTATTTCTGAGAACCCAAACCAAGCCAAAATAAATATTTTTAACAAAGCCACCTCCTCTTAGTTCAAAGCAATGATTCTTTGTTCTATTAGAGGGAGGCATGTTATTTGATTTCATGAACTTCTTCAATTTTTATGCCAAATATTGCATAGCATTCCTTTTTAAAAAATAAAATTTTACTCTGTTTCAGAAATCATTTCTTGCTAATATTGGTATGACTGGAGATATATTAGATGACTGTATATGAGGTTTGAGGATTAAAGACATTATCTCTAAAATAGCTTCTTTTCCATCTAATTTTAAAACATAACAGAAATTAAATGTTAAGTGTGTTACTCAAGCCTTGGACACAATATAAAATTCTGATGGTGAAAGAAGATTCACATTTTATATCATTAATTTAGTTCAGATACATGTATTGAGTTCTAAGTGTGTGCAAAGACCTAACATGGGTTTTTTTTTAAAAAAAAAAAAAAAAAAGATGGATAGAGATTGATTCGGACAGTGGAGATCTTCAATCCAGACTTTTTCCAAGGTTGTGGATCCAAGATAATAGCTTCAATCTTCTAATTTAACTTTTACTCTATAGATATATAAATGTAATAGTCCTGCTTCTAATACAACTTCCGGCAAGAATAATGACCATCCAGTATGGGGTTTCCAGAAGATAGAAGCTTTAAATGTGTTCAGCACAAATGGCTGCTCATGTGATTTCAATCATTCCTAACATATTAAGAGTAAAGTCTGTTATAGAGGACAAAGGCCAAGACTGTGTAGACTGGTCATGGTTTACTAGCTGTTTAGACAATCTGGATGAAAAAATAATGTATGAATACAAAGTGAGCTTGATGAGGCTCCCTTCCACCGAGCATCCTAAATCAGCATGGCCATGGCCAATTTCCTTCCTAGGTCTTGTACTTGGCTTTATTTGAAATGCTATTTGCATCTCAAGCTTACTCTTTATGTTTACTATAGACTGAGCTACAATGTCAGACAAGACCATTCAATGTTTTAGATTTTTGATGCACAACTGTGCTAGAAGCTAGTACGTGATGGGAAAAATCCAATAAAGGTAATAAGTAAGTAACATCTCATTGTCTAGAGATTTTCCTGGCATTAGGATAATTTTTTTTTTTCTGCAAATTCATCTTCACTTTACTTGTGTCCTGCTTGGAACTGTAGGTCGTTCAGAAATAATCTGGTTTAGACTCTTGATTGATATTGCAATGTTCACAATTTTCATATAAAGCCAACAACAAATTTATAGGGTCAGTGCAGGCATACGGAGAAAGATACTATAATTTTGTGTACTTTTCTTCCACATGATAGAACTACAAGGTATCTTATAAATAAGACATGCACACAATCTGTCTGCCACATTATATAATCAAACTTCCAAGTCGCACCTTACCTGTCTCTACCCTATTTTGATTTTTTGTGTTTTGAAAATAATCATTCTCCTCTCTTTTTTAATTCTCAAGTGAAAAGGTTGAGGAAGAAAACACTGGAATCATTATAATTAAAGTTTAAAAAATTTAATAAATTATAGAGAAGACAGAAGTGCCTAAAAGTTACCTGAGTTATAAGATTTGTTGCTGCTTTTGTTGTTGGAGGCAACTGAAAATCCATCTAAACCTGACTTAAACATAAAAGGGAAATTATTGGTTCATAGATTTGAAAAACCCAGAGGAACTTCTGGCTTCAAGTAGTACTTGAGGCAGGGACTCAAACATCATCTCTGGGTGTTAGTTTTTCTTTCTCTGATTCTCAACTCCACCTCCTCAGGCAGCCTCACCCTCAAAGGAACAGGTTAATTATAGCAAGTCTACACCTTGCATCATCTTGGCTTTAAATCCAGCAAATAAGAGCAAATCTCTTGCCCAGAAATTTTAGGAAAAGTCTCATTTCAGTGTAACTGCTCTCATATTGAATCCCAGTGGCCAGGGAGCACCATGCTCTGATTTGCATAGGTTCCTGTCTTTTCTACCCATGGGCTGGAGGAAACCAAGGCACGTGGACTAAGGGAAAAGGAGAGTCTCTCTTTAAAGAGAATTTTATTTGGTTACCAAAAGGACAAGTGGACGCTGAGTGGAAAACACAACTGATGTGCCCTATGTTATTCCTCCTTCAAGTCCTAGATTGAAACCCACTTTTTTCAATTAAACTTCTTTGAACATCCAGTCCTGGAAAAGCTTTACAATAAACCCCCAAATATACTTTTTGTCTCTATACTCCTTTGGCAATGACTTCTGCATAGCCTGTGATATTGTGTACTTAGCTATCACAAACTACTGTTTATACTTTGCGCTCGTAGCTTTCTATGTAGGTACTGGGCAAAATGCCCTGCCTCCCACATTTTCATGGCCTATCTTTTCAGTTCAGACACTGGTGCAGCCACCACCTATGGCCAGTGTAACTTGGAGGCACCTCATCCATCTTAGCTAAAACCTCTCATTTTCTGCCCCAGTGCCCTTCCACCATCACTTGGGATCCCTGCTGCAGGGAGCCACTCAGGCATTCTGAAGCATGAACAAACATGGAAGTACAAGGAACCCTTGACCAATGGGGGACAGGAACCAATCAATAAATATTCCCCTTTACTGTCTCCTGAGCCAAAATTTCCAAGGCACATTTTACATGAGTTCTCAGTGAGTCCCAAGGAAGATTCAGCCTCAATTGCCCACACCAATAACTAGCTTAATCACAATTCTTGGACTGGCTTTTCCTCAGTTCCTATTTTAACTTCTCAATACAATACTTCTGTTCCTTAGGATCAACTGTTCAAATAAACCACTTGTCCTCAAGTCCTTACCCTAGCTTCTGCTTTTTGGGGGAAACTCAGGTTAAGACTAAAAGTTCCTTGGAGGCAAGCTTAATGCCTCTAGCACATGAAGTTACCCGAGATATATTTATTGATATAATCTGAGTAAAAGGAGAAAAAAGGAGTGATGAAGATGACTACCAATATGGAACAAATATACTGGCAGCAAATGTGTTAAGGGGCATAGTTTTGAGTAAAGAGATGACTTTTAAAGTGCTAATGTGGAAAGTTAGGCCCAGTGGTCAAAGAAGAAGAATTTCAAGTCAGCCAAACTTTGGAACCTGGAGTGGGTCACATCCTTGAATTATATATCCTTTTAGTCATTATTTGTTTCAGATACCCAATTGCTTCATTATTCCATTACCAGTAATTTTATAAGTGAATTCAAATTTTTACTTTTTCAGGACAACAAATATTTTATTCAAATCCTTGTGGTTTGCCCTCTTGACTTAGGGCTGGTGAGTTATGAAAATATTTGTCTCATTGTCAAAATAAATGTAAGAGTTGATGAGTCTGTGTAAAGTTGAGCATTATCCCAAAGCTCATAGCCTAGTGCTTTGACTCTTAACTTGTTCCTAAGTGCTACTTGACCTCTGCAGTGATTATTCTTCCCATACACTGATGGGCAAAGAAGAATGAGTAATGCCTGGAGGAAAAAAAGATCAATATATATCTACTCTAATCATATACAAAGCCCACTGCCATGCCTGGCAAAATGAAACATGGAAGAAAAGCCCTCTCTGAAATGTACCACTGGGTCCTCAACATAATAATCTTAATAGTTTGGACTGCATTAGCAAAATAAGTAAGAATTATTTCCTGCATTAACACAAAGCTATTAATCTTTGTGTTCCTTTCATCTTTATAGTGACAGGCTTGTCTGGGATACCAAAGTTGTCTAACCATCACTTAGAAATAGAAAGGCCAGCAGGTACAAGAGACTAGGACCCATCAATGACCCAGCTAAAGCATAATATAGGGATGGTAGGAATTAGCATGCATTGAGGGCCTCTGATGTGCCAGTATCTTTTACATATTGTAGTAGGCTGAATAATGACTGTCTAAAGATATCAGATCCTGACACCTGAAACCTGTAAATGTTACCTTATATGGAAAAGGAGTCTTTGCAGATGAAATTAAACTAATGATCTTGAGATGGGGAAATTATTCTGGATTATCCAGAAGAGCCTTAAATGTAATCATAATGTCCTCATGAGAGGCAAAGGGAAATGATACAGAAGATGAGAAAAAATGTGGCCATGGAAGTAGAAATTGACGTGATGTAGCCAAAAGCCAAGGAATGTCAGCAGCTCCAAGAGCTGGAAGAGACCAGGAATGGATTCTCCTCTAGAGCCTCTGGAAGGAGTGCAGCCCTGATGACACCTAGATTTCAGTCCAGTGATACTGATTTCAAACTACTGGCCTCCAGAACCATGAAGGAATAAATCTCTGTTGTTCTAAGCCATCAAATTTGTGGTAACTTTTTACAGCAGCCATAGGAAACAAGTATGCATGTTATCTCATTTAATCCTCATGACTTTTTGAGATAGCTATTACCCCTATTTTATAGATAAGGAAATTGAGGGTCAGAATAAGTGTCCTAAGACACCTGTCAAATAAGTATTAGAGAGTTAAGTTCAGTTGAATTCCAAAGCTTAAGGTCTTTTCTCATGCTCTATACTCCAGCCACACAGATCTACTCAAATGCCTGTTCCCATCTCCATGCTGTCTGCAGTCTGCTCCTTGGATCAGATGTCCTCCCATACTTGATCTCAAGGATGTAGGTCACTCTACTTTCTTCCCTGACACCCCCCCCCCTCAGCTTGAGGGTCCCATTACACTTTCACTCTGGTCTCACTCATGCAGTCGTCCTTTAGCTTGTCTTTCTTCTCACTGGACTATGAGCTCTTCTATGGCAGGGTCTGTGCCAATATCTTTGCTCTCCAGGTCTATCTGGCGTCTGGCTCACAGTCTGTGCTTAAAAATATTTGTAGGTGTGCCTGGTGGCTCAGTCGTTGGGCGTCTGCCTTCGGCTCAGGTCATGATCCCAGGGTCCTGGGATCGAGCCCCACATTGGGCTCCCTGCTCTGCGGGAAGCCTGCTTCTCCCTCTCCCACTCCCCCTGCTTGTATTCCCTCTCTCGCTGTGTCTCTCTCTGTCAAATAAATAAATAAAATCTTAAAAAATATATTTGTAGAATGAATGAATGGCATCACAACTCCTAAGTAAACACAGGAATAAATACGTGTAGTGAGTAAGTCTGAGGGTCTTTGGAGTTTCATCTTGGAACAAGATGAGATGGAAGATAGGAAGTCATTTTTCATTTCTTTATGCTGCTTCAGTTTCCTCATAAGTAATTGGGTACAATAATGGTATCTACTTTATATAGTTGGTGTGACTATTAAATGAGTTAACATGTGTAAAGGGCTTAGAACAATGACTGGCACAGAGTTAGAGCTATGTAAGTATTCTCTTTTAAAGGGGAGGCTTTTTTGAAAGTAAATGAATAAATGGTCTAAGTTTTAAAGCTATAACTAATTTTTATAATTTTGTGATTTGGTAGAAAACAAAACCAATCTCAAGATTATGAATTTAACTTTGAGATGAATTCTTAGCTCAATAGCCTCAGTAATATAAAATTGGAAAGGTCAGTGCCTTCCTTCAGTATAATCTTTCACTTGAACAGAAAGTAGAAGAAACAGCATTTCAGAAATACTAAGACGCACCACTGTGAAAGGTCTCAAATGAATTCCCAGGAAAAGAAACTTACCAACTCTGAGTCTTAATGTTGTATTCTGAGTCTTAATGTTATATTAATCTTTCAATACTTTCATATTTCTAGATTAGCCTCTGCCAGGAACTCAGTCTACTGTTTTATTTCTCACTGATGAACAAATTGAACTAATTTGAAACACGTGGGGAAGAAAGAGCAACTCTTCTGTTTGCATGTGAGACTTGATGTTGTTTTTAACTGATTCACAAGTTTTTATATAAAAGTGAAAAACGAGGGTTTTTAGGAGACATACAGATGAAGAATAAACACAATAAAAAGTTTTGAGGCTAGTTTTTGTTTTATCTTCATCTGTTTCTGGTCTCACAAAGTAAACACAAGATTTGTTTTTGCCATGAATACATATTTCAGGGTACAAAGATGCACAGCTTGAGACATAAGATGTAGAGACCATTGCCTGAACTTAAGTAACCAAAAATCCCATTGTAATTCATGGACATTATAACTTGGAAATAAGTGACACCAGTAGAGTTCTGTTGCTTTGCTGCTATCCTGTAATTGTTGTCCTTGTTTGCAGGTAAGATTTTGGTTGCACTAAGGGAATGTACCAGCCCATTTCTTCTCTCGGGAGATTCACCATGCACCAAATCCCCTGGACCAGGGCATCAAGGATGCCTCTGTATATTATTTAAGGGAATATATTTCAGTTGGCTGAAATATATATCATGACTGCACACTCTGAGGCACTTAGTGACATCAGGAAAGAACTGAAACATCAGGTCTATCTTATATTGCACAGATGGTGTCCACAGGCACTGCCAAAAGGAAGCACTGGTCCTCTCCCATAACAAGGTATAATTGGTCTAGAGCTAATATACTGTTGATAGAACAAAGAATGAAGAAAGATCAGAATCTGAATAGGGCAAAAGACTGGCAGCAGTATGAAGGAAATGATGGGTGTATTCAAGAGGCATTTTAGAGGAAGAATCCACAAGATATATAAACTGATTGGAGAAGCAAGTACAAAGGTTCACTAGAGAGATGGGTTAGAGATGTCCTCCAGGCTCCCAGTTGAGAAAAATGGAAAGATGGTGATGCCTGAACTAATAGAGGAAATTCAGGAGGCAGAGGACAAGGGGAAGGGAAATCCCATGGGAAAAAATCAAAAAATTTACTTCTGAAAATGTTGAATTTGAGGTGCCTGGAAGACAACCATGTGGAGATAAATGTCCAGCAAATAGATGCAAATTCAGAATGTTGCTAAGGAAAGTAGTCAGGGTTATAGTTTTACATTTGTTTTCCTTGGTAATATTTAGAGTGATGTTTTTAATAGTTCTGTACATTAAACAAAGTACTTTCTCACCATTTTTGTGTTTTACCTGCACTACAGCTCTGCAAAAGTAAGCATAGCAAATTTTATTTCCATATTACATAAAAGAAAATAACTTGGAGATGGTAAATAATTTGTCCCAAGTCCATGTTGGGAGATCATTACAAGGCCAGAACCAGACTTATGCCTTCTGAAGTTTATGCTGATATCTGTTAAACACTGAGCATTAGGAAACTGGATTCTTCACTTATCGCTTGTAAATATAGACTGGATCTGTTGCAGAAAGGTAACACATAAAACCATGTAAGTTGATAAACTTCCTTTGGGGACTTTATTAAATGGGAAGTTGAAGGAAAAGGAGCCAGGAAAGGGAAGAGGAAAAGTGGGGCACCTGGGTGGCTCAGTCAGTAAAGCATCTGACTTCGGCTCAGGTCATGGTCCCAGGGTCCTGGGATCAAGCCCCATGTCGGGCTCCCTGCTCAGCGGGGAGTCTGCTTCTCCCTCTCCCCTCCTTGTGCTCTCTCTCGTTTGCTCTCTCTCTCTCAAGTAAATAAAATCTTTAAAAAAAGTGGGGGGGAGGAAAAGTGGTTAGAGAGGTAAGAGGAGAAGCAGGAAAGAGAGTCACAGAAGAAAAAAGGAATAAATTCAAAGACCAAGGGGTTAAGAGCTGTCAACAGTATCAAAGATTGTTTCTTCCCTAATTCCCTTCCATTTCCTGTATCAGTCCCATACAGAGTGGGCATAGATGAAGTCCTCCGATGCTCCAAAAGTCTTGCACCCTACATGTAATACCTCTGCCCATGTGTATAGAACAAATATGTGTTTCTATAGCTGGTTCTTTGCACACAATCTCAAAAATTCAGCTTGAGAGTTACTTGAATGAATTTTATGTTCTACCTCCCAGTGATAAAGCCATCAGTAAATTTCACAAGATTCCACGTGTGACCTTTAGTCAGAGATCAATATGTAATAACATACTTTTAAATGTAGATCACATCGGGGAGGCCATGTCTACACAATAGCGAACAGATGTTTTGGCAAAGAGAAGAGCCTCCATATGCTTATGAGTGGCAGTGTCTCATGGTGAGAACCAGTTCCCACCCTTTCCTCATCTTTTTTTTCAGTTTTATTTTAAAACATTTGTTTCTGATATACAGAGGTAAGTTTTCCAGACATAAACTTCACTTTCAAAAATGTAGATTTCTTCTTAAAATAGGCAAACAATATACAAAAGGAAAGCAAAATGGGTCAAGTCAAACCACTCAACAAAGTCAATATGCTAAACATTTACTGGGTGTTTTCTACACAGAGAGTACTATGCTTGGCACTATAGGGATATAAATATATAAAAATACAGCCCTCAAGGATCTTTTCTTTGACAGAGGTAATGATGCCCATGAAACATTTGATCTGCTTTCCTGCATTTCTCAGCTCTCTTGGAATCAGACAAGACCATGTGGCTTGTTCTACCAATGATCTGTGAGTAAAAGAAAGGCCAAAGCATAGAAAGAGCTGGCTCATTACTTTCCTTGTTGCTCTTCCCCTTCCCTGACAATCAAGAAAGCTGTTTTAGATGGTACAGTGCCAAAACGATAGAGCCTCTACCAGCTGGAATTCTCAGTAACTGTATGGACTAGTTCTTCCCACTGCTTCATGCTGGACATAAAGTGTGATCATTTTTTTTAATTAAGCCACTGAAATTTTGCAGTTGTTTGTTACTGAAGTTTAAACTTGACCAATCCTGACCAATATACTTGCCTTTTGGAGCTCACATTTCTAGTGAGAGCAGATAGGCACACATCTAAAAATCTCCAATTGGTTGATGAGACATCTCACTTGTTTCATGCCTATTATACATCAATTAACACCTGTTAATTATTTCCAGTACATCTTTTCACTTTCAAAAGTATCCTGATTTGGATAATAAATTACATGGTTACCCATAGACTAGAGAGAAAATAGTCTGTGATAAATAGTATAGGAGAACACAGAAACATGGCATTGGAGATGGAGAAGATAATCCTACTAGAAGAATTTGATCATTTGAACTGGAATTTATAGCGTTCTGCTAGGCAGGTATTAGGGCAGATGAGGTTTGGAGTAAAGGGCATTTCAGTACCTCTCAGTTTAATCAAAGGTCCAATGCAGAAGTGAGTAGGATACTAGTAGGCAGATTAAGGTAAGTGTGGTAAAGGCATAGTTGAAACTACATTGATAATGGTTTATTGCATAGATTTATTTATAAATTTTCCAAATACTTGTCTTATTCTGGTAGATACATGGTTTGCAGCCATCAGAACCAGTAACAGAGAATGTAGTGATATGCACTGCTCAGAGTCTGGTTACAGCCTTCGTTCACCATGTAAAATGCTCTGCTTCACCTCACAGTAGATAATACAAACTTCTGATGGCACTTTTTCAGTGTTTGCTGCTTTCATCAACCCCATAAGTATTATTATAGAAAACTATTCCAAAGACCTTACTGTGTGAAGCTCATTTATAATGTTCTTCACACTTTTCTTTTTGACTATTGCTAATGATTTTCATTTAATTCTGAGCACTGACAGAATGTGCTTAGCATGGTGGTAGAGATGGTGCCAGTGTTGCCACAAAGTTCAGGGTCTCAGACAAAATTTTAGAGAAATATTCTAATTTGGTTCTGTAAAAGTCATTGTATTCAGTGATTTCAGGATGATACAGTAAAATGTTAATTCAAATAAATCACTTTAAATTAAAAATAAGCCTGTGGTAAAGGCAGGGGCAGAGGAGTCGAGAGAACAGAGAAGCAGGAGGAATACTGGCTAGATGGATACATTATCAAGGACTTTGAAGAACCAGCTGAGTAGTGTGCATTTAAGGAGTTCATTTGGGAGAGCTTTATATTATACTTGACTTCACTGATTAGCTTTTCCTTTCACTTTTAACTTTCTGACCCAGATTTTGGATAACTCAATTTATAAAATAGACTAACACACATATTGCTGAGGTTGAGGGACTCTTGATAAACTTCAAATAGAAATATTTTTTAAAGGATGACCCAGCAAGAAGGAGACGGCTGTTCAAATGAGCCTATAGTAGCTGATGCTCAGGGAATTATTTTTATAAATTATACAAATGTATATAGTGAAATAGGTATTATATTCTATATATGGCTATGGATATGCTACCAAATTCTAAAATACTGCACAAAGATAAACAACTATGGATATGGCAGATGTGAATTGCACTCCTAATTTGCTTGGGACACACAGAGTTCATGCCTATAGTAACAGAATGCCCTTTTCTCTTCAAAAGGATCTCAGCTTGGATTATAAATTCTGTGGTCTCCCTTCCTATGATATTCAGGATGGAGGTAATTTCACATTCTTTAATTTTCCTTCTCTGACTTAATTGAAACCAACTTGAAACTAACTCTATCAGAAATGGGTATGTAGTCCAATACCAGTCATTTGAAAAGCCTCCTTCTCCTGCCTGTACATTTCAAGAACTCCATGGGTTCATGCCTCAGAGCTCCCACCTCAGGCCCTCTACCCACACCAGTAAGATCCTTCAACCAGACTTGAGTATTGCCTCCTTTTGGCTCTTGTGCAGGTTGCCTAGGCTTCAAACTTAATACCAATTCTTACCCAGACCCCTACACCCAATGCCTTCTTCCTGCTTAGAGAAGAAGGAAGGCATGGATAGCAGGCAGGAATGGCAAGTACATGTGAAAAAGGCATAAAATACATGATAACTCAAAAGATCACCAATTAACAAATAGGATCAGGAAAGCCCTAAAGGGCTTTGAAGAACATTTGAGCTGTTTTTATAGACGTGTTAATGATATGCTACACATCTGCCATATATGCATAACTTATCTTGCATTGTATACCATAAATAAATCCAGTTCAGTGTCTGTCCACCTCAAGAAATAACAAGGACATGATTGATATTGACATATTACTATTTATTGACATATTGCTGTTCATAATACCAATATTTTAATGTAAGTCGTTCTGATTTGTGCTAGAACTGCTGGGTCATGGAGTTGCCTGCCAAGCCTGTATGCCTACTGTAAACTCTAAGACTTGTGGAATCAGACCTGATAAAGCCAGGCAGTGTGGACAGGTGGTGATACCTGTGATCACTGCCTCAGTTTAAATTCAGGCTCTACCATTTACCAGCTGGTGACCTTTGGTTAATTACTGAATTCCTTTAATTTCAGTTTCCCCATCTGTAAAATAAGGATGACATGAAAAGCAATTTCTTCACAGGGTGTTTTGAGGATCGTTTGAGCAAGTTCATATTAAATTCTTAGCATAATGTCTGGCATTTCTTGATTTTCTCAGATTTAATTAGAACTGGCTTGAACCTCCATCTGCCAACATGTGGTGGAAAGTCTGATAACAGTCATTTGGAAAGTCCCCTTCTTCTCTCTTGGAGAGTAGATGAAACTCAGGAGCTCATAGACTTTAGAAAGAAGCCTCTGCTTCTCAACAAATGGTAGCCAGGGTTATCTTGAGCCATGCTTAGCAAGACCCAAGTGGACTTACATGTTTTGAAATAAAATCAGAAGTTTTTACTTAGAGTAGAAACTCAGTCTTCCTCTCCACCGTGTTTTTTATCTTCTCTGGGTTTCTACCCCAAGTTCATATCACATTATCCCACATTTACTAAATGTAAATACTAACATAGTATTTTACCTGTTGCCTGTCTATCACTCTCCCCAACTTCAGTGGACACTTCTGAAAGGAAGGTAGAAACAAGGCCCTGTATATTGCTGGTCATGCCAAACAGGTGCCCAGCCGAAGGCGGAGCAGGGGCTGAAATCTGGCCTGTTCTGCCCTCCAGGCTTGGGCCCTGGTGCAGGGCTGTGGCTGCGAAGGGAAGGGGCACCTTTTTCAAATTTGCACAAAGAATCTTTATAGGCTACAGGCAGCCCCAACAGGAAACATATGTTTTAATTCTATTATATTTTCTCAGTGTCTAACAGATTTGCAAACACAAACTAAAGGGGAAGGGGATCTACAGAGAGTGCCTCAAAAAATAACAATCTTAATTTATTGTTTGAAATATTTTCTGGTAAAGAGTGAAAAAAAAGTGGATATAATAAAGGAAACTGCCATTGACTAAATGTTTGTGTTCCCTCAAATTCACATGTTGAAACCTAATCCCCAACGTGATGTTATTTAGAGATAAGGCCGTTGGGAGGTGATTTAGGTTGGAGCTCTCATTAGTGGGATTAGTGACCTTATAAAAGAGACCCCAGAAAACTCCCTTGTGAGAACACAGCAAGAAGAGAACCACCAGGAATCTGCCTGCACCCTGATCCCAGACTTCCTAGCCTCCAGAACTATGAGAAATAAATGTTTGTTGGTTAAGCCCCTCTGGTCTATGGTATTTTTGTTATAGCAGCCCAAGCAGACTAAGACAGGGATTGAAGACAGAGTATTAGAGAAGTAGTAGATGTTTTTACTCAACTCCAATGCACAGAAGACAGAGAAAAGCATTCAGGTTTTATGGAAAAAGCAAACCAAAATGTTGTGCGTAATATGAAATGTGTTTTTAATGTATCTCACATCTGCAACATATAAGCTGACCACTGGAATTGTAAATTATTAAGAGTAATTAAGTTATTTGCCACCTAACATGACATTACCATATGATTCATTATTAGAAAAAGCCTTTGTAGTCTTTCTTGCCAACATTGAAACATCAGCAATATATGAGTTTGCTCTCTTTTTATGTTAGTGTTCTTGGAAATGAAATATTTTCTTAGTGATTTGGTAGTGAAATTATGCTCATCAGTAAATCTTTCCTTTCCTCTTCCCCTCACAGATACTGATTATGGAGGGTAGGAGGCTCACTTCTCCCAACTTATCTGGCATTTCCCTGCATGCAAAAAAAAAAGGTGGGGGAGAGGGGGAATGACACAGATATGGTACTGCAACATCCGGTAAAGAAATAGTTATTCTCACTTAGTAGATGTAAAAAAGTTATATATTTTTAAATGTTGCCTTTGCACTGATAAAACTTAATAGACAAGTGATTTCTATTTGTCATTCACTTTCTCCATTCTGAAACTATTCTCTAACAATGTTTCCCTGTCCCTAGAGTCCTATTACAATTCGAACTAATGACAAATACTTAAGTCAAGTACTTAATGCTTATAATGACAAAGAGAATGAAAAGGTTATATCGATTAAATACAGACCAAAACTACAGATTAAATGCCAAATCAAAAATCTAAAGCTCAGGATGTCTGGGTGGCTCAGTTGAGTTAAGCGTCTACCTTCAGCTCGGGTCATGGTCCCAGGGTCCTGGGCTTAAGTATTAAGTCAAATACTTAAATAAAAGTCATCTCGCAATGTCCTATGGCATGCAAGCTTTTGATTTTTTTAAAAAAAGATTTTATTTATTTATTTTTCAGAGAGAGAGAGCACAAATAGGGGGAGCGGCGGGCAGAGGGAGAATCAGGCTCCCTGCTGAGCAAGGAGCCTGATGTGGGACTTGATCCCAGGACTCTGGGACCATGACCCAAACCAATGGCAGATGCTTAACCAACTGAGCCACTCAGGCATCCCAAGCTTTTGATTTTTGATTTGGTATTTAATCTGTAGTTTTGGTCTGTATTTAATCGATATAACCTTTTCATTCTCTTTGTCTTGTAAGGATTAATGACTATAACAACTATATGTATTGTAACTAGATGAAGAGAACTAAGTTTATAGTGGACAAACTATCCTTAAGCATACTTTGTAAATCCAAGCACAGAGAGGAATGTACACTCCAAACTGATTCATTATTTCTAACTTTTTGAATATTTTAACTAAGACCACTGGTTGATTGCAGTTTATAAGAAGCCTGGATTGCAGAGGTAATAGAGATACAAAGGAATCAGTTCATGCAAACTATAAATTGGAGGAAATACAATAGTTTTTTCTGTCAAGAATGAGTTCTTCTTAAATATCAGAAGCATTCGAACTAAAAATAAAGATACATAAATTCTACATCTAAAGAAATAAAGTAGAAAAAGGGATTCAGAGCAAACCTGCTGTAGGGAAGCTTCCCTACTATAAAAAGCAGATTATCTGCCTTAAATTTATATCCAAGTTTATACTGTGGTCTGGGAAGTCTTGAATTTGACTATGACCCTGGTTTAGAAGTTATTTTAAATAACTACATATATATCGGGCCTACTAACATCGAGAATATGTTTAAAATAAATTTTAGAAAGCTTAAGAACTTCAAAGTGTAATGTAAAGTTTTTATTCATGCATAAATATTTAGTGTTTAATAAAATAAAGAAAAGCCTTATGTAAGAGATTTGACACTTGTGAAGACATTAAGTATAGTTCTGAAGACAAAGATTGTGAAACTATTTCAAAACCAAAACAAATATTTCAGTCTTTGAAACATAAAGATTACTATTGAAGGAGGTTCTGCATAAATCATTTCAAATGAAGCACAGAGGGGGAAAAAATTTATTTGGTTTGGCATTGCCCAAGGATTTTTTTTTTAGAGATATTCTGGAGATGACACAAATCAGAACTTGTGAGTTATCGCTTTAGTTTTTCAAATACAACACACTGTTGGGAGGGTTGCAGAAAATGAGAAGAGGGACAAAAAGAGCAAAAAAGTAAGTGGTCCTCTCCCAGCCAGCTCACCAAGCCTTTTGTGTATCAGTGAGTCTAGGCCAGATCCAGAAGAGCTGTTGCCTGTCACAGTTTTCACTCAAACTCAGAAGGGCTCAGTTACTGAACACCTAAAGCAGATGTATCATGACGGAGACACAACCTGAAGAGGGCATACTTCCTGAGATCAAGAATGTTCCCAGAACAGCTTTTATTGGCTTCATTTTACTTTTCTTCCTAGTCCTAAAAAGTATTGGTATTTAGGAGAGGGGATTCCTGGACTAGCTAATTATGATTTTCAAAGAGTTGAAGTTTATGTTGTTGGGATTTCAGTCCACACTGATTTCCCAGCTTAAAAATGAAAA
Source organism: Halichoerus grypus (assembly GCF_964656455.1). Taxonomy (NCBI): domain Eukaryota; kingdom Metazoa; phylum Chordata; class Mammalia; order Carnivora; family Phocidae; genus Halichoerus; species Halichoerus grypus. The sequence goes on from NC_135713.1 coordinate 38,349,563, forward strand.
GAAGAGAGAGAAAAGGACTTAAAATTCAATCATCAAGTGACTAAAAAAAAATGAAGTTCATTTCCTTAAATATCTACTATGTATATAAACCAGCTATTGATTGATTCATTAATTGCTTGACACTGATAGCAATGTTATCTACATGTGATTTGTGGTGGTGACTGTAATGTACCATCCAGATACCCTTTCAATGAAGGACCTATTGCTCCAGCTGCTGGGAGTTCCATCAGCAGATGCCCATAGCTGTCAGTCTCTTCAGGGACTGTCTCAGCTACAGAAATCTCCTTACTGAAGGTTAACTGAGACAACTGACATCTAATAATTTATTGATGAGGGACTATAAAGGATTGCCCATCTTGGTCTAGTGGGAAACAACTCTGAAGGACCATTCTAGTTGCAGAGCTCCTGTGCGGTCAGCCATGGCTGTCCTTGGGCCTGTATCACAGCTTGATTTCCACAGGTGTTCATCCTTCAGGGCATTCCTCAATAAATATGCCACACACTAAACTCAGGCTCAGAGTCTCCTTCCAGAAAAACCAAATGTGTGACCATGTTAGATTCACATTTAAGTGCCCTTTGTCTAACTCAACCAGAGGATGTGAAAAATGTACCTCTTAAAGTAAAGGACAGACCATCTTACCTATGAAAATTATGTAATTTTCTTAAACTCATCAGCCACTCCAAGCTCCCTTTGTTTTTGTGCTTCTTCTTGAGTAATGTAACAGACAAAGTCATTACTGTAATTGACTTAAAGTGGACGAGGAAATGGAGATACCTTTGTCGATACCATCATAATAAGAGTTGTATCTTAATATAATACAGAAAGGAATGAATCTCCCTGATCTGTATGGAAAGCTATACTGGGTGTTTCTGTATGTATGAACTTACCCAACTTGGGCTATGCTGACCCAAAAATAAAGGGATTAATGAGCCTAAATCCAATCTCTGAATTTGAGCTAATTATGTGACAGACACAAGTTTGCAAGCACAAAGAAAATGAAAGGAAAGAAAAAGGGAAGAATGGAAAGGAGGGAGGGAATAAAGGAACAAGAGAGATGGAAGGGGAAAAAAGACGATACCAATAATTCTGATAAACTCAAATTTTCAAAAGAAGTCATAAACTCAAATGCCTATAGAACAAGGAGTTGAGGTGAATATATGACATCTTTGCAGACCAGATGATCTGGAGCTGCCAGTTTGCAACCCCTTTCAGAAGACTGATTATAATACAGTGATGACCTTTTTGTCATATATCTCTTAAGGTATATCCAAATCAATTTTTGCAAATATCATCATATTTAAATTACAAGAATCACTATTTAATGGAAACCCTGTGAAAAATGAATGAAAATAATTAATCTTAAAGGTTTACCTATTTTATAATCTTTTTTTTAAGAAAAAGTATTCATGTTATAATGGGATTACTTGGACAGACCAATCTGAAAAGAATTACATTACAGGTAGTGGAAGTAAAATACAAAATCTGTATAGGTGTGTGGAGGGGAGAAAGAGGAGGGTGAAGGGATATTTAGCAAATGAAGTTTGCCTTATACAGAACATTTCTCTCACTCTCTAGTTCTAGGTTTAACGTCATCTCTAAAAACTCATTAACAATAACTCATCAGTCTTGAACTAAAACCAAATTATCCAATGACTCAAAGCAACATAATATATTTTTAAAATTGAGATGTAATTCACATATCATAAAAATTCACCCTGTAAAAGTGTACAATTCAGTGTTTTTTGTATATTCACAAAGTTGTGCAACCATCACCACTATCTAATTCCAAAAAATTTCATCACTTCCCAAAAATATCATGCTTATTAGCAGTCACTCCCCCATTTCCTCTCCTCCCAGCCCCTGGAAATAACTAAATTACTTTCTGTCCCTATATATTTGCTTATTCCAGACATTTCACATAAATGAAATCACAGCAGTATTTGCCCATTCATGTCTGGCTTCTTTCACTTAGCACAATGTTTTCAAGGTTCATCCATGTTGTAGCATATATCAGGTCTTCATTCTTATTTATGGCTGAATAATATTCCATTAGATAGATATTCTACATTTTATTTATCCACTCATAAGTTTATGGCTATTTGGATTGTTTCTACATTTTGGCTATTACTAATAATCTTCTATGAACATTTGTATACATGTTTTTGTATGGGAATAAATTTTTATTTTTCTTGGGTATTTCTGGGCCATATGGTAATTCTGAGTTCAACTTGAGAAACTATCATTTTCTCTACACCATTTTACAATCCCACCAGCAATGTATAACGGTTCCAATTTCCTCACATCCTTACAAAACTTGTCTAGGTTATTTCTATTATTATTATTATTATTATTATTATTGCCATCCTAATGGGTATGAGTAGTATCTTGCTGTGGTTTTAATTTGTATGTCCATAATGACTAATGATGTTGAGCATCTTTTCATAATGCTTATTGGCCATTCATACATCTTTGGAGAAATGTTTATTCAAATCCTTTGCCAATTTTTAATTGGGTTATTTATCTTTTCATTATTAAGTAGTGTATTATTTTAAATGAAAAAAGCTGATCCTTTATTGTCCTATGAGGGGTCACATGAGTGGATGACCCTCTTGCTTATTGTTCTTGAGAACAAGACATTCATTGCTCTAGGATTAGCTCTTACAAAATCTTTTGGGGCTTTGTCAAACCAGTTACATCATGTGAGAGAGCTGGTGTGAGAAGTTAACCACAGGAGTTGTGATCGATCCATTTCCATGGTGAGTCCAGGGTTTTTAGGGTACAGACTCCAAACCTGGTTTTAAAGCTAGGGAGACCAACTGGGGTAGATCGAGACCTTGGAGCTTGTAGAGGAGCAAGGAGATCTCTGAAATAGTATTATGCTTAGGAAAGGAGTCTAAGCTTGTGATTCAGGCTCAAGCAAATGTCTAAGGTTCAAAGGTAAAGATTAATGTAGTTGATGCTGGCAGCTCTCTGGAAAGAATAACTCTAGGTAAGTGAGTATAATTTGAGGGGAAATAGGGGAAGTGGAAACAGATAGTACACTAACCTTAAAACTAAGGAGGCCATATAATTCCTTTTTAAACCATGATGCTTTTAAATAGAAAAGGAGTACTACTAACAATCCACCAGGACAGTAGAAAAAAACTTGTCATCTTGCAGTGATGCTCCTGGTAGGCTGAGACACTTCTAGTTATAAGGTGCTTCATGCCTAAGACATCATTGTAAGATAACAAGCCTCTGGCAACCTTTGAAGAAACAGTGGCAACACGTGGAGTTAAGCAGCAATGGCAAACATGAACTTATTCACCTGGCATTTGGAAGCAGAAAAGACTGGGCTTCCTGCTCAAAGGACAAATAACTATTTGTTCACCTAATGGTACCTGAGTTTGTGAATCAGATCACGTCGGTTATAAACGCATATGCCAAATTCATGCCATTACAGTAGCTCCTAATGTCTATAAAATGTCTGCATTTTATCTATCACTTTCTACTTTGCTAACTTTTGAGCATTTCAAAGTAATTGAGTCAATTAATCCGAAAGCATGCATCTTAATTTCCTTTTTTTTAATATATATTTCTCAATGTAAAAACTTTATATGTGATTTATCAAGTTTTGCCTCTTTTGGATATAATTCTCTCCATTTTAATGATTACTTTCTTATTAACTATCTAAAATACAATATTTATTATTGTTTCTCTAGCTTTATTAAGATATAGTTGACATACAACAGTGTGTAAGTTTAGGTGTATAATGTGATGTTTGATACAAGTATATATCATAAAATAACTACCACAACAAGGTTAATTAACACCTCCATCACCTCACATAATTACCTTTCTTTTTTTGTGGTAAGAACATTTAAGGTCTATTCTTTTAGTAACTTTCAACTATATAATACAGTATTGTTAACCACAGTTACCATGCTATACATTAGATCCCCAGAACCTATTCATCTTATAACTAGAAGTTTATACATTTTGACCAACATTTCCCCATTCCCCCACCCACCCCAGCCCCTGATAACCACCATTCTACTGTCTATTTCTATGAGTTTGGCTTTTTTTAGATTCCACATATAAGTGAGATGTTACAGTATTTGTCTTTCTCTGATTTATTTCAATTAGCATAAGGTCTCCACATTGTCACAGAAGGCAGTATTTTATTCTTTTAATGACTGAATATTTCATTGTCTATATATATAATACATTTCTTGTCCATTCATCTATGGACACAGATTGTTATTCTTGTGATGTATTATCTAAAAGTAAATATTTCCTGTATCCAATTGCAATACTCTTTATAGCAAATACTTCATTTATATCTCTGAAATTCAAAAGTGACTGAATTATAGCAGAATTCTTAAGTTTAATTATTTTTTTAAATTTCAAGTTGATACTTCAGTTTCCCTGATCTTGTGACTAATCATTTTACCAAATTCTCCTTGCATAATGCAATTTACCAATGAAATTTGTTCTCAACCACTCTGCTTTTCTTGTGAAAAGAAGGGCCACATGCACCCCAATGTTCATAGCAGCAATGTTCGCAATAGCCAAGCTGTGGAAAGAGCCTAGATGCCCTTCAACAGATGAATGGATAAAGAAGATGTGGTCCATATAGACAATGGAATATTACTCAGCCATCAGAAAGGATGAATACCCACCTTTTACATCAACATGGATGGGACTGGAGGAGATTATGCTAACTGGAATAAGTCAAGCAGAGAAAGTCAATTATCATATGGTTTCACTTATTTGTGGAACATAAGGAATAGCATGGAGGACATTAGTAGAAGGAAGGGAAAAATGAAGGGGGGGGATCGGAGGGGGAGACGAACCATGACAGACTATGGACTCTGAGAAACAAACTGAGGGTTTTAGAGGGGAGGGGTTGGGGGATGGGTTAGCCTGGTGATGGGTAATAAAGGGAGCACGTACTGAATGGAGCACTGGGTGTTATACGCAAACAATGAATCATGGAACACTACATGAAAAACTAATGATGTGGGCGCCTGGGTGCCTCAGTCATTTAGCGTCTGCCTTCGGCTCAGGTCATGATCCCAGGGTCCTGGGATCGAGCCCCACGTCAGGCTCCTTGCTCAGCGGGGAAGTCTGCTTCTTCCTCTCCCACTCCCCCTGCTTGTGTTCCTTCTCTTGCTGTCTCTCTCTCTGTCAAAAAATAAATAAAAATCTTAAAAAAAAAAAAAACTAATGATGTACTGTATGGTGACTAACATAACATAATTAAAAAAAAATACTCTGAATTCATTAAAAAAAACTAATGATGTATGGTGACTAACATAACATAATAAAATTAAATTAAATTTAAAAAAATTAAAAATAAATAAAAATACACTTAAGTGAATAACTAAATGTATTCATGAGCCCTATATCCTGAGAAGAAAACGCCACTATTCATATTCCTTTATCTTTTGATTATAATATCTGCTATAGGAAAAGTACTACCATAGCCAAAACACTAATCATCACAATTTTATCAAGCATGACACATAGATTACAATGGTCCCTCTATGTAAGAACACTGCACTTTGTCTACAGCCTTTCACACTTCACTAGTAACTATCTCAGGTGTATAGATAAAGGAAATAGAAAGCAAGATGCAACAGTGCCAGCGCAAGATTTCCAAGGCTGATTTGCACTTAGCTAGAACAGAACACCCCTGCAGTATTAATATATGCACACCAGCTTTGAGATGATCTTATTTAACAGTTACTTTAATTTGTGTGGTTTTCAGTAACTAAGTGGGATAATAATTGCTTTCTATTAGTCCCTTCAGTTTATCTTCCTTGCTGAAGTTGGTTTTGGACCTCCATTTGTTGCTGACACTGATGGGTTCATTGGACATAATCCAGGTCACATGTTCCTGGAAAAATGGGCCTGAGTATATCCAACACCCAAAGATTTCAGGAAAAAGATATGACCCTCCAACTTGGTAAATTCAGGGAACTTGCCACTTGTCTAACAGACTCCAGAATGATAATAATTTTCTGAAGGTTTGGTTGAACATTTTGAACCTTCCCAAATTATCAACAATAGCCAGTATATCAAGATATTTTACAGTTTTGCCAGAGTTCCCATATATTTGGTATTCTAGTAAGCCAAGTGAAACTTTTCAGGATATTTCTAGGTAAGCACAGAAGAACCCAATGCAAGCAAAACCAAAGTTGTCAAACTCAGTAAGTGGTTCTCCAGCGAACACCAACTGCCTTCGGAATCATCAAACTCTGCATTGACACAGCAACCATTGCTGTGATCTTCCAAACAATAGTTTGGGCATACAACAAATACTGAAGTTCAGGGAAAGGTCAGGCTTGGCTCTTCGGGTTTCAAGAACAATAGAAGATTGTCACTCTCCAATGGTGACGTAGAGAGTAACACTCTATGTCACCACTGGAGAGTTGCATGCTCATGCTTTGAGCTGTCTGGCACAGGACCTAATCTCACAGGTGGTTAGGTACAGGAAGTAGCACATAGCTCAAATCAGCTCTGCTCAATTTCCCTCAGGATGCACCCAAATTTTCTTCTTTTTTTGTTTTATTTGGAGGGTGTTGGGATAGTAGGAATTAGCCTTTCCTCACCTTTGTGCATCTCAGTGATATATTACACAAATCAGCATGTACCATTGTCTTGATAATAAACTTAGCTCCTGTGAACTTTATTTTTCACATCTAAACTGTAAAATAACAAGGACTTTGAAACAGAACTCAGTGTAACTTTAGTCCCAACGCTGTGGACTGACTCTTCATGCAGTTCCAGTTGTTTGTATTTGTGCTCCATTCACAAACAACTTTTTTTACTTGCACATTGCTTTTGCAACAAAGCCAACTCTCCCATTTCACTGGTGCTTTTCTCATTCTGTATATGCTGTTTTTGAAGGCAAACATGAACTCTGGATACTTGGAAGCCACTACCTACTAAAATCCATGGTGTTGCTTTCTGATGTTGCTGTTTAGCAGTGGTCCTTAATACACCATATTCAGAAGGTTTAGTCTTGAGATTGAGCATATATATGTCCCAATCATGTCTTCTTGAGGTTGTCTATTACTCCCATTTGCCCACATGACACGGATACCACAAAGGATGTTAATATTTGTCTACTACATCCAGAGCTGAATAAAGCAATATTCCAGAAACAAAGATTCAAGGTAGTGTCCTCAGTATGCAGTGGCTAGAACCTCAGATGCAATGACTTACAGGGTTGCTGCTTTAGTGTCTATCATAATAAAATGAGAACTTCTGGTGAATCCTCACAGTTATAATGCTACATCCTTCCTCTGTAAGGGATTATTAATGTTTTAGTTTGTCTTCTTCATTTTACTTGGGACATTCATATACCATTGCTCATGGTGTGACAAAATGTATGGTTTGCATTGGAAGAAAAGAATATGAGTATTTTGGGTGTTTTAGACTAGGCCTGAAGCTTTGGAAGGGAATGTTCCTCTAGCACTTGGCTTGTGCACACCGAAGGGTGGTGTGTCACAATGGAAGCCAGAAAATGCAGCCCAGCTTGAGTTGTTCTTGTTGTTGTTGTTGTCTTAATACAAAATCTTCTCTTGGCTCTCTTTCTTCTTTAAAGAACTTTCATTTTTAATTTCAAAAATATTATATACATATCGAACAATTGATAGGAAATTTAAATGAGAAAAAAAATAAAAGAATACTCACAATTTCACATGGCAAGAGAACTACTATGAACACTCTAAAGCATGTTCTAGATCCTTTCCTAACATCATACTTAACGGCTGAATAGAATTCCACTTTATGAATATATCAGAAGTAAGCATACTGGTTAAGAAGTGGTATTTTGGGCGCCTGGGTGGCTCAGTTGGTTAAGCGACTGCCTTCGGCTCAGGTCATGATCCTGGAGTCCCGGGATCGAGTCCCACATCAGGCTCCCTGCTCAGCAGGGAGTCTGCTTCTCCCTCTGACCCTCCTCCCTCTCATGCTCTCTGTCTCTCATTGTCTCTCTCACAAATAAATAAAATCTTAAAAAAAAAAAAAAAGAAGTGGTATTTTGAAGACAGGCTGTCTGGAATCAAATCCTGGTCCTACCCTTTACTTAAATCTTTGGGCGAATCACTTCACTTCCTGATGCTACAGCTTCCTAAAATAAGGGTGACAATAGTTCTTATCACCACATAGAATTGCTGCAAGTGTTAACTGCATTAATATATTTAAAGTACTTAAAACATTATTAACACAGTAAGTATGATATAACTCTCATTATCACTATCCTTACTATTATTGTTAGACATTCACATTTATAGTTTTCCTCTCTTATAAACCATGCTATAATAAACTTCCAAGAAATGAAGTCTTGAGCACAATTTTTTTTTCCCCAAAGATTCCAGGAAGAAATAAACACAATTGACTTTGGTCTCAGAGACAATTTAATCCCCAATTTGCAATCTCAAAAGCCTACAAGGGACTAGGCAAGTACATCAATTTGTGATTCAGACTTGTTTAAGACAATAAGGAGCCATTGGGCCAGTGTCTAAACTGGCCACCTTAAAGAAATTCAAATTTAATACAACCCACTGCCCCAAAAAACTAAACCAAAACAAAACATACAGCCTAAACAAAACACATCTGTGGGCTTCAGGTAACCGTTAGGCCACCAATATGCAATTCTTGATCTGGTCCACAGACTCATTTTTTAAATTTTATTGAGATATAATTGTATTCATTTCAGGTGTACAACATAACAATTTGATATATACACATATAGTGAAATGATCAACACAATAAATTAGTTAATAAACCACAGTTACTGATTTTTTTCTTGTGATAAAAACTTTTTTTATTTTTTTTTAATTTTTATTTTTTATTAACATATAATGTATTATTTGTTTCAGGGGTACAGGTCTGTGATTCATCAGTCTTACAAAAACTTTTAAAATCTATTTTCCTAAACAACTTTCAAATATACAGTATTTGGGTACATCCTTATGTACTTAAGACGGATTCCTAGAAATTGAACTGCTGGTTCTAAAGCAATCATTTTGAATGCTTTAGAGATATATTACCAAAATTTTTTCTAAAAAATTGGTACCACTTTATGTTTTCATGAATCGTATATGGGTGTTTATTATGATTTTGTAAATTATATTGGGATGCCTGGGTGGCTCAGTTGATTAAACATCTGCCTTCGGCTCAGGTCATGATCCAGGGTCCTGGGATCGAGTCCTGCATTGGGCTCCCTGCTCAGTGGGGAGCCTGCTTCTCCCTCTGCCTGCCACTCCCCCTGCCTGTGCTCTCACTCTCTCTCTCTCTCTCTGACAAATAAATAAATAAATAAATCTTTGAAAATATTATAATCTGAAATTTCTTTTGCTAATCAGAAACAAAAAAATTGTATCCTATTATGAATTTAATATGTATTTTATTGTTGTTATTATTTTTATTATTATTATATTACTGTTTAGTGCTGTACTCCTCGCACCCAGAACAATGTCTGGCACAAAATAGATGATTGATAAGGTACAAAAATGTATGTATGGGTTTATTGAATATATGTGTGTATATATATGTATATATACACATGTGTATACACACACACACAGAGTACATGAATTGTCTGCTCCTAGTTTCATGCTTCTTTTTAACAATGGGCATGCTAGAACTTTTGAGTACCAGCTGAGCAGTTCTAGCTTCTGGAGAGGAAACAACTCACTCAAGAGGATTCATAAATAGCTGCCATTAACCTCTTTTTATATATGTAGCTTTGTCTAAGTGGTCATGTCCTGCCCACAGGACGTAATACTTGTGTCCACTACCACGGAAGTCCCACACTGAAAAATATGTTACCTTATTTAACTCACAGTACACCATTTATTCTTGCATAATCTTAGGCAAATCAAATATTCCCTTGGAATTTCAGTTTTCCTATCTGTAAAATTTAAAAAATAACATGTGACCCATCTATGTCTCACTTATTGTGAAATGAGAGTCTTGGAAAAGTATGAACTGCTTTGGAAATGTACAACATCCCATTTTGCCTTGTAAGGGTCACTAATTATCTCCAGTGTCTTGCTTTATTCAAGGGCAATGACAGAGTGGGATACCTTGTCTTCTCTTCCAGATCACTGGCCAGGCATTAAGTGTTTAAAAAAATGAAAATAATGTTAAATTGAGTTAACTGATGCCAAGCATTGGGCATTTTATTTTAAACCTCCAGTACTTTGACCCAAACTATTTCTAGGACTTAATTTTTGTCACGGGCTAATCAATAAACCGTAGCCAGATGTTCATATTTCAGTCTTTTCCTTCAACCTGCGTGCTTTATTTCCTGTATGACTATTTTCATGTCCTAATATTTCAAAACTGAATTGATACAGGGGAACCAAAATGGCCTCAAAAAAGTAGTGCAACTCTGGGGGATGGGAAAAAATTGCAGATGAAATAATATATTGCTCAAGTTTTTACTATGAACTTTTAAAAATCATGCTGGCATTTGTCATATCACCACACAATACTGGGAATTAATCTTATTTTCATCCTATTTATATGGTTTTTAAATATTCTGCTCTAAACTTTAAGAAATACTCAAATCTGAGACCATGAAAGAATAAGATGAAAACCTGAGCCAATTCCAAACTGCCTAGCTTGCCCACTCCTTATGTAATTGTATTTTGACCTTTTAGTTATTGAATTTTAGCCCTTTTAGCTATTGAATTTTAGCCAGCTTCACAGTGAATTGCAATTAAAGTTAATAAATAGTCTTAAAACTAGAAAACACGGTAGTTTTGAAAGGCACATGCCAAGTAAATGAGGTTTCCAGATACCCAAAGCCCCCCTGTGTGGGAATCTTTTCTATCATGTCTGTATTCTGTGGCAGGTCTTAGGTAGGAAAAGGATTTTTGTTCATGAAAGAAAAGAATAAGCAAGAATTTTCTAAAAGTGAGTAACTCTGTTGTATTCACATGCAGGCTCCACACTCAGGCATGCAAACACAGAATCTTATCATTCGTTCATCAGAAAAGATTGCTGTAATATCATTGAGCAGGGCAGCAGGGACAAAGCTACTGACAGCCATCATATGACTACTAATATAATGGCAACATCGTAACACGGGATTATGGAAAATGCCTTTTACTCTCCTTTCTCTTGCCTCTTCCTCCCCATTCAACTTTCCCATCCCTAGGTTCTTCTTGAAAACTTATCTAAAGAGAAAAAAAAAGCAATACACAGTGTTCTAGGATTATATTTCTTTCAGTTTGGCTGACATCCTAACACCTCAAGCCATGGGCTATTCAGAATGGATAGTTAGATGAAAGGTCAGTTCTGGCCAATACTGAAATGGGACTTATCCAACAACAATAGAAATGTGATCAAGTACTCAAGTACTGTCTGGAGGAATTGAATACTTCTCAGGATCTATTCCATAGAGCAGTGTTTGGGGACATTGTATCATGAAAGGTGCTGTCTTTCCAATGAGAATAAAAGGCAAAGTCATGTTTTAGTTGCTCACTTTCCTTCCCACCCTTGTGCACAATGACTGTTGATTAGCTTGTGAAATTATCTGAGAAACAGGTTTGATCTTGAGGGGCAGGAAGAGTCTAGGAAAAGAAATTAGAGAAAAGGTGGCTGACTCAGACAAGCCTTGGAAGCCAGAGATGGGACAAATTGTCAGGGTAAAAAATAACCAACTCTTCTCAACTGGCCAATAGTACACACTGTCTTTATTCTGAGGGTGTTCAGGACTTCGTGTCCAACTGAGAAGATTCACTCTGAACTGGTCTAAATTATCTGTGGGAAGAAACACATGTCCAAAGTCTTCAACTAGTTTTAAGTTGTTTCTGATAGAAGAATATACGTATGCATTTTGTTTGCATATCCAAGTTCCTTTTCAGAAAATCAAATATAAGTTTGAGCTTTAAGAACAGGTAATTAGTAATGTTCTTGCATCTTAGCTAAATTCTAAAATTATTTTGGGCAACTGATGGCAAGCTGTATTTATATAAAAATGTGTCCAGTGGAATCTGGGAAATCTCAGAATACAGATAGCAACCTAAAGCACAAGTTGGCAAACTTTTCCTGTAAAGGGCCAGATAGGAAATATTTCAGACCTTAGGGGTTATATGGTCTCTGCTGCTAGTACTTAACTCTTCTCTGTGGCACAAAAGCAAAAGTGGCATGTAAGCAAATAAGCATGACTATATTCCAATAAAACTTAATTTGTGGTCACTGAAAAAAAAAGGCAAAGTCATGGTCAGTGGAGGGCCTTAAAAATTGCAAACATCTTTTCTCAAATAGAGATGAGCCCTGAATAGTTATGAATGATGTAATTCTTTTTTTGTACCAGGTAAGTGGTCTTAATCAATCTTTCCTAAATTGCTCACTAGTTTTTTTTGTTTGTTTGTTATCATTTCGGGAGATGGGGGGCCACCTTATATTATTTCTAAAAGCATGATATTAAAACTTTGAGGTTTCATTAGGAATGACTGATTGCAGGGCAACCCAAGAAAAAAAATAGAAAATAATCAACCTATTAACGGGGCGGAAATGCTATGTTTTTCTGTGATTTTCAGCCTTTCAGATTACCAGGAATTCTTCAAAACTTCAAATAAAATCGAGGTTCTCCCATACCAGATCTAGTTTATGAGCTTGCCCATATTTGCTTGGCTCACCCCAGCCCTCTGGACCTCGATGGCTTGCTGAATGTAGTGCCTCAGCTGTTGCTGCCCCGGCCTTATAGTCTACTGCTGGCTCAGGGTTCCCCCAAGTGAAAACTAGGTGTCAGCACCACCTTCAGTCAACCTACTGTGTCAGAACCAAAAGCAGATATAGGGCTGTCAGACCAAACCCATGATGGGTGCAGGCTTTTCCCATGATTTCCAGACTCATGATGAGAGAGAGAGAGATCTGCCCAAACAGACCAGATAACTTAACCTGGAAAGGTTGAACTTTGAATTTGGGTACCTCAGCTAGAGTTGGGAAACAGAAAGTGACCAGCAGATGAACTCCTTTGTATTCATGTCCCTCACAAACTGTTCTGGGTACAGTGTGCACAAAAAGAGTCCCCATGTGCCTGAGTAACTAGCTCTGTGTACATGTGTGTCTGTGTATGTGGTAAGCTGTGGCCAGCTCAGAAATTTACAATCTAGTATTTGCTTTTCATTCTTCCCTGCTTCACTTCTCTTTTTCCCTTACTCTTGTTATTCCAAGATGTTACCTTCCAATTAAACCAAAGACATGACATTAATGTTCATAAGACATTAGCTGTATTTTCAGTTTCTGCATTATGGGAAAATATATGTTGCTAAACTACATTAGATTCAATTATGTTTCCAAATGAGTGAGTGCTTTACATAAGCTAATAGAAAATAATAATGTTGAGGGGCGCCTGGGTGGCTCAGTTGGTTAAGCATCTGCCTTCGGCTCAGGTCATGATCCCAGGGTCGTGGGATCGAGTCCTGTATCAGGCTCCCTGCTCAGCGGGGAGCCTGCTTCTCCCTCTGCCTGCCATTCCCCCTGCTTGTGCTCTCCCTCTCTCTCTGACAAATAAATAAATAAAATCTTTTTAAAATAATAAAAGATATTCTTTCCTGGTCCAATCATCTTTGTCCAGCGGGCTGGGGCCAGATACTGTAAACATGGCTGCCATGGCCCACCTGTGGGCAATGGGCAATTTCAGAGCAACTGGTTTGTAGTAAGTTAGGCAGATAATCCCAAAATGTATCCATTATATCTGAGGCAAGTATAAGTGTACTAGCTTTTTCAAAATTTAATTTTTATTTTATAGTGCTAGGAACACTTAACCATTAGATCTATTCTCTTAACAGATTTTTAAGTGTACAATACAGTATTGTTATCTACGGGCACTATCTTGTACGACAGATCTCTAGAACTTATTCATTGTGCATAAGTGAAACTTTATACCTGTTTTTAGCAACCCCCATTTCATCCTCTCTCAGCCTCTGGCAACTATCACTCCACTCTCTAGGAGTTTGAATATTTTAGGTACCTCACATAAGTGGAACTATTTGGTATTTGGTATTTGTCCTGTTACGGGTTTATTTCACCTAATATAATGCCCTCCAGGCTCATCCATGTTGTGACATATTGCAGGATTTTCTTCATGTTTCTATTTTATTTTAGTTTTTAGATGAAAAACTAAAGTTCTGGAAGGTTCACTGCCTAGGGTGAAGTAGAAAAATCAGAATTTGACCCAAATATTTTCACTATAAATTCTATATTCCTTTCAGTTCTACTACATAAGCAGTCTGGAAGCTGATATAGAAAGGACCATCATTAAAATTTTGCGAAGAGCTTAAATGGAAACGGTAATGTACCAATATACTAGTGTTGATTAACGTGGGTAATCAGCTTAAGTTCTTTATTTTTTCCCCAAGTTTTTATTTAAATTCCAGTTAGTTAACATACAGTGTAATATTAGTTTCAGGTGTAGAATTGAGTGACCCATCACTTACATACAACACCCAGTGCACATCACAAGGGCCCTCCTTAATACCCATCACCCATTTAACCCATTCCTCCACCAACCCCTCCAGCAACCTTCAGTTTGTTCTCGATAATTAAGAGTCTGTTTTATGGTTTGCCTCTCTTTTTTTCCCCATGTTCATCTGTTACATTTCTGAAATTCTACATATGAGTAAAATCAAGGGTATCTGTCTTTCTCTGACTGACTTATTTCACTTAGCATAATACTCTGTAGTTCCATCCACGTCATTGCAAATGGCAAGATTTCATTCTTTTTGATGGCTGAGTAATATTCCATTGTAGATTTTATATATATCCATTTTCTTCTTTATCGATTCATCAATCAATGGACATTTAGGCTCTTTCCATAATTTGGCTATTCTTGATAATACTGCTATAAACATTGGGATGCATGTAACCCTCTGAATCAGTATTTTTGTATCCTTTGGGTAAGTAGCAGTACAATTGCTGCATCATAGGGTAGCTCTATTTTTGACTTTTTGAGGAATCTCCATACTGTTTTCCAGAGTGGCTGCACCAGTTTGCTTTCCCACCAACAGTGTAAGAGGGTTCCCCTTTCTCTGCACCCTCGTCACCACCTATTTTTTCCTGTTGTTCATTTTAGCTATTTTGACTGGTGTGAGATGATATCTCATTGTAGTTTTAATTTGTATATCCCTGATGATGAGTGATGTTGAGCATCTTTTCATGTGTCTGTTAGCCATCTATATGTATCAGCTTAGGTTCTTTAAGAGGCTAGATTTGGGGGGTGCCTGGGTGGCTCAGGCATTAAGCATCTGCCTTCAGCTCAGGTCATGATCCCAGTGTCCTGGGATCGAGTCCCACATTGGGCTCCCTCCTCGAGGGGAAGCCTGCCTCTCCCTCTCCCACTCCCGCTGCTTGTGTTCCCTCTCTTGCTGTGTCTCTGTCAAATAAATAAATAAAATCTTAAAAAAAAAAGAGCCTAGATTTGGGACATGAGGAAATAAACCATGATTGGTTCTTTAAGTCTGGATGATAGAACAGAGCAGATATATCCAATGAAACTTGATGAAGGGGAGATACAAAGGGAGGAAGGCAGGTGTAATAAAAAGAGACAGTTGTTAAAAAAAAAAAAAGTAGGACAAGTCATCATATATTTACCATTTAATGGAACTTAGTCCAAGAAAATAGTAGTATCTATGGGTAACAATAGCAGTTTGTGTCTCTTTCAAATATAAAATCCCATGTTCAGGTAATGAAAAGAGTCTACTTTATGTGTTTAAGGCATAACACCTGATTTCCATTAAATGCAGTGCCTAATTCCTTTAAGCATATGCTGGGCAAAGTTCTGGGCAAAGTCAAGGCCATTTGTGGACGAATGCTTATTTTCATAGTTGACATAGATTACACCTACCTGACTTCAAACATTAAGATAAGAGTTCTCTACAAAAATATCAAGGTGTTTTAATATATAATGCCAAAAATATGGGTATTTGGATATATTCAGCTGATTATTTTAAATTTTTCGTTTTCAAATTTTAGAAAATCTTATTAATACAGTCTCTAAGGAAGTGCCCTAATACATTTTTTTAAAATATGGATATTGTTTGAAACATGTGAACAACAGCCTAAGACTTGATAAACAGGATTTTGGCTGTCAGCGTTTTGCATGCCAAAACAGTACTGAACTAACTTGTACCTCAGAAATTTGTATACTCATGGAGAATAAGTTCATTACTACCTAAAGATTAATTGGTCCTTTAAAATCAGTGTGTTATGTAAATATATATTGCTCTTCTAAAGGAACAAATATATACATATGATATGTATGCATACAAACACCCACATACACACCTGAGTTGGCCAAACTCCCTTGAATCCAGTGCTAGAACAAGACATCAGTCCTACATCCTTGGTACATCCTTCGTAGATCTCTTTGTAATCATGAGTTTGGGCTGCCCTCAAGCAATGAGGAAAGGTCACTGTTACCCAAAAGTGGCGAAAGAATGCTGAGTGAGCCTTCTGTTTTCATTTAGGAAGGCCTGAGGGTGATTCACACAAGAGATAGTGACTGGAAGACTCTCCAAGCTGCTGGATTGAAATATCGCAGAGGCACAATTATGAGAGCAAATTGCTTTTTAAAGGCTTGTACCCTAAGACTTGCTAAAAGAATGCAACTGAGCAAAAATAAATGCTTCCCGGTACTATTGAGCATGTCTGAATTCAACACATAAGAATTAGTGATGAAATTAGAAAGGAGAGTGTTATTTTGAGAATCAAAAAAAAAAAAAAACCTTCTTTTAGATAAAAAAGAAGACTTGGTTTTAAAAAAATGGAGCTTTCAATGTATGATGTATTATGGCACATTTATTGTTGTTTAATTTATAAATTGAAGAGTTGATCATCTAATGCTTGCCCACCCAGCACAGAGTTGTTTTTATAATTAACAGCTTATTTCTAATATAATAAGGTAAGCAGAGGTCTAATGTTATACACCCGATTTTACTAGCAATTCTATATAGAAACTGCTTTTAGAATTTTCTCCTAATTATAAAAACAGATAGGACTATACACACAGACAACAACACAATGTGAGTTATGAGTAAAAAACTGCAATATAAAAGAATGTTTTCATTTAAATTGTTTTGCTTTTTAGATACTCAAGAGCAATAGAAGACCCTTGACTTCATTTCTATTTCAAAGCACAATCACCACTTAACATCTGTTTTTCTGGGCAGCTGAAACTGTCTTGCTGACTGCATGACTTTGGATGAATGTTTAAAAGACCATCCAGTGATATGTAATTTCATTTGAGACAGGTACTATCATGTCAGTTTTAGGCAATTGTGAATAGTCCTTCCTAAATATTTCTAATGCCATTTGATAAGTGTCATTGAATTTTATGAAAACTACTGAGACACTTCCTTTTTGACTGTGTTTGGAATTACTATACAGATCTCTTTCCTGGCCTCTGGCAGAGGCTTGTGATGTAAATAAATTCATATGGCTGGCTGGAAAGGAAGAAGGTGTATATTACTAGACCCAGTACATCAAAGAGGTGTTCATGGTTTCAACAAAAATTAAGAACAGGAGTGCCTTAGAGAGATACGTCTGAGATATTTCTGCAGATCATGGCCTGCCTTGAAGAATGCTTTCTCTCAGTTAATGCTCCTCCTTCCTGTCTTCATCTCCACCCCCCATCCCAAGAATGTAGTAAAACCAGTGTTAACCATGAAAATAGTTATGAGAGAGTTTGAATAACCAGGAAAGATTTGAGTAAAGGGCATAATGATATGTACACATCACAAACAAAATCCTATCTATCTATCTATCTATCTATCTATCTATCTATCTATCTATCTAGAAGCCTTTACTTGCCACTTCTAAATTCTCTCAAGTGGACAACTTTATGCCTTAAAATTCCACCTTTGACAGTTTCCTTAACTATGAGATATAACAGGTTTTTAGAACACTTTGCTCAATATCTTGCAGAACTGACAGTGTGTAGTCTGATTCAAGTCTCCATGCCTAAATTAAGGTTTGTTGTTTATAGAAGCAGTTATTAATTCTCAAAATTCTATTATTACAGAAATACTTAACACAGAGGATGAAAACTTCCTAATCCTCCCTCAGGAGAACCACTCTCAACATACACTGCATGTCACTATTTTCCACTCAAAATATTTTTTCTATACTTCCACTAGCATCTATCATTACATTCTCTTCCCACAAAAATATTCTTTGACCAAGATTTTTACCCAAAACTCAGAAGCACAAAACTATTTTCACACTTCCCTATTCAATTTTCAAACAGAGAGACAACTTCCACGTTCTTTCTCTTATGTTTTCGTTCTTGATCTGATTCCTTTGTTTGATGGAACAGAATCGGTGGTGATGGAGTTCACAGAAATCTCTTGGCAGTCTCCAAAAGTGCCATTCAATTTTAAACTATAGCATTCATAAATGGCATTTTTTTCATTTAGAAGATTTTCTTTACTTATTCTTTTTTTTTTTAATTTTATTATGTTATGTTAGTCACCATACAATACATCATTAGTTTTTGATGTAGTGATCCATGATCCATTGTTTTCGTATAACATCCATTGCTCCATGCAGTACGTGCCCTCCTTAATACCCATCACCGGGCTAACCAATCCCCCCTCCCCCCTCCCCTCTAAAACCCTGTTTGTTTCTCAGGTCCATAGTCTCTCATGGTTCATCTCTCCCTCCAATTCCCCCCGCCCATTTTTCCCTTCCTTCTCCTAATGTCCTCCATGTTATTCCTTATGTTCCACAAATAAGTGAAACCATATGATAATTGACTTTCTCTGCTTGACTTATTTCACTTAGCATAATCTCCAGTCCCATCCATGTTGATGTAAAAGTTGGGTATTCATCTTTTCTGATGGCTGAGTAATATTCCATTGTCTATATGGACCACATCTTCTTTATCCATTCATCTGTCGAAGGGCATCTCAGCTCTTTCCACAGTTTGGCTATTGCGGACATTGCTGCTATGAACATTGGGGTGCATATGGCCCTTCTTTTCACTACATCTGTGTCTTTGGGGTAAATACCCAGGAGTGCAATTGCTGGGTCATAGGGTAGCTCTATTTTTAAATTTTTGAGGAACCTCCACACTGTTTTCCAAAGTGGCTGTACCAACTTGCATTCCCACCAACAGTGTAAGAGGGTTCCCCTTTCTCCACAACCTCTCCAACATTTGTTGTTTCTTTCCCTGTCCATTTTTGCCATTCTAACTGGTGTAAGGTGGTATCTCAGTGTGGTTTTGATTTGGATTTCCCTGATGGCTAATGATGATGAACATTTTTTCATGTGTCTGTTAGCCATTTGTATGTCTTCTTCAGAGAAGTGTCTTTTCATATCTTCTGCCCACTTTTTGACTTGATTATTTGTTTTTTGGGTGTTGAGTTTGAGAAGTTCTTTATAGATCTTGGATACCAGCCCTTTATCTGTAGTGTCATTTGCAAATATCTTCTCCCATTCTGTGGGTTGCCTCTTTGTTTTGTTGACTGTTTCCTTTGCTGTGCAGAAGCTTTTTATCTTGATGAAGTCCCAAAAGTTCATTTTTGCTTTTGTTTCACTAGCTTTTGGAGATGTATCTTGAAAGAAGTTGCTGTGGGCGATGTCAAAGAGGTTACTGCCTATGTTGTCCTCTAGGATTTTGATGGATTCCTGTCTCACATTGAGGTCTTTCATCCACTTTGAGTTTATCTTTGTGAATGGTGTTAGAGAATGGTCGAGTTTCATTCTTCTGCATGTGGCTGTTCAATTTTCCCAGCACCATTTATTGAAGAGACTGTCTTTTTTCCATTGCATGCTTTTTCCTGCTTTGTCAAAGGTTATTTGACCATAGAGTTGAGGGTCCATATCTGGGTTCTCTATTCTGTTCCATTGGTCTGTATGTCTGTTTTTGTGCCAGTACCATGCTGTCTTGGTGATCACCGCTTTGTAATATAGCTTGGAATCGGGCAACGTGATGCCCCCAGCTCAGTTTTTCTTTTTCAACATCTCCTTGGTGATTTGGGGTCTTTTCTGATTCCATACAAATTTTAGGATTGTTTGTTCCAGCACTTTGAAAAATGTCATTGGAATTTTGATCGGGATGGCATTGAAGGTATAGATTGCTCTGGGTAGCATAGACATTTTAACAATGTTTATTCTTCCGATCCATGAGCATGGAATATTTTTCCATCTTTTTGTGTCTTCTTCAATTTCTTTCATGAGTGTTTTGTAGTTCCTAGAGTATAGACCCTTTACCTCTTTGGTTAGGTTTATTCCGAGGTATCTTATGGTTTTTGGTGCTATTGTAAATGGAATCGTTTCTTTAATTTCTCTTTCTACAGTTGCGTTATTAGTGTATAAGAAAGCAACTGATTTCTGTGCATTGATTTTGTATCCTGCCACATTACTGAATTGCTGTACGAGTTCTAGTAATTTGGGGGTGGAGTCTTTTGGGTTTTCCACATAAAGTATCATGTCGTTTGTGAAAAGAGAGAGTTTGACTTCTTCTTTGCCAATTTGAATACCTTTTATTTCTTTTTGTTGTCTGATTGCTGTTGCTAGGACTTCTAGTACTATGTTGAACAACAGTGGTGAGAGTGGGCACCCTTGATGTGTTCCTGATCTTAAGGGAAAGGCTCTCAACTTTTCCCCATTGAGGATGATATTCGCTGTGGGTTTTTCATAGATGGATTTTATGAGCTTGAGGAATGTTCCCTCTATCCCTATACTCTGGAGAGTTTTATTCAGGAAAGGATGTTGTATTTTGTCAAATGCTTTTTCTGCATCAATTGAGAGGACCATATGGTTCTTCTCCCTCCTCTTATTAATGTGTTCTATCACATTGATTGATTTGCGAATGTTGAACCACCCTTGCATCCCGGGGATAAATCCCACTTGGTCGTGGTGGATGATCCTTTTAATGTATTGTTGGATCCTGTTAGCTAGGATTTTGTTGAGGATTTTGGAATCCATATTCATCAGGGATATCGGTCTGAAATTCTCCTTTTTGATGGGGTCTTTCCCTGATTTGGGGATTAAGGTAATGCTGGCCTCATAGAATGAGTTTGGAAGTTTTCCTTCTGTTTCTATTTTTTGAAACAGCTTCAGTAGAATAGGTATTATTTCTTCTTTGAATGTTTGGTAGAATTCCCCAGGGAATCCATCAGTCCCTGGACTCTTGTTTTTTGGGAGGTTTTTGATCACTGCTTCAATCTCGTTACTGGTTATTGGCCTATTCAGGTGGTTGATTTCTTCCTGTTTCAGTCTTGGCAGCTTATAGGTTTCCAGGAAGGCCTCCATTTCATCCAGATTGCTCAGTTTATTGGCATATAGTTGTTGATAATAATTTCTAATAATTGTTTCTATTTCCTTGGTGTTGGTCGTGATCTCTCCCCTTTCATTCATAATTTTATTAATTTGGGTCCTTTCTCTTTTCTTTTGGATAAGTCTGGCCAGTGGTTTATCGATCTTATTAATTCTTTCAAAGAACCAACTTCTAGTTTCGTTGATCTGATCTACTGTGTTTCTGGTTTCTAATTCATTGATCTCTGCTCTAATTTTAATTATTTCTCTTCTAATGCGTGGCTTAGGCGTCGTTTGTTGCTTTTTCTCTAGTTCTTTAAGGTGCAGAGTTAGTTGGTGAATTCGGGATTTTTCTATTTTTTTGAGTGAGGCTTGGATGGCTATGTATTTCCCCCTTAGGACTGCCTTTGTAGTATCCCATAGGTTTTGGACCGATGTGTTTTCGTTCTCATTGATTTCCATGAATTGTTTAAGTTCTTCTTTGATTTCTTGGTTGACCCAAACATTCTTGAGCAGAGTGGTCTTTAGCTTCCAAGTGTTTGAATTTCTGCCAAATTTTTTCTTGTGACTGAGCTCCAGTTTTAGAGCATTGTGGTCTGAGAATATGCAGGGAATAATCTCAATCTTTTGGTATCAGTTGAGACCTGATTTGTGACCCAGTATGTGGTCTATTCTGGAGAAAGTTCCATGTGCACTCGAGAAGAATGAGTATTCTTTTGTTTTGTGGTGGAATGTTCTGTATATGTCAATGAGGTCCATCTGGTCCAATGTATCATTCAAAGCTCTTGTTTCCTTGTTGATTTTCTGCTTAGATGATCTGTCCATTGCTGAGAGTGGAGTATTGAGGTCTCCTACAATTAACGTATTGTTATCAATATGGCTCCTTATTTTGGTTAACAGCTGGCTTATGTAGATGGCTGCTCCCATGTTGGGGGCATAGATATTTACAATTGTTAGATCTTCTTGTTGGATAGACCCTTTAAGAATGATATAGTGTCCTTCTGTGTCTCTTATTACAGACTTTAGTTTAAAATCTAATTTGTCTGATATAAGAATTGCTACCCCAGCTTTCTTTTGAGGTCCGCTGGCATGGAAGATAGATCTCCATCCCTTCACTTTCAGTCTGGATGTATCTTTAGGTTCAAAATTAGTCTCTTGTAGACAGCATATGGATGGGTCCTGTCTTTTTATCCAATCTGCAACCCTGTGCCATTTTATGGGAGCGTTTAGGCCATTCACGTTGAAAGTGATTATTGAAAGATATGAATTAATTGTCATCATGTTGCCTGTGAAGACATTGTTTTTATAGATTGTCCCTGTAAATTTCTGTTGTAGATCACTCTTGAGGTCTTTCTCCTTTTATAGAACCCTCCTTAATATTTCTTGAAGGGCCAGCTTAGTGGTCACATATTCTTTCAACTTCTGCCGGTCGTGGAAGCTCTGCATCTCTCCATCCATTCTAAATGAAAGCCTTGCCGGATAAAGTATTCTTGGCTGCATGTTCTTCTCATTTAGTACCCTGAATATGTCTTGCCAGGCCTTTCTGTCTTGCCAGGTCTCTGTGGATAGGTCTGACGTTATTCTGATGTTCCTCCCTCTGTCCTTAAGGAATCTCTTCCCCCTAACTGCCCTTAAGATGGTTTCCTTGGTTCTAAGATTTGCAAGTTTTACTATTACATGCCGGGGTGTTGGCCTGTTTTCCTTGATCTTAGGAGGGGTCCTCTCTGCCTCTAGGACACGAATGTTTGTTTCATTCCCCAGATTAGGGAAGTTCTCAGCTACGATTTGCTAAAATACATCTTCTAGCCCTCTCTCTCTCTCCACTCCCTCCGGGATTCCAATTACTCTAACATTGGAATGCTTCATGGTGTCACTTATTTCTCTGACTCTATTTTCATGGATTCTGAGTTGTTTTTCCCTGGCCTCCTCTTTTCCCTTATTATCTATTATACTGTCTTCCAGATCGCTTATTCTCTCTTCTGTCTCAGTTACCCTAGCTGTTAGATTATCTAGATTGGATTGGATCTTATTGATAGCATTTTAAGTTCTGCCAATTCACATTTCATTTCTGCCCTTAGAGACTCTATGTTGCCATTAATTGATTTCTCCATTCTAGCCATTGTCTTCACAATTGCTAGCCTGAATTCCATCTCCGACATCTTGGTTATATCTGCATCCATTTGTAAATCTGCAGCATAAGTCATAATCTCTGAGTCTTTTCTATTTTGGGGGCTCCTCCTCCTAGTCATTCTGTTGATGGGTGTTTGAGGGAATGTATAGAGTCCAAATTATTGACCAGAACCCAAGCAAGATGCACCTGTTTTCTTGGGACCTTAGGGTTGCTGGCCTCTTGTTTTCCCAGCCTGTCTTCTGCGGGAGGGGCCTACTGCGCTGTTGCTCAGGCAACCCTGTTTGGGCAGAGTTGCCCTGCGCCCCGGTGGCGGGGGATGGGCTCAGTGGGAATCAGTCTTTGGGACTTTTGTTCTCTGGCGCCCTTCCCTGGCGGCTTTCCGCGTCTCTTCCGCGAGTCAGAGCAGAAGAGACCATTTCCAACCCTCTGCCTCAGAGCAGAGAGACCTCAGTCTGTTCTTCAGTGAGCTCTCCAGGCCACACTGTCTCCGTTTCTGTCCGTGCTGCTATAAACTGCAGTGTCCTGGGTTGTGCGCCCCTCTGCAGTGCTCCCAGTCCTGCCTCCAGGTCGGGGCACGTCTGTGCCCTTTGTGCTTCTAAAACCACCAGCCGCTCCCAGTTCGCGCGCACGCGCACACGTGATTCTGCCGCTTGGGGTCCTATCCCGGGGACTGCAGTTCGCGTGCACGCGACTCCGCCGCTCAGGGTTTCCACCCCGGAGGTTGCAGTTCACCGGCGGGACCCCGGCGCACCGGGTTTCTGTCTCGGAGGCTGCAGTTCACGTGCGCGCGACCCCGCCAGTCTGGTCCTCCACCCTGGGGGTGCCCTAAAGTCCTTTCCCGACGCTACCGGTCTGCGAGTCTGTGCCCGTCCCCAGCACGCGAGGCTGTCACTCACCGGCGGTGTAGGATCCCCACATCCAGGAACCCTCCCGCTGCCCTTTATCCTCCGATATCTGCCCGCAGAATCACGGCTCTCCGCTTCGTACCTCAAAACCAACCGCCTGCGATATTCTGTTTGTAGAGATCCAGATCTTCTTAAATCTCAGGCTGGTTTCGTGGGTGCTCAGAGTAGTCTGGTAGATATCCAGCTCAATTCCAGGGACCAGTTGAAATAGGGTCCCCTACTCCTCCACCATCCTTCCCCCCTCCCTTCATTTAGAAGATTTTAATGAACATTCTAACAAATTTGCTGTAAAGAAAATTGTTCACAAGTGAATCAAGTTCTCTCCTGATTTTCATTTAAAATTAAACATAAATAGCAAAAGATTAAAATTTTATTAAACGTTTAAAATTATGTTTAAAGGAAAAAGACTGATTTTATGATTAACAAAATTGAATAATACTCAATATAACATGAAAAAATACATATTGACTAGCTTAGTGCCATTCTGATTTTTAAGTAAGAAATGCTATTGCAGTTCTCTACTGAATAATGCTTCCAAAAGCATGCCATAGATAAATATTTACTAAGTTTAGAATTTATCACCAAAAAGTAGAAAGTGAGCTGGACTAGAAGACTGGAGCTCTAAGTATCTGTCTCTGGTTCTGCTAGCAGTGACTTACATTTATATGAAAGAGTAATTTAAGTACCAAGACTTTATTTCCTCATCTGTAAAATCAAAGTGTAGATTGAATTTTTTTTTTTAAAGTTAGTCTATTACAGATTTTGGTGAAAGCTATTAGAGTAGGCTAGTTATATAATAACAAAATCTCCCAAATTTAGAATCTTCACACAAGAGAAGTTTATTTACTGATCATTACATGACCAAGTTCAATAAGCGCATTCCAGGTAGCTTTCTTCCATGTGTCAATTATGGAACTGAGGTTCCCTCCAACTTGTGACTCTACTGTTCCCTAACCCTTGGATCTCTCTGCATCTGACCCACAAAAGAGTAAAGAAGAAGTAAGGAAAGTATGCTCATTTCTTAAACTCCTTTGCCTAGAAATGACACCCCTATTTTCATTTATTTGTTTTCTACTGGCCAGAACTAATCACATGATCCTATTTGGATGCAAGAGGAACTGGAAAATGTAGTCCCTGGCTGGGTTGCCACTTTGCAGTGACAACTCTACTTATGGAAGGTGGAACAGAAGTTTTGGTAGATAACCTCACAAACACCATCCTAATTATATGAAGATCTCAGGAAAATTCAGTAAGTGTCAATATATTCAAATGGCCCCTATATTCAAGCAACACCCCATGCTGCAATGGATGGAATGATTCATTTCCCAAAAAATGAAAGTTCCATAAATACATTGTAGAAGTCATGATTTGAAATGCCATACCATAGAATCCTAGTGGAATCCTGTGTTCTGCAGCACTTTATCCACTCAAAGTAATTCCAACATTTCCACTGGTAAAGCACCTTGGCTGCATCTCCATCTCAAGCCTGAATCAGTTTCTGCCAGCCGTCTCCCTTCTTCTAGCAATGATGTCTTACAAATTTCCCTCATGGAAGCTGGCTACATAATTTGGGAGTCCCAGTGCAAAAAAAAAAACAAAACAAAACAATGCAAAAAAAAACAAAACAAAAACAAAAACAAAGCCCTTTGTTCAAAAACTGAGGGGGGGGGGAATGCCATTAAATTAACTAAAATATAAAGTTTTGTCTTTTTCCCAATGATTTCTCTCTACTTATCATATTATTTTATATTTGCTACTTAATGTCATCCTAAGTAAAGAAAAATTAAAATTTTAATTACTAGCTTGAATGTCACCATCCATATTTATACTATGCAGTGCCAGTTCTAAATGGAAATATTACAGTATTTAATTGATGTGAGGAATCACCAGAATTACTCAATTTGTATTTAGTGGGTCATCCCCATAGGCCCTCTGAACTGACCAGAAGAGACAAACACAAGTCAAACAGAGGAGGTAGGAATTAGGAAGAACATGCCCACAAATGAAAAGTCGGTCAAAGGAGCACTCCAGGCCACAAGAATACTTGCGGGGGGAGAGAGAAGACTTTCCCAGACCACTCCCACCCCAAAGCCCAGGCCCTAAGATCTGGCCTTGGGGAATGGACCATGTGCAGGCACTGCATCAGGTCCCAAGCAAGGGTTCCTCCTCCCACCAGCCACCCTAGAGAGAGTCAGTCAAGCATTTCCCCATTCCCACTGGCCCAACTCTGAGCAGATGAATGACCCCAGGGATCTTAAAACCTCTACACCGGGAATTGCTTAGTTCATGAATCAGAGTGGGCAGGAAGCTGTACTCTGCTGTGCCATTTAATGCTCCATATCATTGGCATTGGGATAGCTGCCACTATGCCCCACCATGCCAGACATGGCCTGACTCCAACTAGCCTGCCTTTACGCCCATGCTCCATTGTCCCATCAGACCTCACTTACAAAACACAAATTCTGAGATAGAATTATCAAGAATTTCAAACTACAGTTGGCAAACATGGGGTCCTATGAGTACAGGGGCCTGTGCCACTGCTCTGGCCGCATACCCATGAAGCCAGCCCCAACCCTACTTCAAATAAATGAATTTCAGGTACAATGCGTCTTTCCTCCAACTGTGATCCAAATAAATCCCAGGGCTTCAAGTGACCTAGCCTTGCCAAGATGTCTCACTCAAAGAAACACAAGCCAGTAAAGTAGCCAAGTGTAATTAAGAATAATTCTACTCAGAGAGGAAAGATGGCAGATGAGTAGGAGACCCTATTTCAACTGGTCCCCGGAATTGAGCTGGATATCTACCAGACCACTCTGAGCACCCACGAAACCAGCCTGAGATTTAAGATCTGGATCTCTACAAACAGAATATTGCAGGCAGTTGGTTTTGAGGTATGAAGCGGGGACCCATGATTCTGCAGGCAGATATCGGAGAATAAATGGCAGCGGGAGGGTGCCTGGCCATGGGGATCCTACACCACCAGTGAGTGACAGCCTCGCGTGCTGGGGACGGGCACAGACTCGCAGACCGGTAGCGGTGGGGAAAGGACTTTAGGGCAGCCCCCCCGGGGCGGAAACCCAGAGCGGCGGGGTAGCGCGCGCAAACTGGGAGCGGCTGGCAGTTTTAGAAGCACAAAGGGCAGAGACCAACTCCGACCTGGAGGCAGGACTGTGTGGAGGTGCACACAACCCAGGCCGCTGCAGTTTATAGCAGCATGGACAGAAACGGAGACAATGTGGCCTGGAGAGCTCATGAAGAACAGACTGCGATCTCTCTGCTCTGAGGCAGAGGGTTGGAAACAGTCTCTTCTCCTCTGACTAGCAGAAGAGATGCGGAAAGCCGCCAGGGAAAGCCACCAGAGAACAAAAGCCCAAAAACTGATTCCCGCTGAGCCCATCCCCCGCCACCGGGGCGCAGGGCAACTCTGCCCAAACAGGGTTGCCTGAGTAACAGCATGGCAGGCCCCTCCCGCAGAAGACAGGCTGGGAAAACAAGAGGCCAGCAACCCTAAGGTCCCAAGAAAACAGGTGCATCTTGCTTGGGTTCTGGTCAATAATTTGGACTCTATACATTCCCTCAAACACCCATCAACAGAACGACTAGGAGGAGGAGCCCCCAAAATAGAAAAGACTCAGAGATTATGATTTATGCTGCAGATTTACAAATGGATGCAGATATAACCAAGATGTCGGAGATGGAATTCAGGCTAGTAATTGTGAAGACAGTGGCTAGAATGGAGAAATCAATTAATGGCAACATAGAGTCTCTAAGGGCAGAAATGAAATGTGAATTGGCAGAACTTAAAAATGCTATCAATGAGATCCAATCCAATCTAGATAATCTAACAGCTAGGGTAACTGAGGCAGAAGAACGAATAAGCAACCTGGAAGACAATAATAGTATTAGTAATAGTAAAACTTGCAAATCTTAGAACCAAGGAAACCATCTTAAGGGCAGTTAGGGGGAAGAGATTCCTTACATACAGAGGGAGGAACATCAGAATAACGTCAGACCTATCCACAGACACTTAGCAAGCCAGACAGGCCTGGCAAGACATATTCAGGGTACCAAATGAGAAGAACATGCAGCCAAGAATACTTTATCCAGCAAGGCTGTCACTTAGAATGGATGGAGAGATGCAGAGCTTCCACGACCGGCAGAAACTGAAAGAATATGTGACCACTAAGCCGGCCCTGCAAGAAGTATTAAGGGGGGTTCTATAAAAGGAGAAAGACCCCAAGAGTGATCTACAACAGAAATTTACAGGGACAATCTATAAAAACAATGTCTTCACAGGCAACATGATGACAATTAATTCATATCTTTCAATAATCACTCTCAACGTGAATGGCTTAAATGCTCCCATAAAACGGCACAGGGTTTCAGACTGGATAAAAAGACAGGACCCATCCATATGCTGCCTATAAGAGACTAATTTTGAACCTAAAGATACATCCAGACTGAAAGTGAAGGGATGGAGATCCATCTTCCATGCCAGCGGACCTCAAAAGAAAGCTGGGGTAGCAATTCTTATATCAGACAATTTAGATTTTAAACTTAAGTCTGTAGTTAGAGACACAGAAGGACACTTTATCATTCTTAAAGGGTCTATCCAACAAGATCTAACAACTGTAAATATCTATGCCCCCAACATGGGAGCAGCCATCTACATAAGCCAACTGTTAACCAAAATAAAGAGTCATATTGGTAACAAAACGTTAATTGTAGGAGACCTCAATACTCCACTCTCAGCAATGGACAGATCATCTAAGCAGAAAATCAACAAGGAAACAAGAGCTTTGAATGATACATTGGACCAGATGGACCTCATAGATATTTACAGAACATTCCACCCTAAAACAACAGAATACTCATTCTTCTCGAGCGCACATAGAACTTTCTCCAGAATAGACCACATACTGGGTCACAAATCAGGTCTCAACTGATACCAAAAGATTGAGATTATTCCCTGCATATTCTCAGACCACAATGCTCTAAAACTGGAGCTCAGTCACAAGAAAAAATTTGGCAGAAATTCAAACACTTGGAAGCTAAAGACCACTCTGCTCAAGAATGTTTGGGTCAACCAGGAAATCAAAGAAGAACTTAAACAACTCATGGAAATCAATGAGAACGAAAACACATCGGTCCAAAACCTATGGGATACTGCAAAGGCGGTCCTAAGGGGGAAATACATAGCCATCCAAGCCTCACTCAAAAAAATAGAAAATTCCAAATTCACCAACTAACTCTACACCTTAAAGAACTAGAGAAAAAGCAACAAACGACGCCTAAGCCATGCATTAGAAGAAAAATAATTAAAATTAGAGCAGAGATCAATGAATTAGAAACCAGAAACACAGTAGATCAGATCAACGAAACTAGAAGTTGGTTCTTTGAAAGAATTAATAAGATCGATAAACCACTGGCCAGACTTATCCAAAAGAAAAGAGAAAGGACCCAAATTAATAAAATTATGAATGAAAGGGGAGAGATCACGACTAACACCAGGGAAATAGAAACAATTATTAGAAATTATTATCAACAACTATATGCCAATAAACTGAGCAATCTGGATGAAATGGAGGCCTTCCTGGAAACCTATAAGCTGCCAAGACTGAAACAGGAAGAAATTGACAACCTGAATAGGCCAATAACCAGTAACGAGATTGAAGCAGTGATCAAAAACCTCCCAAAAAACAAGAGTCCAGGACCTGATGGATTCCCTGGGGAATTCTACCAAACATTCAAAGAAGAAATAATACCTATTCTCCTGAAGCTGTTTCAAAAAACAGAAACAGAAGGAAAACTTCCAAACTCACTCTTTTTTTTTTTTAAGTTCATGTTTTGTGTTGTTTTGTTTTGTTTTGTTTTAAAGATTTTACTTATTTTTTAACAGAGAAAAACAGCGAGAGAGGGAACACAAGCAGGGAGAGTGGGAGAGGGAGAAGCAGGCTTCCCGCCGAGCAGGGAGTCCGATGTGGGGCTCGATCCCAGGACCCTGGGATCATGACCTGAGCCGAAGGCAGACGCTTAACAACTGAGCCACCCAGGCGCCCCCCAAACTCATTCTATGAGGCCAGCATTACCTTAATCCCCAAACCAGGCAAAGACCCCATCAAAAAGGAGAATTTCAGACCGATATGCCTGATGAATATGGATTCCAAAATCCTCAACAAAATCCTAGCTAACAGGATCCAACAATACATTAAAAGGATCATCCACCATGACCAAGTGCGATTAATCTCCGGGAAGCAAGGGTGGCTCAACATTTGCAAATCAATCAATGTGATAGAACACATTAATAAGAGGAGGGAGAAGAACCATATGGTCCTCTCAATTGATGCAGAAAAAGCATTTGACAAAATACAACATCCTTTCCTGATTAAAACTCTCCAGAGTATAGGGATAGAGGGAACATTCCTCAAGTTCATAAAATCCTTCTATGAAAAACCCACAGCGAATATCATCCTCAATGGGGAAAAGCTGAGAGCCTTTCCCTTAAGATCAAGAACACATCAAGGATGCCCACTCTCGCCACTATTGTTCAACATAGTACTAGAAGTCCTAGCAACAGCAATCAGACAACAAAAAGAAATAAAAGGTATTCAAATTGGCAAAGAAGTCAAATTCTCTCTTTTCACAGATGACATGATACTTTATGTGGAAAACCCAAAAGACTTCACCCCCAAATTACTAGAACTCATACAGCAATTCAGTAATGTGGCAGGATACAAAATCAATGCACAGAAATCAGTTGCTTTCTTATACACTAACAACGCAACTGTAGAAAGAGAAATTAGAGAAACAATTCCATTTACAATAGCACCAAAAACCATAAGATACCTCGGAATAAACCTAACCAAAGAGGTAAAGGATCTATACTCTAGGAACTACAAAACACTCATGAAAGAAATTGAAGAAGACACAAAAAGATGGAAAAATATTCCATGCTCATGGATCGGAAGAATAAACATTGTTAAAATGTCTATGCTACCCAGAGCAATCTATACCTTCAATGCCATCCCGATCAAAATTCCAATGACATTTTTCAAAGTGCTGGAACAAACAATCCTAAAATTTGTATGGAATCAGAAAAGACCCCAAATCACCAAGGAGATGTTGAAAAAGAAAAACTAAGCTGGGGGCATCACGTTGCCCGATTCCAAGCTATATTACAAAGCTGTGATCACCAAGACAGCATGGTACTGGCACAAAAACAGACATACAGACCAATGGAACAGAATAGAGAACCCAGATATGGACCCTCAACTCTATGGTCAAATAACCTTTGACAAAGCAGGAAAAAGCATGCAATGGAAAAAAGACAGTCTCTTCAATAAATGGTGCTGGGAAAATTGAACAGCCACATGCAGAAGAATGAAACTCGACCATTCTCTAACACCATTCACAAAGATAAACTCAAAGTGGATGAAAGACCTCAATGTGAGACAGGAATCCATCAAAATCCTAGAGGACAACATAGGCAGTAACCTCTTTGACATCGCCCACAGCAACTTCTTTCAAGATACATCTCCAAAGGCTAGTGAAACAAAAGCAAAAATGAACTTTTGGGACTTCATCAAGATAAAAAGCCTCTGCACAGCAAAGGAAACAGTCAACAAAACAAAGAGGCAACCCACAGAATGGGAGAAGATATTTGCAAATGACACTACAGATAAAGGGCTGGTATCCAAGATCTATAAAGAACTTCTCAAACTCAACACCCAAAAAACAAATAATCAAGTCAAAAAGTGGGCAGAAGATATGAAAAGACACTTCTCTGAAGAAGACATACAAATGGCTAACAGACACATGAAAAAATGTTCATCATCATTAGCCATCAGGGAAATTCAAATCAAAACCACATTGAGATACTACCTTACACCAGTTAGAATGGCAAAAATGGACAAGGAAAGAAACAACAAATGTTGGAGAGGTTGTGGAGAAAAGGGAACCCTCTTACACTGTTGGTGGGAATGCAAGTTGGTACAGCCACTTTGGAAAACAGTGTGGAGGTTCCTCAAAAATTTAAAAATAGAGCTACCCTATGACCCAGCAATTGCACTCCTGGGTATTTACCCCAAAGACACAGATGTAGTGAAAAGAAGGGTCATACGCACCCCAATGTTCATAGCAGCAATGTCTGCAATAGCCAAACTATGGAAGGAGCCGAGATGCCCTTCAACAGATGAATGGATAAAGAAGATGTGGTCCATATAGACAATGGAATATTACTCAGCCATCAGAAAGGATGAATACCCACCTTTTTCATCAACATGGATGGGACTGGAGGAGATTATGCTAACTGGAATAAGTCAAGCAGAGAAAGTCAATTATCATATGGTTTCACTTATTTGTGGAACATAGGAATAGCATGGAGGACACTAGGAGAAGGAAGGGAAAAATGGGAGGGGGGGAATTGGAGGGAGAGATGAACCATGAGAGACTATGGACTCTGAAAAACAAACAGGGTTTTAGAGGGAAGGGGGGAGGGGGGATTGGTTAGCCCGGTGATGGGTATTAAGGAGGGCATGTACTGCATGGAGCACTGGGTGTTATAAGAAAACAATGGATCGTGGATCACCACATCAAAAACTAATGATGTATTGTATGGTGACTAATATAACATAATAAAATTTAAAAAAAAAAGAAGAATTCTACTCTTTGCTTGCATTATGCAAAGACCAATAAAGAGAATCTAATTCATAACACAAAGTTATAATTTTTAAACTCCTGGTTTCTGTTCTCTGATCCTCCCTTATGGAAGCTGCTCTAGAATCTTTTATTCTTTGCTTCTCACTTGCCATTTTGTAGCAAAATATGTTCTCCTTGATAAAAAGCCCATAAAGCGGGGTGCCTGGGGTGGCTCAGTCAGTTAAGCATCTGCCTTCAGCTCAGATCATGATCCCAGGGTCCTGGGATAGAGCCCTGCATCGGGCTCCCTGCTCAGCGGGGAGCCTGCTTTTCCCTCTGCCTGCCACTCCCCCTGCTTGTGCTCTCTCACTCTCTCTCTCAAATAAATAAAATCTTAAAAAAAAAAAAGCCCATAAAGGTTTTTGCTCTCCCCTCTGCCACCCCCACTCCCAGCTCTTAGGTAAATCAACTCAGCCTCTTGGATTTCTCTTCAAAATTTTTTTCTCCTTTGTCCATTACTAAGATTCTCTCCCCCAAAGGAGAGCCCAGAATCTGATGCAGAGGGCAAGAATCTTTTCCTCTGATGAGAGTGAAAGGAAGGAAGAGACTGCAAATATACATTTAGCAATGTTTTGTGTCCCGATTACACATTAATAATTTTATTCCTCTTATAAATCAAGGGCCTACTCACTCATACTGATTTCATTTTTCCCCTAGAATAGCTCTTGATGCTGTAGCCTCTCTTAGTGTTTAAACAGTGGCTCTCCCTCTGTGGTATGGAAGCAAAAAACACGAGCACCTGCTCCCCTTGGGACACTGCATGAGTCACTTAATCTCAGTCTTCCGTTTTCTCTGTAGTGTATATAAACTATGATTTGGGGCAATCCAACACTCTGAGGATCGGACTCCTTCTCAGTTCTGTGAATTAATGGCTAGATTATGTATTAACCGGTAATATTAACTGATCTTAAGAAAATATGTGTCAAGGAAAAGAGGGTGGCTTGCACTGAAAATGTCTCCTTGGAAGAGAATTTGGGATATTCATAGCTGATCAAGATTTTCTGAATTTAGGTAAAATATCTCTAAGCAACCCTTCTTCCTATCTTCTTATGATATATTTCTGATTAATAGTTTGACCCCCAAATACATTGATTCCAGGAGGAAGGAAATAGTGCCCAAGGATACAGTACACAAAAGTTATGGTCATTGGGGATGGAAGTGTCCTGTTATAAATTAGAATTTTGGCATTCAGGATTATATATCAGCCTTTTTTGGATTAAGGTAGTGTGAATCTGTTATTGAAACCCTGATCATTTTAGAGTATATGAAATTGAATAGATTATTAACTTGTCAAACTGAGAACACAACTTGAAATGTAGTGGCCTATTGGTCAACATCTCTATCTGAATGTCACTCAATACCTTAGCAATATGTGAAATTAAATGACTAAAAACTACCCACTAAGGGATTGTAAAAATTAAAGAGATTGGGTATGTTAAAGTTTTGAGCACAAAGTCTGACTCAAAGTCGCTTAAAGTTTTTTGTATGAATACATTTTTCTATTTATCTCTTTACACTGAATTGTTTCAGTTTTTTATCATTAAATCTACAAGGAAGGAAAACAAAATATTCCGTGTTGTGCTCTAACCAGGGAGAGGAAATCTCCTCTAAAGTTTTGATCATGTTAAAAGAAAAAAATTACAGAACTTCTGCTAG
Source organism: Halichoerus grypus (assembly GCF_964656455.1). Taxonomy (NCBI): domain Eukaryota; kingdom Metazoa; phylum Chordata; class Mammalia; order Carnivora; family Phocidae; genus Halichoerus; species Halichoerus grypus. Next base: position 38,384,223 of record NC_135713.1, read on the forward strand.
CTTCCCCCCGCCCCGCTTTTTTTGTTTTTTTCTTTTTTTTAGACACCCATGATAGAAAGCCTTTTAGGTTAGCAGAGCTTCTTAAAAGTTTTATGCTGTGAAATGGTAGTCACCCACAGTAGAAAGTCTTTTCTGTTAAAACATACTCAATTACACGTCTAGTTTAGAGTAGAAGGCCGAAAACTAAATCATATTGCCTAAAAAATTAATAGGAATTTGGGGGCTAGAGGCTAGCAGATAGAGAGGACCAGAGACAAAAAGATGAAGGCAACCAAAACTTAAGGAGGTCATATGTATAGCAAAAATTATGTGAAGATAGGAAATTGGTAATGAATGTTAGAACAATGATGATTAATATTCTATTTCTTATTTTGTCTCCATAGTTATAGCATGTAATCACTCTATTACTGTCTAGTTTGGGCTGCTATAACAAATTACCGTAGACTGGGTGGCTTAAATAACAAACATTTATTTCTTATGGTTCTGGAGGCTAGAAGTCCAAGATCAGGATACCAGTATGATTGGGTTCTTGGTGAGGCCCCTCTTCCTGGTTATGTCCATATGTGGCCTATCCTCCGTGTGCACATGCAAAGAGGAAGCAAACTCCCACCCTCATGACCTCATTACCTCCTAAAGGCCCCATCTCTAAACACCATAACATTAGGGATTAGGGTTTCAAAATGTGAAGTTGGGTAGGATACAAACACTCAGTCCACAGCAAACACCCTCAAAGTCAAAGTCAGCCACATGCTCAGCCTTGTGTTATTGGCAGTTTGGGGAACTGAAATAAGCAGGGCAGCATCCAGGATGGGGAAAAGTGCTGTGAAGAAGAGAGAAGTCACATAAGGTAAGATTCAGAGCAGAGACTAAGAATAATAAGAAATAACAACCCCAGGAATCCTTAAGAGATTGGGGAGATAAGGAATGTAGTTGAGGATGGTGGTTTCCCAGTTGGCACTGAGGCTGGACTTGTGACCTCAGTAATCTGGGAGAATTGGAAATTTTTAGGCAGTTGATATTTGGATCACACTTGTGGGGCTCAGCACCCCAAAATGTACTGTGTCCTTGTTGCCTAATGATGATGATGGAAATAACAAAAGTCACAGCCACCAACCCAGCTGTGTTCTCCTCCTTCTGGGCACCTTGGTTCTAAAACCACAAACCACAACCTGCACATGCTTATCTATGAAACTGGGACAGATACTCCTGGCCTATTCAAATAAATGCATACTTTAATCAATCATCTTTCCAATATGCACAACTGTAAAAATTATTCATACTGCTTTATTTTCCAAGAATTCACCTGCACAGACACACTTCTGTGTTATGTAAAAGCATTCTGTAGGGTTTATCTATGTTGAATTTTTAGGAAATTTTTTATAAATGTGTTCCTTTCCTCAAAACTTTTTATCCCTGCAAACATCTCCCTTCTTCTGTTATTTTTTTTTTTAATTTTAATTCTAGTATAGTTACATAGTGTTATGTTAGTTTCAGGTGTACAATATGGTGATTTAACAATTCTGTACATTACTCAGTGCTCATCATGATGAGCATACTCTTAATCCCAGTCACCTATTTCATCCATTCCCCCACCCACCTCTGGTAACCATCAGTTTGTTCTCTATAGTTAAGAGTCTGTTTTTTGGTTTGTCTCTTTTCTTCTTTGCTTGTTTCTTAAATTCCACATGTGAGTGAAATCATCTAGTATTTGTCTTTCTCTGACTGACTTATTTTGCTTAGCATTATACCCTCTAGGTCCATCCATATTATTGCAAATGGCAAGATTTAAGTCTTTTTTATGGCTTAGTAACAGTCCAGTGAATGTGTGTGTAACTTCTTTATCCATTCATCTATCAATGGACACTTGGGTTGTTTCTGTAACTTGGCTATTGTAAATATTCCTACAATAAACATAGGGATGCATATATATTTCCAAATTAGAAAACATTTCCCTTCTTAACTTGCATCTACAAATGTTGCTTTAACTATGAAAGTGTGCATTTTATTATGAGTGTTACCAAAACTGAAGAATCCCATGTACCTAATTTTATCTCCTTTCTCCTGCCTAAGCCTCTAGGTTTATAATCGCCTCCTCATTTTTATCATATTAAATTATGATCAAGGCCTCTACCTTTCCATCTCAGTTGGCTACTTTCTCAATATCCAATATGTTCTCCTTTTAAAATGCATGATTCTAGATGTGTAGACTACAGCTCAGGTGAAAACCCAATCCTCTTAAATGAAACCAAAAAGCACCATCACTGTTCTCCTCTGAATGACACGGAAATCCTTCCATTTGGCTTTTGGGGGGTAGCTGCCTTTTTTTTTTTTTTTGAGGGGATGAAGAGTAGGACAGCTCAGTTTTTAAAGAGGGACAATGTTGGGTGAAAGGGAAACTCCTATGATAAAAAAAAGTTGAGAATTGCTCATGTCATGTAGGAAATTCTTTAAAGACAATTTATATGCCTATAGCTTCAAAAAACGTCTTAGAAGAGAATGGAAATTTTTGGTATTCCATTCTCAACTCTGACATTTAAATTGCTTCCTTAAAAAAAAAAAACCCACTTGATGAAAAGACAAAGGGTTATTGTTAATTTGCCAAAGAAATGAATTAGAATATATAACGGAATTACTATACAACCATATGGTAACACCATTATTTTTAGTTTCTTTTTATCTTCATCCTTGTCTATCCTAAATTTCTGTCTCTAAATACAGATCTTTGTCTGCACTAAATCTCTACCTTCACTTAGCCTTAGCAGTTTCCTCTGAAAATCCAGTCATGTGAGATTACTAAAATGTATTTATTACCAACTTAAAGCAAAACAATTAACAACCAAATGTCTACCTACCTGTCCTCAGCTGAAATGCTTGCATGCACATTCACACACACACACACACACACACACGCACACACAATCCTTTCCATCATATTCTCTGCTCCCTCCCCTCAAGGCTTGCTCCACTATGATATGCAGTGGGAAGTAAGAATAATCTGTGACAAGTTATAAGTAAGTTATTTAACAAATCATACTCTCTGGCTTTTTGTACTACAGGCTTTGCTAGGCTAATTGTAGAAATTAATAGCAACTTTGCACTGTATTGGCAAAATGGAAACAATTGTAATATATAAATGTGTATTAAAATTCTCACCAAAATATCACATCCTAAATTAAAACATGGCCTTATAGAAGTACATATAAATACACCTGCTTCTAGGATTCACAACACAGCACTGGATATATTCTTGTTGTTGTTTTGTTTTTTTTTTTTAACATTATCACATTGTATGAGATACTGTTGTATTGTAGTTATTTATTTAAATGTGTTTTTTCCTCAAACAAACCTCAGAAGCAGGACCCAGTGCAAATGAAAATGCAGGGCCCCTTGTTCAAAAATCTTTAAAAATTTCATGACAGTGACACCTGAGTATTAAGCCAAGCATTGAGCCTTCTGAGAATGGGGCCCTGTGCCACCATAAAGGTTGCACACTCATGAGGCCAGCCTTGCTCACAACAATCTGTCTTATTTATATTTGTAACACCCAAGCTTATAGCAGTGTCTGAAAGCAAGCACTCAGTAAATGAATGCTGGAAGACTAAATCAATAAGCAGTAAGGCCCTAGAATTATACAGTATTATATAAAGAAAGGCAGACTCATTTGCACTGAAAAATAAAAATTTGCCCTTGTTGTAGAGTTATTTTACCCAGAATTTCTGGTAGATGAAATGAGGTGTTAATCAATCATTTAAAAGGTGCTTGCTACCCTCATATATATAGACCTCTTTTGTACCTATTTCAGAGACTTTTAAAAAGTTAAAAGCCATAAAAGAAGATGTCAATGGATGCCAGTATCCAAGAGACTGGATTCTGATATTTTATTAGGAAATTGGGAGGCTGAGAGCAAGGATGTACTTCTTTCTACACTTGGTCCCCTTCTCACCACCACAACCTTCCCATTCACAGCCCCATCTATATGTACACTTTGCAGTACAACATTGCACCTTCACATTCTTGCCCTGTCTTTTTATTCCTGTATGTTCCATACTCTAAGCCCAGTGGTTCCTCGCATTCCAGAAGACAACTTAAATCTTCAGCTGGAATTTTTTTTGGCTATTTGTGTATATATGACTTAAGATTTACAAGTCTAACCTATCTGATATATCAGTTGAGATTCTTCAATTAGAATAACATTGTCCAACATTGTTCACTTGAAACAGTGGCTTCTCAGCAGAGGGATGGCTCAGGCAGAGGCCTTCAGCCCAGATGCCCATCAGAACCACCACCTGGATGAGAGAACAAGCTTACAAAAATCAGAACTATCCCCTCCCCCCTCCAGCATCTTCTAGATCAGAATCTACACAGAACTTTCTAGGCTCTTCCAAAATGGTCAGTTACTTTTATTTCCTTTTAATATGTCCCCATTCTGAGTTTTTGCCTTTGGGCCAAGACCTAAACTGGCACTGCTCAAACTTAAATATAATAAGAAAAGCTGTTCTCATGACATTTATGACCTGATAGGAAAGATTAAGTACCAGAAATTCCACAGGAAATCATCTTATTCTAAGATTTCCAGTCCAAATTTGCTGACTCAAGATCATTCTGGGTTTAGAGAAGTATCCATCTCAGGTGCTTTCACAGACCTGAGCACCAAATCTTTTGATGTCATCTTATCACTTGCTTAGATCAGATCCTGTTCAGGTTCCAAATCTCCAACCCATACTGGATGGCTCCAAGGACAGGGTCTATGCTGAGTAGTCCTGCAATATAAATGGATACCCTGCCTCAGAAATCTTCTTGAGTGATATTTTCTTGGTCAAGTTTGTAAGAAATAGTCTAGCAGGAAGGACAGACGAACTTGGAGGAAATGCTATTAGAGATGGAATTTCAAATATCTGGAAGAAATTCCATAAGGCCCTTAGTGAGTAGAATTTATAAAGACTGCAACCCACAACTCTGTATTTGTGCTGCAGATTTTCACCTGTCCAGAGCAAATGTTCAGACATTGCTCTCTTGGCTCCTTTCTCCACTCCTGTGGAGCCCTCTTTTTTTATGCTCCATATTAGCCCTTTCTTGACATTCTCCTCATTGATTCTCACCCTAAGCAAATTGATGGGTAAATCCCCCAAGGAATTTGAAGCATTTCTGCCTTTATAGAAAAGGGCCTGAGCAACTTTTATTTATTATTAGATAAAATCAATTGTCTAAGTTTTCTTTTGGTATTCTTGGCATATGAAAGATTGCTGACAAGGCCAACTTCATAATTATATAGTTAATGAAACTAAACCAAATGTACTAAAATGTTGGGCCAGAACTACTCTGACATTTATCGAATATTTCAATAACCACACATGTGGCTTCAGTAAGGCTTCTAGCATGCAAATAAAGTGGTTTTTTAAATTTTGGACAGTTTTCAGATTCAGCTCTTCTGATCTATCTTGTTTATTCCTGCTGAGATGTTGATTTTTGCAAGTCACTGGGTATCTTCTCTCATCATCATAACTTTAAAAGTGTACATGCATCTCTGTCTACAGGGCAGATGGATGATCTTATCTCTCCTTTTCATTTCAGCCAATTTAAAAATTATTATATTAGTGTAATATCTCTAACTGCAGTCCTAGTTTCAAGGTCCTAATTATTGCCTAATATAAAATCTTCCCAAAGTATATTTGTAAATCAAAACTGCTTCACCTGCTCTAGTCATCAGGCTATGAACCTACTGGTTCTTTTCCAAGACATACGATTGAGTCATAGATTCATCTCAGGCACTCCCAGGCAGGCATACAGCCTACATTCCTTTCCAAGAAGAAGATACATGTGCTCACAAGTCACTGAAACGGGCATGCCCACCACTTAGAATTGCAACCTTCACTTTTCCTGGCTGCTAAACGGTAAAGGGTCCCAAACCATTTTGGGGAGTAGGAGTTTGGCTTATTTACCTAATCAAACATACACAATGTCTATGATTTATGCACACACACACACACCTGTGTACATATATATGTATGCGTGTGTATACATATGTTTGGGATAGCTCTTGGATCAAACCTTTCCTTACTGAGAAATTCTTTGGTTATAACTGATTATATTCAAAATTAGTAACAGCCAAGATTCTTAGAAATTTGCTTTAGACTTTATCTTAGGTCAGTTTCCCTAGAAAGAGAGCCTGTGATGAAGATTCCTGTGCAACAATTTATTGAGAAAATAATATCAGGAGAAGGAAAATAAGGCATGCAAGGTAGGGCAGATGATCTTATCTCTCCTTTCATTTCAGCTATTTATAAGTCATTGTATCAGTGTAATAGTTCTTGCTGCAAAAGTTGTTGAGGAGAAGGGAGGACGTTAAGGGGAAATAAATAAATAAATAAATAAATAAATAAATAAATAAATAATAAATAAATAAATATATAGTTTCAGCTAGTGACTAACTTCAACCTGATCCCACAGGGAGCTCTGAAGCAAGAATTGCATCATAGAATTGGTCCCATCTTAAGGCAAGGAAGCCATATTTTTGTACCCTGGGTCAGTCTTTGAAGAGGAGAATCATGTCCCAGGAAGGAGGGCTGCCATTTGGCCAGGGGCAAACCTCCAGAGAAGGAGGCAGCTGTGAGGCATTAGGCAGTCAACATTCACAGCAGCTAGGAGTTAAGTACATCCTCCTTTAAAGAGGTTCTACATGGGCGCCTGGGTGGCTCAGTTGGTTAAGCGACTGCCTTCGGCTCAGGTCATGATCCTGGAGTCCCGGGATCAAGTCCCGCATCGGGCTCCCTGCTCGGCAGGGAGTCTGCTTCTCCCTCAGACCCTCCCCCCTCTCATGTGCTCTCTTTCTCATTCTCTCTCTCTCAAATAAATAAATAAAATCTTTAAAAAAAATAAAAATAAAGAGGTTCTACATAGGACACCAGTATCCACTAGTCTACTTCTCACACTGGATTCTCACATTAAGTTTACTCCTTCCGGGCACAGCTTCTCCGAGATTTAGATCACTTACAAATTCAGGGAAGACTACAAAATGTAATTTAATTGATCAAATTACAATCGACTGCTACAGTTGATTCCAAGGTTGTAACTAATATTCTTTATCTCCCTCCTCCACCATCCATTGCAGATTTCCTCTATAGCCAGCATCTGTGCCAAACTAGGTGGTTTTCTTGGTGGGCCCACATCCTTGAGAATCTAAGTCCTAGGGACCATCTTCTTGTCAGGCTGAGGTTGCTATGGTTACTTTTACACTTAAAACTGAACATGGTAAAATCAAAAGATACCAAAATGGATCAACTTAGTGACAAAAACATTCTCCATGCCCCCATTATGCAGCAGCAGCCCTACCTCCTCATGATAACTGGGGTCAATTATCTACCATTCTGTAACCATAAACTTAGCCTGCTGGTCTACTGGCATGAAAAACCCAAAAATGACCATGCACCAAATGTTTATAGGGATTTTTACCATGATTCTGGAGGAAGAATTCTCCCTCTTAAAACCAGAACCTCCAGGTCCACAGAGCTTACAGTTGCAGGAATGAGAAGCACAAATTCCCCAAATGGGTCAATAGAAGTAATGGTGAGTACAGCCACTTCTACTTCCACCCCTTGGTTCTCAGACACATAAAACAGCATATGATAGCCATTAGTTTAATGTGCACATCACATCCTGAAGGATGGTACCCCATCCACACAGGATGTCACCCTCAAGTTGGTACCTCAACTGAGAAGAGCAATTCCACTGCTCTACCAGGCAATCCAGTTTGGGAATGGTGTGGTAGGTGGTAAGACTACTGGATTCCATGGTCATGTGATTACCATCACACCTGCCCTGCCATAAACTTAGTTCCTTTGTTCAAGGAAATATTAAATGAGATCATATGTCAATAGATTAGATACTTTGTGAACATTTGGGTAGTGATGCTAATCAAGGCAGGAAAGGTCAGTCCACACTGGAATACAAGACAATCCTGTCAGAATGAATCACTGTCCCTATTAGGGTAAAAGGGAGATCTAAGTAAAAACTTTCCCCCAAATAGCTGCTTGGTCTCCTTGAGAAATGGCACCTTAGTAGGGACTCAGCATTGGTCTTGGTGGCTAATAGATTGGACATTAGTAATAGCAGTAGTTTGATCAGCCTTTGCAAGTGAGAGAGAACTCATGTTGTTGGGCCCATTCAAAGCCTCCCTCTCTATGGCCTCCAACTGTGGACACTCCATTCAGAAGCCCATTGCACAAGCCCTGAAGTGACTGAGGAGAGAGGAAGGCTAACACCTATCTTGTCCACTTAGTTGTTTAGTACCTCTTCTGCATTAAGGTGAAACATAAAGTTACTTACACTTTGTGCCCTTTTCTAAAGTTCCAACCATATGCCTCTTCCCCAGACATCATTATCACTGATCTTCCAATCTTGCTCCTATCAAGCTTCTGACCAATCAACTAAATCATTCACCACTGCCCTGAGTTTACATATGTCCAACCAGCTAAACCATTCACCATCACTCATGAGTCGGGATATCTTATCTCAGGCCACCTTTCACTCCAACAAAGTGACTAAGCGAAATCACTAAATCACTGAATAACTGCCCATTTGAGGGATTTCCTCTCACCACTGTCATGCATCCTTGCATGTGACTGTAGTAGAGCGGTAGTCCATTTTTAGTTTATAGCCACATATCAAGTTGAATGATCTATAAACCAAGCTCAGGCTTTTGCTTCTTATTAGCCATTTGTAAGAAAGCCCCAGAGACAGCAGATGTGAGCCGAAGGAGAGGCATTGGTGAAACACTGGTCTGTGACATAAGTGTGTCACGCAGCTTACTTTTGCTCCCTGGAACTGCTCAAGCCTCAGCCTGGATCTACCACTTCCGTGGTAGATGTTGGGCCCAAACTTATTACTTGGTGGGCTGAGAGCATCCAGCTCATAATGAGAAGTTATGTCTGAATGGTCACATGATATCACATGATTAGATGCTCAATTTCTACCAAGGCCTAATAGCATTCCAGGATCTGGAATGGGAAGTTTTTCAAATGGGAAGTAATTCTATTACAGATGGCATGACCTTGCTCTAGAACCTTTGCTGAAATTCCCTTATTGGGACTGTCCAGATGCACCAGAAAGTGCTTTTCTCTAGTAGAGATACCTCTAGCACCAGAGGGTCTGCCAGACCATATCGCTCAAGAGTAGGACTGCTTGTTGAACAGCCTGGACTTGCTGCAGACTCCTTTCTTGCTCTGAGATCCACTCAAAACAGCCTTTCACCTTCTCAAAGAATGGATCACAGCAATACTCCCAAGTACAGAATATGCTGCCTCCAAAACCCGAACAGGCCTACCAAGGAATGTGCTTCTTTCTTAGTGTTAGGAAGTGTATGGTGCAACAATTCATCCTTTACATTCAATGAAAATGCTCCAACATGCCTCACAACACTGGAACCTGTAAAAATGTCACTAATGTGACAGGCCCCTGAATCTTTTAAGAATTCATCTCTTTCCCTCAGGAGCACATGTGTCTTACCAAGGCATACATTTACCACTTCTTGCTCATCAGATCTAATTAATAAGATACCATCAATAAAAGTGGACCAATGAAGTGTTCTGCAGAATGTCCAAATGATCCAGCTCTCTTTAGTTTACATTACAGTGAGAGGAAAATGAACATAGCCCTGGGATAAGATTGCAAATGTATATTGCTGCCCATCCCATGTGAATAGGAACTGCTTCTGATTCTCATTTTTTAATGGATATTAAAAGCATGTATTTGCCAGCTCAATAGTTTTCTACCACATAAAGAGGCTGTATTATTCTGCTCTCATGAAGATACTAGATTTGGCACAGCAGCTGCAATTAGTTAAGTTTGCATTAGTCCACTGCCATCCTCCCATGAGCCATCCAGTTTTTGTAAGAACTAGACTGGTGAATTAATTGGGGATATGATAAAGGTTATCACCCCTGCATCCCTTAAATTTTTAATCTACCAACCTCTTAAAAAATGATATTGTTTTTATTTACTCTGACAGGGTGGAGGCAATTTCAAAAACTACCTGGCTTTTCTGACGACAATAGCTTTTACTCTAAAGGTCAAGGAACTAATGTGAAAGTCCTGCTGACTACAGAGTATGTTCTTTCTGATTATGCATTCAAAAACAGAGGAAATGACCACTAGGTGAGTCTCTAACCCCAGTGAACACAGTGAAATAGACATAGATCAAGACTTCATTTTTTTTTTTTACCTGATCCTGTATGCTGCTACTCTAACAGGGGACAATTGAGGGACTTTGGGTCCTTAGGTATCAGGATCAACAAAGACCCAGATCTATCAGTTCATGAAATGTTAGGATATATCCCTCTCCAAAGTATACTGATACCTAAGTAAGTGGCAGTAGGTATCTTGAGGGAAGGACTGAGCATCCCACTGTTTATGTACTCGTGGTGTTGCTAAGTCTTTTTATATGGACTTCTAGCTGCTCCTTCAGTAGATGGGCTCTATGTCTAAGAATTTCCTCAGTATATAAACTGGGCAAGGAATTGTGACTTTCTGGCAGCTGCCTGAGACTTTCTGATCACATATTTATGATCTATTTTGATTGCTATGTATATTAAGCAATATATACCCTTGTTGGATGCCCATCTATCTTGTCCCTAGGAATGTGATACTATATTAGCAATCTCCATACATCCCTGTGGATAATGCCTTCCTGGCTGCCATTCCAAGCTTCTGCCCATTATGTTAACTATGCCCACCTTGCTCTGACAATTAAGTGCTACTACCTGTCTACTCCCAGATCCTATAATCCCCAAGTCTATAATAGCATCTCCTACTCAGCCCTAGTGTAGAGAACAGCCACCTCAATGCTTCTTAAAAATACTGGTTCTCCCTTACTGGCACCCTCCTTATTGTTGTAATAAGTAAAGTCTCCTCCAGGACCTCCCAAGGAATATAGTCAGAGATGGTGGCTTTTCCAGTCTGAAGTAACAGCCCCATTCTAACATGCCCACTTTCTGAGCCTTTTAATAATTTCCTTCATAGTCTGCCACAGAAATGTTGGCACCTCTATCTATCTCATTAAGTGTGGAGCAGCAATTGACAAACTACGGCCCTTGAGCCAGATCCATCCCCTTCCTTTTTTAGTAAGTAAAGTTTTATTGGAACACCCAATTTATTGACCACACCCATTTGTTTATATATTGGTTATATTACTCTCAAGTTCAAAATATTTGCTATCCTGCCCATTACAGAAAAAGTCTGCTAACATTTGATGCATGGCATTGCTTTTTCCCATCTTCTAAGAGCCATCCCAGTAGAGCATTAAAACTGACTCTTTGGACCTCTGCCAGAGTGTTAAATCCTGTCACAGAAAAGTGGCCCATATCAATACACTATCCCTAATCCAGCTTTATACTCCTCCCCAGTAGCTTCAAGATCCACTCCTAGGCATCATCTCTTTGATCCTGCCAGTACATGTTAACTAAGTCCAGCAGCTTTTTGGTGTTTAATACCTCTTCTTCAGCAGGCTAACAATTCCCCAGTCTAATTTTGCTAAGTTTGACCCAAGTTATGGTCTGGTAGGCAGAAAGAGAAAGAGAAACAACTCTTGAGGAAGATTTTCCCAAAGATGCCTTTCTCCTCTGAGACCTCTACAATGGTCCTTAAGCAGGAGAGAGGGAACTTTATCTTCCAATAAAGGATAATGGTCAATTCTGAAAACCTAAGAGAGTTCAGGGAAATCTAGGATTTCAAGGTACTCAAGTGCATCTACTTAGATATTCCCATCTCAGTCTCCCACTTCTTTCCTATCAGACCTCTGACTTTGGATTAGGAGACCTTCTTAGGCTGAGAATTCAATCTTCTCTAAAGTTTCCTGCCACTTGCAATTAAGTCCTGTTCCAGGCTATTGGCTTTGTCTGCCCTCAATCTACAGAATTTAGAGGATTTCTGACTCATATTTTGTCTTAAACTACTGATTAATAGTTTGGAGATTATCATTATCTCTCTTCAACATATAAATGCCATTTAGCAAAAGCAAACCATTCCACTGTCCATAGAGTTACTCTTTTCCTTGTACTTTTCAAATGCCAGAAACACTGAATCAGTTAGTATACCTCCTTCCATCTGTAGCCTATGCCAATTCACCATAGGTGAGCATCTTAGCAAGTGCACTTCTGCAGCATGTCAGGAACTATCAGGGCTCCACCTATCCAGGAGCCACCTAGCCAGTGACTAACCCACATCCAGAATCCCATCTGCAGAGATCACTTCTTAGTACTATTCCTAGTACCAAATGCCCTAGGAGCAGAGCCTGAGATGGAAATTCTTGTATGGATAATTTATTCAGAGATTACTCTCAGGAGAAGAGGAGCAAAGAAAACAGAATATGCCATGATAAAACTAAACAAGGATGAGGTCTCAACTAGAGATCAACCTTGCCTGATACATTTAGGAATTCTGAAGCATGAATGTATTACAGATTTGTTCCTACCTTGAGGCTAGGGGTCTCTGCACTGCTTTCTTCAACTTCTCTCCTACCCTCACAGGCATAGCAGCCAAGATGAAGTACCTCCCATTAGGTTGTGAGAAATTATCTAGAGAAGGAGGCTACTGTGAGTCTTTAGGAGCTGACACTCATAGATGAGGGATGGATATACTAGCATGGTAAAAGGGATCTAGGTGGGTACCAACAGCCTACTACATACTAAATACACTGGAAAAATACTGCTGCTTAAACTGAGCAGCAATCTCCTTGGGGAGATTGCCTTCCAGATCCTCTATCCTACTGAACACTGGCTGTCCTTAATTGCCATTTGGGACAAGGGCCATCCTGAGATGTAGGAGGAATGGAGGTTTGGTGTGAATTTCAGGACTGCTAACCAGTCTTTTGACTATTCTAACATAAGTATTCATTTGTTTTGGCTAAATGAAGGACTGAAATATAAACTTTCTCAACAGGATCAAAGTCATCAACATTTTATTGTGAATTCTGTTATCAAGTCTTTCTAACTGGACCAGTATTAGAACAAATATTCAGAGAGAAATGGGGAGGAAAGAGGGAGGTTTGAACCAGGGCAATAACTTTAGGATGTCAGATCCTTGAGGAATAACTAGAAAAGCAAAAGGTAACATGAGGAAACCACATCTTTGATAAAGGTTCATCATTAGGCATATCCCTATGAGAAGGCGGAAGGAAGTCAAAAACAAACTCCAATAGATTTTCTACAATAATTTACTTGGATTTGACTTTTGGTAGACAAGACTCAGGAGGGACTTCAGTTCACTCTGGAAAGTAAGAATTATCCCTGATCTCTGATAACTATTCTTAGTTTTCCTATAATATTGTTACCAAGAGAGAAAAAAGGTTATTCCAGGTTACAGCACCACCAAGAAAAGAAAAAAAAATCTTTATTTAGCATTTGTTTCATATCCAGGCAACTAATGCACCCACTCTCTTCCAATAAATGTAACTAAAATAGCAGTGCTGATAAAACAGCACAGACAAGAATAAAAGTGTTATAGGTACTCAAGGGAAAGAGTTTTAAGAAAATGGCAAGATGAGCAAAATCATTGTTCTCTAAGTTACAAAAATTTGTTGGATTCAATATTGTGTGATCTTAGAAAAGCTGTAGCAGTTCTAGGTGTCCCATCAGGTCCCAAAGTAAATAATCCTAAGGGCTCTTAGTGAACTGGGAAATTCTGTACTCCTATGATTGATCACAAAAGAGACTGAGAAAGGGGATACGATCCAGAGGAAGAGAAGCAAAGTCTCCAACAACATTAGTGCTGGAACTAGTACTAGATTCTGAGCTTTTTCACTGTGCAGCCAGTGCTGCTTCTACTCACACCCCTTCCCTAATCCCACATCCCCTGACATATGATTGCCCTCTATACAGAGCTAGAACAATTCTGCCTGGAACCTAGTCTTACTTGTTACCTTGTATCCAAACAAGGTTAAAGCCATTCACCCAAATGTTCTCCCTGGCCGCTTATCATTATTTCTATGAATAATTTACTGAAGTAACTTCAGAGAAAGGGACTAAAGGGAAGTTGTCTCTCTACATAAGGATGTTTTAGGCTAATGGTATGACCCTCTACTTAAAAATGAAATGGAGATATCAATATCAATAATCACTAACCTCATTTTTCTCAAAGATTGTCAATATTCAGGGCTAATGTATTTAAATCCCCTAGCAAATTTATTTTTAAATTAGGATACTTTACAACCACCTGTAACTGAAATGGTCTATTTGCTATTTTTAACTCCCACTATATCTGGTACTTTTCTGTCAAGAAGTCATGCTATACACAGGATAAGGAAAAATTAGAAATGCATTCTGGAATCTTCTATCAGCTGTTTCTTTCTGTAAGTTCTTAGAAAGCAAAATGAATATCTGAATTGAATTCAAGAATATGGATGATTTCAGGAGTCAGAGAAAGGGTTAGAGGATGATATTCCAGATTGAAAAAACAGCATGGTTATAAAAGTAGAGAAAGAGAAACGTAGAACATGTGTAATGTTCAAAAAGATTTCTGTAACCCAGATGTCATCTAGATCTTCCCAGCCCTTTCAAGATAGATATATATATACACACATACAAAATATCACTTCTTACCACCATTTACCCTTAGGGGTTCTCAAACTTCAGTGTACATATAAATCAAATTCTAATTCTGTAGGCTTGAGTAGAAGCCTGGGATTCTGCATTTTTAACAAACTCCCAGGCAAGGCTGATTCTGTTGGTCTGTGGGTCACACTTCACATAGCAAGGACCTAACAAATACATGTGTGCATATGAACATACACAAAGGTTTTATGTGTTTGTTGTTTCTTTGGTAGAATTAATGAGAAGGAGCTAAGCACCACATCTGGATGACATCATGTGGACTAGGGAGTAACCTTTACAGGCTGGAGAGAGAAATCCCTAAACTCAGCTAATTTAAAGGAAACAGGAGCTCAAATCCTGAGTCTCCATGATACTGTAACTCTCCCAAAAATTCACGGACTTATTGGAATAGGTTGTTGGACTTCTATATGATGTGGACTAGGGTGTTGAATCCATTTTATCAAAAGGGCTGGGAAGATCTAGGTAACATCTGAGTTACAGAAATTTTTTTGAATGTTACACATGTTCTATGATTCTCCTCCTCAACTTTTATGACCATGCTATTTCTTCAACCTCGAATACCATCCTTTTTTTTAAAGATTTTATTTATTTATTTATTTTATTTTTATTTTTTATTTATTTATTTATTTATTTATTTATTTATTTATTTGTTAGAGAGAGAGCACAAACAGGGAGAGTTGCAAGCAGAGTAGGCAGAGGGAGAAGTAGGCTCCCTGCTGAGCAAGGAGCCTGCGATCATGACCTGAGCCGAAGGCAGATGCTTAACCAACTGAGCCACCCAGGCGCCCCTGGAATACCACCCTTTAACCCTTTCTCTGACTCCTAGAATCATCTATATGCTTGGAGACTCAATTCAAATGTTCACTTTGCTCTCTAACAACTTACAGAAAGAAATGCAGATATAAGACTTCAGAAAGCATCTCTAATTCTTCCTCATCTCTGTATAGCATGACTTCCTGAAAAAAAACATCAAATGTAGTGGGAATTGAAATAGGAAGTAGACAGACCCTTTCAGTTACAGGTAACTGGGGGGAAATGTGCAACAGCATACCTTTATATAGTATTTCTGCTGTACAGACATAGTAAGCATAAATAACCTCAAGAGCATAAGTAATGGTAAAATGTAGTAAAACCATTAGAAAACATGATTCTTGAGTATTTTTACCTTTGTTTTTAATATAATTTAATTATAAGTTTACATAATTTAACTTTTAATAATAGCTGTATTTAACAACCAGTTTGCAGAATTCCTGAAATTTTAACAATGGGCTCTTGTGAGCCAGTACAAGTCAGTTCCAGTAATGTCATGCCTCAATTTCTAATCAAGTCAGTTATTCTGTTACCAAGGGTTGAGCTAATTAGTTTTTCTTAGTGTCTGAATGTCCTCATTCAAGTTTAAAAATGTAAAACCATCTCCTACATTTCCATGTTTCTATATTAAATAACTTGTGGAATTCTATAGTCACTACAAGTCTACTGAAGGTAATGAAGTGAATAAGCTCTCAGTTCCAAGGACAATTTGAAAAGAAAATGAAATAAGCACTCTTCTATTTTAGGATGTAACAAAGAACACTTGCACAGTGTATTGAAAGGTTTTCCAGAGGCCCATTTGGGATTGTCTTCACTTGTGATGCTTATCCCCATTGTGTCTGGCACCTGGATTCTCCACAGATTAAGTGGTCTAGGCTGTCAGCTTTCATTCTACCTGAGCCACTCACTAACTTTGTGAGGATAATGGGACAAGTCCTGTGACCTCTTGGTGTTTCCTGAAGTGTAAAATAAGATAAATAATGCAGAGTAAAATTCACATGATTATGTAAGGATTTCTTATTGATTGTCTAGAAGTCTAGAATTTTTGCAATGGGACCCACTTCCCTTGCCTTAGAGATCTTAAAAACACAATGTTATAATGTGGGTTTTGTTTCATTTTATAAAAAAGTAAAAAGTGTGATAATCGTATATGCTTTAGAATAGCACTGTCCAATAAACCCTTCCATGATGATGCAAATGTTCTATATCTACCCTAACATGATAGTCACTAGATGCGTGAAGCTACTGCCAGCTTGAAAGGTGGCTAGTGTGCCCAGTGAACTAAATTTTTAATTTTAAGTTATATTTAATACGTTTCATGTAACTAGTGGCTACTGCATTAAACAGAGCAACTCTGCACAGCAACAGATACAGATAGGCTCCATCCTTAGTAGCCTGATATTTATATTTTGGAATCTATAATAGTAGCACAAGGATATATTTGATTAATATAAATGTGTATAAAGAAAGTGTTTTTCAAACCAAATCTACCCACAAATATATTTAAAGGACCTACAGTGAACCTTTAAACAATTCTACACTAATAAGTAACCAAATTATGATATGTAAGACATGATCTATCTCCTTTGGCATATGAAACATTGCATGAAGGTTGTTCTTCATAGTTTTCTAAGAGATCTAGAGAATGATCTAATGCTCTGAATGTTCAGTGGTTAAACCGGAAGTTCTGAAAGTACAAACAAGAAAAATAAAAAGTAGAGCAAATGTCCAAAGAGTCACACTAAGTGCTATTGGAAGAAGAAGATTCTAATATCAAATGAACAGATTGGTAAGGAGTGATTCTCTACCCAGCAGAATTTCCACGATATGATCTTTATTGACAAAAAATAGACAAACACTTAGGACAGAAGCTGTTATTTCCCTGCTGTCTTTTGGAAGCTGTCAAAGCTGTCAAGAGTCAGTCTGGAAAACCTCCAGGAATAAAATAAAGGACTTTGAGTGTTGGATTTGCATTCCTGACTTTCAGGTTCATGATAAGCATCTGAATTGGTCTTTAACAAATAAGCAGGATTGCACCTTCCCAAGATCTCTATTATATGAGAAATGACACAATGAACCATTATTATTTGTTGGACCAGAAAACTAGGACAATACTTTAGTGGACATCAAAAGCAATAATTCATGCTATGATCAATTGGAGGGCAAAACCTTGGGGGCCCACAGAGAGTGGAAAGAATAATGTCATCCTAGGGAAATGGGGTGCCTGGAAATATTGCTTTCTTAGCTCTCC
The DNA here is from genome assembly GCF_964656455.1 of Halichoerus grypus. NCBI lineage: Eukaryota > Metazoa > Chordata > Mammalia > Carnivora > Phocidae > Halichoerus > Halichoerus grypus. The sequence goes on from NC_135713.1 coordinate 38,401,884, forward strand.
TACCCATTTTTCTCCTGGAACATTAATGAATTGAGCTACAGAACTATTCCACCTAGAAAAATCTATCCACACAGCTACAATATGATATTGTTACGGAACCTGGACTGGATCACCCAACGGAAGAACCAAGCGGCACTCGGAGATCTTGGAGGATATAAGGTTTATTTAACACCAGCGGGATTAGAGGAGAGTGGTTTTCAAAGGTCTGAGCCCCGAGCACAAACAAAGGGGGCAATTTAAACATTTCTACTTCTGCATACTTGGCACTTTTGGTGCATGTGTGAAGCAGGACAGGGAGAAAAACCCGAATTGGTGTGTGCAGGAAGCAGAGCAGGGAGAAGGACCCAGAAGAGCCCTGGGGGCAAGGACTGGGACTCTCTGGCTGGCTTGGTCAGCCATCTTAGGACACAGATTTTCCTTATCAATATAATAGAATACTCACTCCACAAAAGCAATATCAAAAAAGGCTTCTGTTTGTTTTCTATTTTTCCCCAATAAGAATGACTTAGAACAGGCACATACCTTTGTATTTTTTATACCTCTAGCAAAAGAGTCTTTAGACACATTTGCCAAGCAAATATTCAATGTTTTGCTGAGAATGATGCAATGGATTCATAACTCTAAATTAAGATTTAGTCGGGGCGCCTGGGTGGCTCAGTCATTAAGCATCTGCCTTTGGCTCAGGTCATGATATCAGGGCCCTGGGATCGAGCCCCGCATCAGGCTCCCTGCTCCGCGGGAAGCCTGCTTCTCCCTCTCCCACTCCCCCTGCTTGTGTTCTCTCTCTCGCTGTGTCTCTCTCTGTCAAATAAATAAATAAAATCTTTAAAAAATTAATTAATTAAGATTTAGTCTCTACTTTTATTTCCAAAATGCTGCCACTCTTTAAAGTAATCTCCACACTGGGTGTTATACGCAAACAATAAATCATGGAACACTACATCAAAAACTAATGATGTATGGTGATTAACATAATAAAATAAAATTTTTAAAAAAATAAATAAATAATCTCCGTTTAAGAAAGGTTCTGCAGTTTGTGTCAGCAAGTAGCTATATCCATGCTTTGGCTATCCTTTCAAATCAAGCCTCTCAGATGTCATTCAAGTGTTTTCCTACTTGTGTCCATCTGAATACCAAGGAGTATTTTCCTCTTTGAGATCTAGTTTCTCATATCCAGTTGTGGCACTTTACAAATTAGGTGACAACCTTTATATGTAAAATCAGTAGGTTCAAGAAGTTTTAGTTCCCAGGAATTATTTAGATGCTTCTTCCTATATTGGAAATTTGTTCAATTGAACACTTATATCATATCTTCCTCCATTTTATTCCCAGAGATGCTGAAAGTGTCACTAAAATTGGATTCTGATTCAGCATCAGAACCATTACCCATCTAAATCAATCCTCTGAAAACCCTAAGACCAAAGTGATTACCGAGCTACATTCCTTAGATATCACCAGATTATGCTACCCAATCCTGACATGTATTGGAAGGTAATGCTTTATCATCTGGAATAATTCTCAGCAAAGCTCTTAGAGAATTCCTGGCTTGCCTTAAATACTTTTCACCTATTTTGAAAATTTCAATAGAAGCAAAATCCATGGTCTAGTTCAAGAGTCTAGCAGGAATGTGGGAAGGGAATTCAAGGGAATGCAGAAAAGGATCATGAAGAATACAGGTCTAGGATCAATGCACAGGAAAATGTGCACTAGATGTGAATCCTTTGGCAGGAGGTATATGGCAATACAAGCCAAATTTTATTAGTGAATTCCAAAGACAGTGGAAATGTCTGTTTTATATTGAATGTTGCTTGAAATAAATGGGCCATTGGCCAGGGGTGTGGACATGCTCTTTTCTATGAACCTTTCCATTCTAGTGACATATTTTGTAATGGGATGTGACATGTAATACAAACATAGTTCCCAAAGCACGTAATATTCATCTCAGTTATTAATAATACTAAAGTTGGTTTCATTGTTTTTCCCATTTTAAATCACGTACTGCCTTACCAATAGCCGCCCATTGAATTTCTAATGTTAATATTGATTTCTGTTGGGTGACTAGATAAGAATACCAGTTTTCATTTTTAGCACCTGGGGGTGCATTTATTGGAATGTAGGTTGCACAAAAAAATGTAATGGGCTAATAAAAGTAGGTATCTATTTATAAGATGTGGCAAGATTTTCTTGAATGCACAAAATAATGTGGATGGAAATAAAAAATATTCTATCTATCCACTTGAAAGAAACTGTAGTTGAATAGATTTTTTTATTTTTTTTAAGATTTTATCTATTTGTCAGAGAGAGAGAGAGCACAAGCAGGGCGAGTGGCAAGCAGAGGGAGAAGTAGGCTCCCCACTGAGCAAGGAGTCCAATTCAGGACTCGATCCCAGGACTCTCAGATCACAACCTGACCCAAAGGCAGACACTTACCTGACTGAGCCACTCAGGCATCCCAGTAGTTGAATAGATTACACATGAATTTAGTACTTTAATATTCCTTTTTTAAATTTTATTTTATTATGTTATGTTAGTCACCAAACAATACTTCAATATTCTGACTTCAGTTATGAATGCTTTGAATTAAGCAATATCCTTATATGCAAATTGCTGAATTCATATGCTAATAATTTTATTCAAGAACATAATTCTTGAATAAGATTGCACTGAAATGTACATACATCTTATTTTTTTTAAAAAAACACAATTTTATGGGGCACCTGGGTGGCTCAGTCATTAAGCATCTGCCTTTGGCTCAGGTCATGGTCCCAGGGTCCTGGGATCTAGACCCACATCGGGCTCCCTGTTCAGCGGGAAGCCTGCTTCTTCCTCTCCCACTCCCCCTGCTTATGTTCCATCTCTCTCTGTCAAATAAATAAAATCTTTTAAAAAATAAAAACTAAAAAAAACACCATTTTATAGGCAAAGTGGAAAGAAAACTTTTTTCTAAGTGAGCAAACATACAGCTTTACTTTCTCTACACTTGAATTATACCGCTACAAAATGAGCATAGGGCTATCCTGATGCTGTGAAAATCTGTTCTTTAGCATAAAGAGAAAAGTCCCAAGAGAGGTATCCATGCCCATGTCCTTTACAGGTACAAACATTCACACAGGAACTCACAGGAAGGGTAATGATGTATTATTCTCATTCACTAAGTTTGTAATATCCCAAAAGCCAAGAGGGCTATGGCTCACAGCATTCTTGTGGTACATCTACAAACAATGTAATGATGTAGCAACTCTGACACCTATCAGGAGATATGCAGCCAAGAAGGTTTATGGCATGGGGGTGAGGGAGAATATCTACTCATCTTACAGTGGAGATGAATCTATGTACCCTGTTAGGACTGAAGGAAGCAAATACATGAATACATAATGCCCCCTCAGATCCCATTAGGCATTCAAAGCCAACTGAGAAATGGACATCAGAGGTCAGACAGAGGAAAAGCAAAATGTAAGCTTAACACAATTAAGGCTGACACTGGAGAATTAGATCACCTTAAAAATCAGATCATAGCATTTTACATGTGTGTCTTTTGCCTACTTAATGCCACACTTAAAAACAGATTCAGGAGAGTTGGCAGATGGTGGCAGAGTAGGCTTGCCCATCCCATGAATACAACTAGATAACTATCAAATCATCCTAAATACACTATAAATTGACCTGAAGAATGACAGAACAAATTCCAAAACTAAAGGTGGAGAATAGGCAACATCAAAGAAGGTAGAATGTGCAGAGACACAGTTTGAGAGAGAAATGGATCATAGCCACTGTGACGGTGATGGAGCTGCAGTCACAGAGAAGAGCAAGAGACAGACTACCACAAAGGGGAATGCAAGGGGAAGACAAATCCCCATAGCAATTGGCTTAGAAAGTGAGAGGG